>NC_135004.1:18293078-18599621 GCF_051020985.1 Nomia melanderi | reverse complement strand
TCCACCGATAAAACGCCGCCACTCGATAGAGGCTCGCGATAATTAATTGCCGGCTGCTCATTCGAACAATTACACCTGAATGCCGCGGCAATTATCAGCGCGGCGCGGCGCGGCAACGACGCCCGCCGCGTTTCAACAAACGCACTCGTTTGTCGCGTCGACCAGTTCGCCGCGAGTCATCGAAATTTTCGGCCCCCGGACGAAAAATTGTCCCGTCGATGTCGCGTCGCGCGAACAACCGTGGTCGAGCATATTATTAACCGCGCGCGAGAGGAAGGGAATTAGAGGAGTAATTGTGTTTCCTTGGAAACGTTTCAGCTCGACAATCGAGCAGCGGAGCGTTCGGAACTTTCAGCGGAGATAATGAAATTGTTCACCGAACGATTAGATACTGGAACAGAAGAGAATTCCGCGTTAACCACTCGTTACTCGAGTAATCGATCCTTCGCGAACGAACGTGATTTTGTAATACAAAGTCGCGAACGAATCGTTTAATTATACAAACTGCCAGGGATCGAAAGAGAGTCCGCTTTTCCTCTAGTATTTCAAAGTTCGATACATAATTCAGAAGCTTCATAATTCATAATTCGAAGCTTCCCGCTCGAAAAACGCGAAGGACCAACATCCCGAAAGTCGCGACGTTCCTCCTAAAACGGTAACGTTCCCGCCTTAGGATTGCCGTTGTTCAGAAGCGAGCGGATCATCGGTGAATCCAGGCAGCTCGATCGTTTCTCCGGCAAAGCGAAGCCAGTCAAGTCCCACGTGTCTCCGCTCGTGACTCGTCTCGTTGCTCGGCGTCGGTTCGCGGGGCGGCCCTCGAAACGGAAATAATGTAACACGGTTCGCGAGACGGCGACGCGTTTTTCCGGGCGGGTAAAACGCGTCGTTACGGGACGGCTGTATCTGACGGGTGAAAATCGAACGCGCTTGGCAGACACGTCCGTCGGGTACGAGTCCCCGTCGTCGAGCTACCCGGGCGTCGCGGCGAGACACGACGTCTCTGATCAATTTGTCATCGCGTGACCCAGTATCAAAGATACGAGTCCCCGGCGGCCGCGGCTTCTGGAAACGTCCGGCTTACGTGTACGTGCCGGCGCGGCTCGATACCGCCGAATCGGCCGGCCGGGTTGCGCGCCGGGAGCGATAGCCGGGGAAACCGGTCGATTCTCGCGCTCGATTCCACCCACTGTTATTTAACGGGCGACGGTACAGCGGCGGGATCGCCGAACGAACACCTACCAGCTACTTCATTGCGCTACTTTGCTTCCCGTAGACTACGTAGTCGGAAACAGGTGCTGCGGAACATAAGCCGCGCAACTTGGGATCCTCCTCCTCTGTCTCCGGCGCCGTTCCGGGGGCACAGACGTTTTATGGATCCCATATAAACACGTGTACGGGATAAAGTTGCGCGAGGCCTCCCATTCGTGGCTGGTACTTGTCCGAAGCTTATTGCGCGCTTACCGCGGACCCGAGTTTCATCGAACATCGGACGGTTCTTTGCCGAACGTGTTCTCCGGGACGATTAAAACTCTGCTATTGTCAGTCGATCTTTATGCTAATAAGGGGTTTCGGGAGTTGTTCAGCTGGAACTTGGCATTTAGAAATGTTAGCGGTGGAAGTTGTTTGCTTGGTTACCGCCGTATTCCCGGGAAGATGCAGAGGTTGAAATATTATTCTCGTTCTTCTCCTAGTGTCAATCGCAGCGCGCACAAGTTTCGATTTTTTAAGTATCGTTGAACTGCTCGATTGCCGTTCTTTGTCCGGATCGCAAAACATTCCCCCAGAAATTCCGAACGGCGACGGTCGGCCACAGCTTCCCCATCGGAGGACTCGGGGATTTCCGGGGGATCTAATCGGTCGATCTCCCCGCTCTCGGATAAACCTCAATCACGACAACGATCCCTCCGAGTGGCGAACAGAGGGCTCCCGATCGGAGTGTATCTTCGAAAACGCGGCTGTTTTGCTTCGCCCTCGTTGCCCGGCCCGATAACTGCGGAACCGTAATATCTCTCTGGCGTACGCCTTTCAATTTGAATAATCCGATGAATAAATTTGCCCGGGCCATACAGTCCCGACAATCGCGGCGCCCCCGGTATCTCCTTTCGTCGATGGGGACACGTATCTGCCGTTCGGGGCGCGACCGTGTCCAAACTATCGAATAATTTTTGATCGGCTCCGAGCTCTCGGGGCAACAACGGCCGAGCTTCGAGCCGGCTAACGGGTGGACCTCCGCCCGTCGCGAAATTCGCTTTCCCAGCCGACTGCGGACGCCGGCCGTTAACGTCGCCATTAGCGCTTTCTTGACTCTCGCCGTCGCGGAGCCAGCGCGCGCGCCGGCTGGCGAGCCGAGATCGCTCGCCGGACCAGCTGACGCGCGAAAAACCCGCGAACTAGGTTGAACCACTTCGAATATATCATTTTTATCGCGCGGCCGACTCCTCCTCGAGCCAATAATCCATAAACGGGCCGACGGTTTTCGATTAAATATCTATTAACCCTCGGAGTTTTTTCAAGGCTGCGCCAGCGACGGCTTCTAACTGGGTCACCGCGGAGCTCGGACTGTTTTGCGACTCGAATATTGCGAAAAATCTTCGGCCCCGGAAAGTTTCTTACCGTGGGCCGGCTGCTCCGCTTCTTACGTAGGAAAGTCGAGAGAGTCCTAATATCATCATCTCGAGAGCAGCTCCAATTTCGACGATCGCGCATCGTTGACACTCGTCAATGACCTGCGGGCGTTGCAGTTGCAACGAGGGATAAACGGTTCAGTCGATAAACTCGCCGCGAGTCTTCGTTTTGATTGGCCGAGTAACCGTACCGGCGGATAGCATTAGCATCGAAAACAACGGGAGAGCAGACGAAAACGGACCAATTAGATTCGCCAGGCTAGCCCAGTGGTATTTGGACGGGCGTTGCCGCGGTATCTTCCAGCGGCCGGTGTCGCTTCTTACACGCGCGGGACGGGCGTGTAGGAAAATTGATTTATTATCACTCGGGTGTTTTCACAGTGTGCCTGTTTGCCCGTATCAGTATTCACGCGGCAACGAAAACTGTCAAGCCGGTGCCGGTGGCTGGCCTAGGCCAGCAGCGCAGCCTCCGCTCTCCTAGCCCCGGCTAGATGCGGCGGTCGCCGGCTGTTGCAGCGCGGACGCATTGTATGCTCACACAACAATCAACATTGGCCGTGTGTGGCTCGGCTGTTTCACACGGGCCCCACAATGCCGAGGCCGGGGCGTGTGCGCGCGTGTCGCGCGTGTCGCGCGTGTCGCGGACACACCGATACCGGCTGCAGCTCCGCGCGCCGTGGAGACGCAATATCTGGCTGCCTCGGTTCACGGCCGGAACGGGAACGAAACGCCGGATCACGGTGTCTCGATCCGGGAAAAGGACGCCGGGTCTCGGTTGCCTCTCTGTTTCATCGCCGGCAGCCCTCGACCTCCCGCTTCCCGGCGCGTCGATCCCGTTTTCATTAACATCGCGCCCTGTGGTCGACTATTTTCAGTGGATCCGTCGCGAGCCGTGCAACCGCGCCGGAAGTGCAGCGATACTTACGCCGCCGCCCGCTTCTATTGCTCCCAGCCAGCGTCCGTTGTTTATTTAAGTAGCGACTGTTGTCGAAACACGCGTGAGACCCGGCACCGGTTCCACCGGCTGCCGACTATTTTTATGGAATCTATAAACAAGTGCAACGAATACCCCGCTCGCAGCCGCTTTCGCTTCCGTTGCCGGCCGACCGATTACGCTCGCGCTCCGCTCGAGGAGTGCCTTCGGAGAGAGAGAGGATGAGAACGTTCCTCTGTGCGGAGACTGGACCGATACCGTGTAAAAACGCGGCGTGCAGCGGACAATTCCACCGTGGTATTCCGGAGCGGAGCGTCATGAAATATGCAGTCACTCTTGTGTATAAACATCCTGCCTTTTTGACGTCCCGGCTCGTTCCGACGGGAAATTGTGTATCTCGTTCATTTTTTTTTTTGGTAATTCTACGTGACGGGGATGTACGGGGCAATGAAGGGTTGGAGGATTTGCCTTTTTTCAGCGTTGCTGCTCGGACGTTCGAGGTAGACCGAGGCGAGTCGTCTTCTGTGTAACGGCGAAGAGATGCAACTATTCAGATATCGACGATAAGAAGCGAGGAAGAAATTTCGAAGGTTTACCCTATTGTTTCCGAGTTGCTTCAGTCGCAATCTTTCTGCGAAGACGATGGGAAGACGTTCCCTGGTTTAATTCGTAATTTCCAAACACAACAACCGCGGGCATTCGGAAAATTAGAATTCCGAGTTTCTGAAGATTCAGAAAACTCCCTGGATTTCCTCGGGAACGCATTGTGAACCTGTCTCCAGCGTTCTCATCGCATGTGCACAGGTAGAATGCTGTACCATATGTTTTGAACGTTGCGCGGAGATCGCAAAAACGCCTGATATTCCCTTAACTCGTTGTCCAATTGAATTGCCGGGAAGGAATTAAATCCCGGCGCAAGACCGCGGTCCGTACTTTATCCGGGGCTTCTGTTCCCGAGCCCCTTTTCCGAAGCGGCACGCCTGACAAGACGTTTTGCGAGATTCGGGACAATACCGGCCGGATCTCGCGGTTCATTCCTCCCGCATACCGAGAGCTTAAGCGCGTTTCGTGTCCCTTTCATGCACGGGAAAACATCCTGTCCGCTGGCCGTGCCCGTATCCTTTTCTTACGAGTCGCGTCCGAACGTCGCGGACGCTGCCGGAGAACGGAAGAGGATTTGCGTAACGTCGCATTGTTCTTTCGCGACGGGAAAATCGCTGGCTTGATTCATGAATGTAGATTTCCAGCAGTAATTTAGGACCTCGAGTCCTCGAGGCGGCGTTACTCGGTGTCCGAATAAATGTCCCGCAACGATAGTCGATACGTCGAGCATTGGAAAAAAGAAGTAACTTGTTGCAGTAGGTTAGCGTAAAAAGTGACTAGTTAGTGATTAGTTTCCTTGGAAACTAATGTTAGAACGAATGTACGGGATTGGACGCTGTTGATTGCAATAAAGTGGCACGAAATGGAAAATTGAGAATTGGTATTTGAGGAAACATATTTAACGCGACGAGAATACTTTATGATTTCGACTGAGCTGTCAGACCTAGATGACGTGTGACACAGATTTTCAAATGACCGAGAATCAGCGTCGCTGGGAGTGAGCTGTTTTACAGGAATATTTCGGTGAATCCGTCGAAATATTAATTGGACCGACAACGAAGCGAAGTCAAAGCGGAATTACAATATCGTAGATCGGTAATCCTGTTAATTACGTCGATTATCGCAGGATGCAGGCGCAGACATCCCGGCCTGGATCAGTTCAATGCTCGCGAGTCTTTCTCATTACGTCGGTTTCAACGAGTTCCTACTCTAATCTATCAGAGTCAGGGCGGTAATTAGTTTTACTAATAGACGCTGATACGTTGCCGACGGGTTCGGGTTATACTATGAGGACTAATGGGTTAATATGTGTTTCCATTAACCCGCAGTTACGTACTGACACTCGCGGCAACGGTGCTCTTACTTTTAATTGGATGCGTCGTTCTCATAATTAAATCAGTGAAATCAGGAAGGTGTAAGTCAACCTTTTTCCGTCGACGGGAGGCGTATCGGTGAAACCGCGTTACCCGTGTATAAATAATTGTTTTCCTTTGCTCCCGAAGAACGGTAACACTGATCGCGTTCATCGCGAGACGCCGTGGGAAGTTAAAATTGTTTGCATCGGCGCGTCGAAGCGTGTCGCCGAGCCGCACCGCCCGAATCGTTGACGAATTACTGCGCCGCTTAACCAAATCCGACAATCGAATTCTCAATGCCGTGCGGTTGACAAGGAAAACTGTTCCATCGGAATTCCCTCGGTCGCTCGATTCGCTCGTTACGTCTGTTCCGCGAACACACGCGCGCGGCATTTATCTCGCAGCCGCTGCGCGCGAGACGCGGCGAGTAATTTTCCGCGGAACGAAGACGTTGCGGTGCAGAAATAAATTGCGCTTGCCGAACACAGAAACGTAGTTTCGAAGAAAGAAAATTCGTTAGACGTCTTCATAATTCCGTCGATTGTTAAAATAGCAATTCATCGATTGCAATTTCACGCTTTAATTACCGCGTTGCCTAAATTCAATACAGACTTATGATATAGACTAACACAAGTGTTCCTCGTACAAAACGTTAATCTGCCACATTTTAATTAAACGAAATATTCAAACAAAATCTCCGTTCTTGAATTTCCGCACGATTTTCTGTCAATCTAGCTTTCAGAAACGTTGTACAAATCCTCACGGAGTATCGGACATACTTATTGAAAAAACTTTCAAGTGCAAAGCGCAAAGAGTACCGAAAACTACGAGCACTGTATCATATCCCCGTATTTCCCAAGCACATCCAGCGCGAACCTCAGAAACAAAAATTGCACGCGAAGTATCGAATCCTGCGGAAGCCACGAAAGGTCATTCCAACTCCGCTGGCATGTCCGATGACGTTGCCTTCGAGTGCAACCGGTACCGATGAAGCGCACCGCGAAATTACCCTGGAAGCCGGTCGACAAGTGCGCGGCAGCGTTGGTCGTCGGCGTTCCGCGCGATGGAATTAAATCGCGGAGCGAGCGACGGGATCGGTTCGCGGGAGAGTGTCGGGTTTCGGTGGACGAAACCCCGCAATTCGACTGTTCACATAAAGAGAATTAAAGGTTATCAATAAGTCGCTAAGTAGTTGCTGCCATACAAAATGATTTCCATCTGAGAAATATCAATTTTGTGCAAATCAGTTCCGTTTCTTTACTCGTATAACGTTGGAATCGAAAGGCAAAGTATCCATTGTCACCGAAGAAAGTTCATAATATCCCCATAACGTAAAGAAAAATGTCGTATGTTTAGCGTTAGACCTTCGAACTTTTATCCGAATGATTTGTTTGTGTCGCTCGTAGTTTCGAAGTTATCGAGTTTCGTCTAGGAAACGGCTGTTTGGCCGCAGTGCGCGACGGGTCGGCTCGATGGGAACGAGCGTCCGCGCGGCCTCGTTGTTCCCGTCGCGAGCGGGCGAACGCCGTTAACGTTTCACGGTGTGTGCAGGTAACCGACGCTCGTTGTCTGCGCGGCTCCGCCGCCCGGCCGGCCGGTTACATACGACCGGTACATATGTAACACGCCGCGGCTCGCATCCCTGTACCGCCATACATCTGCAATGCAGAAACGAGAGACGGGCTATGTAAATTCAATATTTGTGCCGGGTACGGGATGATCATTCGTAGGAGAGAGGGACGATGGCCGAGGCCACTTAGAGGCTTGTGCTGTGTGCGGAGACGGTGCACGTTCGGCCATCATCGACCGCTTCCCGGCCGGTTCGTCGATTGTTTCGAGGCGTGAATAATTCCTCCGCGGCCCCGGCACTCGCCGCTTGCGATCTTCGGGAAAATTAAGTTTGCCGAGGGGGTCGTATGAAAATGCTCGCGCGAATGTACACGGGAACCTTGGCAACTTGGAAACGCCAGAGAATCGAACGGTTTCAGCGTTCTCTCGCGTTCCGCTGTGGGAACTGTAATTCGCTCTCGCGTTTTATCCCTGGAACTTGAATTCGGAGGAGACCAGAGTTCTATAAACTGGAACGATCTCTGCACTTGGAAAACCGAAGTCACAGCTAGCAGCTAATGCGTCGGCGTTCCCTGGAAATCCGTCTGATCAAGGTTCGACAGTAATATTCTCCACGGGACAGTTCCCCGATACCGTCGCGTCACCTCGAACGTTCACTCGTCCCCCGATCGATGGGTCTAATTTATATTTACGCGTCGCTCGGTGCGATGCTCTCGGTCGTCTGGCGCGAAACGCGAGGGTAAAACGGCGAGGACCGCGCGACGCCGCCGCCGCTCGAGCGGAACACTCGTCGTCGCCTATCGCGTTTCCACGTTAATCACTGAGCCCGTCTCATTACGCGAATCAAAACATCCGTGACAGACGCGATCGCGGGTCCCACGGACGCTCGGCCGTTCGAGCGTGTGCGAGTCGGCGCGGCCACGCGCGCGCGTGGAGGGTTTGTCAGCCGGCGACCCCTTCTAGCGTTGACCTTTCGCCGGAGCGAGCGGCGCGGATCGATATCGTGAAACGATATTTCCTCATTACGGTCGCGCGCTGCCACCTCGGCTAGCGGGTATAAATTTCCTCGCCGAAAACACTCGGACGCGTTTCCCGAGCCCAGCTGCAGACCTCTCGCTCTCTGCTCTCTGCTCCCTTCGCTTCGGAGCGAGACCGGCGGAGAACGGATGGGGGAGGCCAGCGAAAAATGGGAATTGTCTATTACCGACCCCCGCGACGCGAGAGGGAAATGATTCATGCGAGATTACCCCTACAGCCGGGGGATCGGGTGGAAGTTTCGTGGGAACGGAAAGACATCGGGCCCGGAACGGCGGCTACGCGGACGACCGGAGGGCACATTGTTTTTCGTGTAGCCCCGAGGAAACCGTCTCGGGATAATTACACCGTCTTTGCCGTGATTATAACAAATGCAGGCCTGAATGGGAACAGAGCCGCGTCTCGTCGCGAGTAATTCTTTTAGCGGGATGAACATTTCACGCGGCGCCTCGCGAAACGAGACGGAAGAGAGGGTCGCGGCCGCTGAATGCCCGTCCGCGCGCCGCTCTTCTTCTTCCTTACCCAGACCTTGGAAATGTGAAATACTTCTGCGCGGAATGGAATTACCGCGCGTCCGGCGTTGTTTCGCCCCGGTGTTTAAACGGCCTCGCGCACGCCGCTCGTTACAGCGGCTGGCCCACCCGTTTGTATTACCGAGCGGCCGCACTCCATTATCGCGGTCGGGGCTTCGTTATTCCATTACGATCCGCGCCTCCATTTACGTCGCAAATTACTTTATCTTCGGAAACCCCTCCGCGAAATGAATCGGTTATCTCCCCCGGAGCGCGAGCTCTCGGCACGCGTGCCGATTCGCGCCCTCTTGGCCGCCGCGAGCCACGCAATCGAGGCGAGCCGAGTCAACTGCCGCAGGAATCTCGAGTGGAATGGTTATTTTCTAGCAGAGACGAATAGACATGGTTATTTATCCGTCGTTGCGCGAGACTATCGCTTTCCTTCTGACCGAAACGTTCGCTGCGCGCTTGCTATTCGATTCTAACGTCGCGATATTATCCGATCGCTCGCGTCACTAACGTTCGTCTTCGACATCGACGATCTTAGACGTTACAACCGTTTTCAGGCAACCCAGGAACACGGGTCATCGGCGAGCATCTCGACAGTCAACGTGTTAACAACGATCCGACCCGGATCGGTGTCCTTTCTGCGATTGACGTTTCGATCGCGCCGCACACGGCCCGGCTCGGCCACTAAGGCCACTGCAATACACGGTAATTCGATTAATCTTCGATTAATTACACGTCCCTGCTCGAACAGAGACGCGCACAGCGCGACGTCGCATATCCTGCGCCGCGTGCCGTTACATCGCTCAGGTACGATGTTTATCCTTAATCACCTGCACTTAAACTGAGACACCCCTCTCCGCGTAAGCTCCTTACATCTTGTAACGATTGGGACTCGAGGAACCCTGGGTTCCTCCGTGCACCGAAATCTATTTATGCCGGTTATTTGGGGCGTGTTACGGCTTCGAAATATTCGATCGTCTACAGTGCAGCTTTACGAGAGCGGGCTGTTTGTAAGTAAGTAACATGTACCGTTAATAGGCTCTGAAAAATAATCCTTTATACTTCAGCAATCTTTTTCATTTCTGTTCCAAAATATTATAGAAACATTGCTGAAGTTTCGTTTGTACGTTAAATTACTTTAAAGTGATTTTTTAGACCTTAACAGAACTCGCTACGACGAAGAATCAAGCTTGAAGGCTAACATTGTGGAATTCGAGGCAGTAACGATAAGAGGATTCACACGAGGAGATCATTTTTCATTTTAATAGCGTAGGTATTCCGGTTTTATTATTTCCCTCGGTGGTATGCGTTAGCCTCGACTGTATTCCACGTAGGCTAAAACTGATATACTTTTATATTGTACGAACGCGAAGAGTCAACGATATGTAACATACTTTTTTCGTGTCTCTCGGTATTATCTCCGCTTTATGCGGCAGTTATTGTATCGCGAACGGTTCGCCCACACTTTTACGAGTCCCGTTCATTTCTACGAGTGTATCGCCGCGATCTCCATAAAAAGAGGCCGTAGTTGATAAGCTGCAGTCGACGCACGCCGGGATTCACCGGAACGCGAGCGGTCTCGGCGAAATTTAGGAGCTCGTTAGCATAATGCGTATGAATTTGAAGCTTTTGATCGAGGGGCGTAAAATTCTCACGGACGGTTTAAGGGATTTGTAAATATCCGCCGTCTTCGCGAATGCCGCGCGCTTTTCATTAGTTCCGTGTCCTCTCGCGGGCCTGTCTATTGTATGCATAAGATATTATAAAAGGAGCTTCGGCGCGAGCTTTTACGACACGCACACCGCGCGCATTTACAAGGGAAGTTCCCACTAAAAAAGGGAGAAGACAGGTCGCGAACGGTTGCAGTCTCGCGAAAGGATGTTCAACCTTCCAGCGAAAGGTTCTTTTGTTCGATGCGAGCGAGGTCGCGTTTGACAATCGGAATTAGGCGAGCAATTATCGTTCTTGCCCGAACGTTGCGTTCGAAATTACCCGTTCCGTTCGATCGGACTTGCTCGAGGCTCGACGATTAAAGCGACGCTAATTATTATTTAATTAACACCACGGATACGCCAGAGAACCACTGACTCACGTGTACCCGACAAATGTGTCGAAACTTCCCGTCGGCCCCATCGATCCGCGGGTTCAACGAATTTCAAGATTATTTAATAAGCTCCGTAACGAGCCGCGCCGGTCGGTGAACCGGCTGAAGGGTGAAAGGCTTCGAGCCAACTGCGACCGATTTCAGACAGTCTCCGTCCACACGACCGCTGATCAAACGATAACGTCGCTAAATCCGAAAGCGAAACAATATTTCGACACGTTACACCGAACTTCGACGCGTTGCGGTGAACAGCTTTCCGTATTCCGCGCATCGGAGATCGAGAAGCTCTCTAGATTCAAAGATTCATGCGCTCCGAAGCCTCTAGAAAATTCATTATGCGCCTCGAGAGAGGAACTTTTCCATTCTCTGACGTTTTTCTCTTAATCATGCGACCTCGTTCGAAAGCAGCGAGCATTTCGGCAGCGTGGATCCAGACAAGGTCCACGAAAATAAAACATCGATCGCCCCGGTACGTCGGTCGGGAATGATCTTTCATTAAGAGTTATTAAAGTATCTATCGTCGAGCAATTAACCGTAATTGCCCCGCGGCCACTCGATAACTTCGCGTCGTATCGGTCCGGAATAATGGCCGATCAACGAAAGGATATTTCTGTTCCGCTCCGCGGCAAAAAATCCGAAACAATTTGCCGCGCGGCAAAAACCTCGGACGAGTTTAGACAGGACAGACGGATGGTCGCGGTTCGATCTTAATTTGCGGCGGCGGCGGCGGCGGCGGCGGGTCGGGGAGAACGGTTCTACCACACAGAGATGCGTCGATTGTTTTTCCGCCGCTCTGCGCGCCGCCCGGTTCCCCATTGATTGGAAAAGACGGGATAACAGGAAGCGAATGGATGGCGCGTCGCCTAATCCTGCCGCGGCGTAATAGATTAACACGTCCCCCCGAGACGTCGCCGGCCGACAAAAAAATGGCGGCGCGGCGGGACAAAAAGCCCGGACGGCGCGCGCAGTGAAAGGACCGGCCTATTACAGGAAGTTCGAAGAGTCACCGGATAAATAGCTTCCATTATCGAGGATGGCTAGGCGCTTCTATTGGCCGCACGCTATTTATTTATGCGATCACAATGGACGGAGCTCGGAGGGCTAGAAGACGGGGCGCGCACTCGTAGCCATCTTTTTTTCCCATCTGCGACACTAAAATTGCTTTCTCTTTCGGATTTGCTTGTGTATACCTCGTTTTCTTCTTTCGTACTGTCTCGTTACTTTCCGCCTTCTTTGCTGCGGTGTTCTCAATTTTATTTTTCTTATTAGGTAGAGTAAAAAGTTGTACTAGGAAATGTTGCGAAGAGGTGAGATAAAAGCTAATAGAAAATTCTTGAGTAAAACACGCGTTCCATAGTGCAACTATGAATATCTACTTAACACCTTGTCGAATTTGAACAGTTGGAATTTGTTGTAAAAATTAGGAAAGCAGATTGCTCGAGATACGAATAAGAATCTTGAAATCGGTCATTTTGATCGGAAGCATCGTCCAAGATTTCTCCTGTATTTCAATATTTCTCACGTGTCCGAAGAACGAGCTTGTTCCAGTCGCGTAATTCGCCTTGCGATGCTCCGCTTTATCAGAGGAGCGGAAAACGGGAGAGGGCGGCGAGGAAAGCGGCGCGCCGCGGCCCGAGGAGCCAGCGAAGAGGAAACGGAACGTTTGCCTCCGTTAACGCGATCGCCCTCCTAGCCCCCTTCGCGAACGGCCGCCTCGGATTTAACTTTCAAATAGCCCCGGCGGCCGTCGCGAGTTTAATTTCACGATTATTTTATTCGCTGGGAAAGAAGCTAAGTAGGTCGAGGGCGACTCTTAATCAGCACACCTTTTCAAGAAGGTAATACCGCGCGCGCAGTTTTGCTTAGCAGCCACTACTATTAATTTCTTGTTCATTCCCGGCGACCGACGTTCCGCCCCGAGGAGCCGGCTAGAATGAAAGAGCCGGGAAAAGAGAGAAAAGCGGCGGACAAAAGGAGGGGGAGGAGCGGAGCGATCCGTCGTATCAACGAAATTACTCGGCGGGATCTCCGAGCCGACGCTCGTAACGCATCCGGCGCCGCTTAATTCGGATACGGGATCCCGGCGCGTTCATTATTTCGTCAACTTTCGTTAGCATTGCTAATTAGAACCGCTCGCCGAATCACGGCAAGTTTCGCGCGGGACTTCGCCCGCGTCGGATGGTAATAAGAACGATCATTATTATACTGTTTACAATCTCCGGAGTGCGACCGGCAGACTTACGATCCGAAATCGCGCCGCGGCCGCCGGAAATATTCGCGTGCCCTTCTCGCCGGGCCGCGACTTCCGCCGACGGTATCCCACACGTTCAAGTCAGACACGCGTATCGAGGATCTGCTGAGTTCTACGCAAATATTATGCGTTACCTTCGCGATTCAGCGATCGGTTTAATTAGGGAATCGGCCAAGCTTTCGGGCAACTTGCCGGGTTTCTCTGTGCTCGCTTAATTATTCAATGTTCCAACCAAAATATTGCGCGTCGTTCGCGCGTTTAACACTGAAACTACAGTCGAGCTGGCTCTTCGAAATTTTTCCTACGGAAACTCTAGGAGACCGTACATCCATTAGAATTTCGATCGACTCGTAATTCAGTGCGTTCATCGTCGAATCGATGTATTCATCTATTCTTTCAATAACAATGAAAGAAGAGATCGAGCATAAGTCATCCCGATTCAGTAGCCCCACCGTTAACGCGTACACTCTTACGCGATGTAAAAATACATTCTTCAACCTCCGTGCTCCGCGCTGAATAACAGAAGAAAGGGATTACCCGAGTGATTCGACCGGATATCAAGGATTTAAAGAGCGAATCCGGGAGCGGCGGGAAAGCCGAAGACCAGAAAATACCCGCTTTATTCCAGGAAAATGTTTCTCCTTCCGCGCATTTACCATTTTAATTAAATATACACGTTCGGCGCCGCCATTGAATTACAAGATTACCGGTCGCCCGGCTCCACCGGTGAAGGAGCGCCGCGGACGGAAAAATGGGACGCGCGTCGACCGGCGGATTACGCATAACTCAATCCCGTGTTCAGCGAATCCCGCGTCCGCGGAACGCTCCTTTCTCCCATTGTGCCGGCGGACTAATCCTCGAAGTATCGACACGCGCGCATCTGAATCACCGTTGGCCAGAACAATGCCGAGACAAATAGAAACGGAGAATACCGGCCGTGAAATAATGCCCGTTTCCGCGGGGACTCGCCGACACGTCGTTAGGCGAGGTCCGCCCCAGCGGGGAGCGCGAATAAAAATTCAAGCGGATACGCCGCTCCGTATCTCGCGACGTAATCGGTCGGGTTGCGGGAATTAAAATACGTAATTCGTGGACTTTCGGAAGATTACGCGCCGCCGGCGAGCCCCCGCCGTTCCGCCTCCCTTTCTCCGCACTCGCGCTCTATCACGGCGGTAATTAAAAATAAGCCACGACCCTCGAGAGCCAACGATTCGCCCGGCAAGGAGCTTTAAACGGCCGGGTCAAACGGGTGCACTGGGTTAACGGTGTCTTGCAGCTTTCGACCTCGGCTAGCGCGACGGTTATAGTCGATTTTCAGCTGTACGATATACATTCGACACGGTTTGCTGATGCACTATCTTTATTGGAATGAAATTTGATCGGGTTAACACATTTCAGGTTGTTAGCTGCGAGTTATTATATGGCGACTATTTAATTAACAATAGAATTCTGTGAGACTCAATGCGAAATGTGCGGTTTTAATCTCTTCGGGACATTGGAAAGTCTAGACTGGTAATGAAGCCTTTACTGCAACGTCCGACAACGGTTGCAATTGGCAGCTGAAAATATTGTTGTTCGTTGAAGGATACGTGTACCCGAGGAGAAAGACGGACGGTTTTAAAAAGATACTTCCGGACCAGAAGACCCCTGAAGAGTAGACCACAATAAGTTGTTTCGCTGCATCCGGCGCGTCAATCGCAGGTTTCTAGGTCACGGGACTCGAGTACAACGTAGTTGGATATTTAATTGATCCCCGCAGACGTGTCCCCCTCGGGCCGCACTCTTTCCCCCCCCCGGTTCGCCTCGAAAGCGGCTTTGACGCACGCCGGATGGATAATTCGCTTTCCTGAATGGCCGCGTAACAAACGCGGGCTGGATGCTTATCAAAGCATGCAAAAACCGGCGCCGAGGGGGATGGGTCGCGATGAATATTTGCGAATACTTAACGTATCACGTAACCCGGCCGAGATGTTCGGCGACGCCATGAATAAGTCATGAGGACGCGCGAACATCGGGAATCGAGACGAAAGCAACGGGGAGCGCGGCCACCCCGAAAGAATATTTCTCTAACGAACGACGACGATCCGTGGAGGACGGAACTTTCGTTCCGGGCGTAGCGTATTCCGCGCGCGCACGCGTTGTTTCGTCGCAAATTCTCTCGCAAGAAAATCTTCACGGTTTCGGCACCGGGGAAAAAGGAAAACTTCATTAATCCGCGGATATAACGGTCCCATTGGCTTCGGCGGTCACGTCCTCCGCGTAAAACGTCGGCCGGCCAGGGGTGGAGCGGCGGGAACCGGGCAAGGGGCAGCGGTACGCGCTTTTTAATGAATATTTATCACGCGATCCGCCGTGTCGTCGTTCGGCCCAATTACGGAACTCGCTGGCTTTTTCCCGGCGACACGGGGACGTCGACGAAACTCCGCGGAAGGGTTGTCTGGCCTGGAGAACTTGGAAGGTCGATTCTTTCACGGTTTGCCAATGGTAATGCTAGTAACAATCTTTCTGCAAGGTTTTAAGAAATGTTTCAGATCGTTCATTTTACGGGTGTCTGATAGAGTAGACGCATTATACAGCATTCTGAGAATATTCCTATAACGTTAAAGACAGGATAAAAGCGTGCGTAAAATGTGCGAGTAGTTTGTTCGCTTAAAGGAAGAAAGAAAAATAACTGCTTTAAAACAAATCCAGCGTGTACTCGGGAAAGGTGCTTCTAGACTGGAAAGCTCTCTTAATTGTGTACTGTAGCTCTTATCGACGTAGTCCGACGATAGAGTCCACGCAGAGCGTGCGTCTGACAGCGCGTCGACCCTTTCCACTGCGTTCGACCATTCTTTTCCAACTAGGCGCGTCAATGCGGTCCGACGAGGCAGACATTTTCGACTCAATCGCCGGCTCGTTTTTCCAAAGATATTTTTCGATCGTAGTATTTTACGGAACATCGTCATTGATAGCATTTACAATTTTCTAAATAAATCGTATCAAGTTTAATCACCCGCGCCGCAATTGCCCCGAATCCATTGGAGTCTATTAAATTCTCGCTTGCAATTTTTATCGCAGGACAAGTTTCCCGTCATATCGGAGCAGCTGATTGGATCGTTATGGTTCTCAGTTTGTACGCGCTGGAGTCGTGGGCGGCAGTGACTGGCGCGACGAAATTAAATAAAAACAAATGATGGATGCCTGGACTGTAGCTGTGACACTTTCGTCCGCGTGCTCGATAGCAGAGTAATGGTCCAATATACTAGGTCGACAACAAAATTCTTTCCCACTCAGTAGGCCGTTCCGTTTTATGCCCGACTGTCAATAAAGAAATGATTTACCGTACGGGTTTTATCTTCTGTCACGAATCGCCTATCAAACTTCGACATTATTCTTTCACTCGCGAAGTCCAGCACCTACAGATGCTTTATTATTATTATTATCCTCGCAAGAAATACTTTCGTTGCATTCCTTGATAGTAGAACTCCGTCAAAGTTTGACTCTTAGCTGACAGATACTTTTCAATTGACGGCAGTTAACGTTTCAATGGTATTCGCTCTAGCGTCATCAAAGTAATTCTACCCCCGTGTATCCCTTTCGAGCATACCGTTTCCGCCAAGCTGCAAGTAATTTTTCGACGCAGACAATTAAAGTTGCCGCGGACACCTCAACGTTTAGCGCAACCACGCGAAATCAACGCGGACTCGCGTGCCGCGGGTAGAAACCGGCGCGCAGGAAGCATTTTTATTTCGGTGGGCCCGTTTCAAGATTAATGGCCGCCGTTTCGTCGGCGCGTATTCGTCGAGGATTTCACGGGCGCCGGGGAAAATTGCTTAATGATTGATAATCTATCCCGGCTACCTCGCGCGAGCCAACTGCGGGACCGCGGAACGCGCTACGCGTATTCCTCGCGTCGAGCCGCGGGAAACCGGAAAAAAATCCGAGAAACGGCCGGAGCGCGGAGTAACGCCGAGGCGAAATGAGATCTGGTGTGTCGGTCATAAATCACAGGAGAGCGGACTTAACTACTTTATAATCGTCCGGTAGAACGGGCTGCGTTATCGACGAAAGTTCCAGGTCCGAGCGGTTTCGCCTACTATTAAGGACCCTTCTGAATATATTTTTCTTCTTCCCGACGATAACAACGCGCGCTGTAATGAATACGTCAGGAATACTCTTTTTATACGATGCTTTGATCGCTGTAACTCGAAGCATTTGTAACAAGTATATTCGCTTGAAATGTATCACTCGAAAAACAAGCTTTTTTGGACAAAGCAGGAATTCCAATTGTATGTAACTTTACACGTGCCTTGTTCTACTTTGTTTGAATAGAAGAAATATAAACGTATGTTGTATTGTACGTTTAGTTGGACTGCATCATTGATTAGAGTTTAGTTGTCTAGAGTGAAAAGAATCTAGAACAGAGCAGCTTCTCGAGACGTGCCGGTTGCGCAACGGTCGCCCGCGCACAGATCGTAAAAAACAAAAGTTCGCATGAAGATCGTATATTTAAGATTACCATTAACGCGGGCCGGCCAGGGAGCCAATATATTTCATGGCGCCCCGTCGCGCGGCTCGCTCACGCTACCCCGTCGATCCAAGGGACCTTGTCCACCCGTTTATTGAAATCGTACGGGGCCGCTCATTAATTCCCTCGTCCTGCCTACGGAAAATTTTCTATTTACGCGCTCGTAGATCGCTGTCTCGCCGTTATGGATACGACGGGGGCTAATTATCGTTAATGCACTGATTAAGTGGCCCCGGTGAGTAATTCAAGCGAAGCGGGAACGCGCCTGCTTAGCACCGGGTTCGCCGAGCGAGCGAAGCTACTTCTAGTAGATATGGATCTATTAATATCGAGCTTGAAGCTTCTATTTAAGCGAATGATAGATTGATGAAAACTGTTATCCTAATGGAGCGTCGTGGATATTCGTTTTCATTAATATCTGCGGATATATCGCTTCCAGATTTATTTTTAGCCGATCCCTTGGATGCCATGGGAAGCATAGGAATTCCGTATAGGTCGCGAGTACGCGTCGACTATTCTCGTTCTATCCTTAATTGAAACTCGGCAGAGAGTTATGAAGCTATACGATGAAACGAACGTGCAACATTGTACGTTTAGATTACACGTTTTACGCGAATGATTCATTACGAAAACAGCGCGAGTTCCTATGAGATATTTTCATGAACCGAGTATCGATGAAATGGAAAGAAAACTCGCTGTTTTAAATGGGCAATCATACGCATTGTCGGCAATAAGTTGGGAAGCTGCGATGCAATACCGGAGGAGCGTTCCATCAAGTAATTCTAATGAACCGTGTATCGAGTTTTCGAACGTTAACCGAATATCGTGGGCCAAAGGCTGCCGTGTGCGTCGAAACTTTCAAAGTAGCGCGGAGTTACCGGTGATTCGAGCACGCACGAGACGTGCATCGAGATCGGAGAATCCAATACGATTTAACCGCGTGTTGTCTTTAAATATTGAAACGTTTCTCGAATTGTCAACTTCGTTTCCAGGCGATGTTTTCCAAAGAAAAAGTTCAATCTCGATAGTTTGCTAGAGCCATTAGTTTATATTGACCAGACCACCGTAAACATCCGCGTTATTTGCCAAAAAGAAATTGCACCAGACGCAAGATATACGGCATCGCTTCTGCATAAAAAAGGTAATCAATTTTATTAGAGCCTTTCAGCTAATGTAACCGATGCCTCCGTGATCTCGCCGGAAACTGAAACATCCGAGGACACGGGAAGTATTAAGTAATTTCCCTCTCGCGTTCACTTAGCATACATCCAGCTTAAAATACTCGTTCTCATTTGGCGACTACTCCCGCCGCTGCGAGACTCCGCAATCTTCAACCGTCGGAGTAATCCGGGAACCTTCTCTACTTTCGAAACCGGCGAAGAAAAAGTTGGCGACCGTCAAGCAGTAAAATCTAACTCTAACGAATCCTGATTGGAACTCGATTAGTCGGGAATTTGATTCCTCTTTTTCGCCGTTATCGATCCGCCGGCGCCCCACCGGACTAGTTTCAACGCATGAACGCACGGGACAGCAGTGCGAAGATAAGGCTCGCAATTATCTCATCTGATTAACATAACTGGGAAGCAACGAGGGCATCGGTGTGTCACAGGAGCGTCAGGAGCTATCAGCTCCTGCATGCATGCAAGCTGGAATATTCTTAAGCACGGTCAGGGTGTAGCGGGAGTTTACAGGAAAGTTTGAAGCACCCAAAGCGACCGAACGGAGTACACGCCGAGTTTAGAGTAACCGTACGGAGCCGGCATTCAGAGACCGAACACCGAGAAACACGGTTACGCACGTATCGCTGGCGCATCGCGAAGACGGTCTAGTTTGCAGTTTAAAATGCTCCGACCGATGGGATTTCTCGAAATATCTCCTACCCTTAATCCCGGTCGGACTCTTAATCTCCCTCGGTTCGTGCGCGACGGGAACGAGTATCGCGTGCCTCGGGAATGTTCAGATGTCAACGCGAAACCGAGTCGATACAAACTATTTACAGCATTTAAATTTCAAACAAATGCAGATTTCGAAACTTCCCAAGTTTCAAACTGTCGGGCTAACTTATTTCAAAAGCCAATCCCGCGATCTCCCGCGTCGCGTCGCTGACGTGCGCTTCGCAAATAAAACCGAGGACTTCCAGGACACGCCGTACGTTCGAAAGGAGACATAAGAATGCACACGGCGGAGGGTATTGTCTCGGGGCGAGGAAAGTTCCGCGGAGCGGAGCCAAAAGAATTTGTAAATATTTCAAAGCGCGCGCCGGCCTTTGAGCTATCCAAGATACGAGGAGTGCGGCAGGGGAACCGTGGCGGGGAAATGTACGAAGGCATTTCGTCCACGGGTCACAGGGCCCGGGCTTTTCCGAGTCATCGCACGTACTTCATGAGACTTTGGCGCGAAATAATTGTTTCCGGCCGGGGCGTGCCGGCATTTTCTAATTTCGGATACCGATCGGCCGGTCGAAATCAGCTCGCTCGTTCGCTCGCCGCGCTGTGTACGGGCACGGTTTCCGGGACGAGCACCCGCTCGCCGATTCTGGCGCAGGAAATAGTTCGTCGGAAAGGGACTGTGCAAACAGGACAAGAGTCTTTGTATACAGAGCTAGAGAAACCGATGGGACGTGAGTTCATCGTGGCTTTCGGACCAACTCGGTACA
Organism: Nomia melanderi; assembly: GCF_051020985.1. Taxonomy (NCBI): domain Eukaryota; kingdom Metazoa; phylum Arthropoda; class Insecta; order Hymenoptera; family Halictidae; genus Nomia; species Nomia melanderi. Next base: position 18,579,459 of record NC_135004.1, on the reverse strand, counting down.
TACGGTTTCTTTTCAGAAATCATCCGTCCTCTCAGCTGTTTGGGCAACCGAAGGTCCTCAACATTGGAACCGCCAAACAATTGGAATTATCTATCGAGAATCTCTTCTAAAGACTAGGAGAGCACGTTTCTTGGGATTTAACGCTAACCGTGCTCGCTATCTGTCGAATGGCCGGATTTCAGTTTTCATTTAACCCTTTGCGGACGATGATTCTTCGAAATATACGGAAGCTTTGCTTAAATAATTTAAAGCTACGTACTCTCTTGCTGTTCGAGTAATTCGATCACTTGTTTGCGAGTGCTAAATATGAACATTTCATCTCGTCGAAATGACATTCAGCCGCAAAGGGTTCAAATTTCGTTTCAAATTCTGTTTTCCTTCGTTCTAGTAGGTTTAGCGTTAATGCATTTAGATTTTTGGGTAGATACAGGGTTCAACATACTTCGCAATAAAATTCGCGGCGAATTAAACGAATGAAACGAATGACAACCGCCCGACGTTCGACGCGTTAGAGATCGATCTTGCTCTCCATGGAATCGCACCGACGAATTATACTGCTCGAAAATGTCGATTGGTCCTCGCAGGAATTACAACCGAATCGCTGCGGGATTATCGAGACGAAAAATTCTGGCGATCCATTAAACTCGTCGCGCGATCAAATAATTGATCTGCCGCCTGGAAGTTCTGGATGACTCTTTCGGCGCTCTCGAGGCGATCGATTAACCCTTTGAAGGCGAGTGTCTGGTAATTTACAACTAGTAATTTCATTATTCGAGTATGGCTTCCGATATATAAGTTTTACGGATAATTCAGTTACCCGTGGAACAAGTTTTCAACCTTTCGAGGACGAATGTCGTCATCCCGGTGACATCGAATTGATATTCTGGCATACAGAATTGCAATGAAATAATCTACTTTGCTCGAGCAGCAAGAGATCAGTGCATTTTCCTCCATCCGTCCAATATTTAAAAGTCCGATGTATAATTCAGATTTATCCACTGAAGGTTTCGAGTCTTCGTTCGCAAACGATTAGTACTTCAACAAACCTTCATCCGACAAATTTAAATACATTATAAAATAAAGAACAAGGCGATCATCTAACATTAAACGTGACTCTTCGAGAAAATTTCATCTTCCCACATGTAACCACCGTTTTACCGAAAAGATAAAATTATTCCTCCTCAAGAAATCTGCCGGTTAATTTCGAAGAAATAGGATCGCCCGGCGACCCGCTCGTCTTGTGAACTTCTAACGTGCCAGCCGGACAGAATCCGCTCGAAAATACGGTGTGCGTCTGGTAGGTAGGAGCGAGCTCGGAGTTTTCCGCGCCACTGGAGGCAACCGTGATTTCGTTTCGACGATTGTTCACTGCATTCTTCCTCCGGGCTCGCGGCGGCCGCCCATGATCGTCTTATGAATTCCGTGTCCCGTATCGACTCCAGGGATCCCTGTTTTCGGCTCGAACGACCGTCCCCGAGTAGGACGCGACCGAGTTTTCAGGACTTCTAGCTTGTTATTGCTCAACCAGACAAAAACCGGGCTCTCCTACGAGGTATTTCATTTCGATTCTGGTTTTATTATTTTCAGATATTCCGGATCGCCTGGAAATTTTCGTGTATAGGGCACGGAAGAAATGGTCTTGGTACTTCGATCGTATCGAAGAAGGAAGATCGAATGTTTGAGAATTTGAATACTTAGAAATTCGAGAGATTGTGAATTGAAAAGTTTCAAAGATTTGAAATTTAAAAGTTTGACAAATCTTTCACCGCTCTGCTCGAGTAACCACAGATTTACGTAAATCGTGGCTGTTCTGTTCGGCTTAATCGAAGGAGGACAAAACGCGCTCTCGATGAATTAGCTACCGATCGTGTATTCCGAGGGGATGGATTTCTTTGAGGCAAATTAGAAGCTGCGCAGCGCCGGTTTACGAGACCTTCTTCGTCGGTCCGTGACGATTCGAAGCAACCTCGAGAAGGGATGGGAGCCCTTTAGCCGGTTGCTCCGTATGAATACGAAATTCGACGTCTTCGTTAAGAATATACACGGCTTACTCCCTACGCGGTAATGAAGGAGCTCCTTAAAACCAGACGATGATACTGGGGACGCTTTCGCGGTTCCTCTTTGCTTGCCATCGATCAAGTTTTCATAATTTTTTACGAAAGTTCTCACCACTGTCGACCATTTCAATTCCACAAATAAAATTCCGCGGTATAAAATTAAATATAACATTCGCCCAAACCGATCTCCGATCATCCTCGCACGCAAGCAAAGCGTACAAATTTTTAATGACATCCCAATTACAAATTCAATGTCCGGATGAGATTGACATTCGTTTCGAAGTCGTGCATAGTTAAAGAATACCGGGCGGAAATTTTATCTTCCAATTAAGCATTGATCCGTGAACCAGAAAAATGCGTTAGCGGATTCGCTCAAAAAACCGGTAATTACGATTATCGGATATCTATTTCCATCGGCCTCTGTTAATGTGCGGGAAGCTGACAGTATGACACAAACGATCAAGATTATATAAATATCATTTCATCTTCATAATCGAAAAGTGATCGATATTGATCGAGTCTCCGCGGTGCAAGAACCGTTTAAAAATTGCTTCTACTTTACAACTTCTTTTCCGAAGGACTGTCTGCTATGTTTAGGCTTCTTTGAATACGTAAGATATTTCCAGAGTTAGGTTTATAAATAAACGCAGTGATAATGCTAGTAATTTTACAAGTAAACGACGCTAATGCACTGTGCGGCGTCTCGATGCTTCTGAATAGGGGCGTCTACCCAGAAGGGAGTGCGCGAGGGCTACGATCGGCGAAGTACAAGGTGGCGTTGTCGAGGGGAGCTCCTATTTTGTCGACCGAAATGGAAACAACGTGTTCAGGTATACCTTTCCACGCACGTCCGCGATACGGAGGATTACTCGACGGCCGACGATACTTCCTATCGCGCGTGGAATCGGCTGAAACAGGAGGGTTTACGGTTTGGAAAAGAACGAGTCCCCGGCAATCGAGGGATAGAGACCAGCCGCTCCTAATTAAATATATATCTCTATAAGCCTGCGGTACGGTTTTATCCGGGTGATATTTCTCCCTGCCCGACGATAATACCCCTCGTTCGTTGCCGAGGGGAACAATTAACCTCGATGTCCGTCGCTGATTAATTTATCGTTTTTCACTTTGCCATTCAAATGCATCTCCTCTGTCGTCGGTCATTAGTGATGCCCATTTGACAGTGAAACTATCGTGAATTACGAACGCATGACGTCGAAAGTCAATGCTACTAGGTTAATCAAAAAGTCTGATTGAATTCTAACTGACGGCTGAATGAAAATTTCACTTTAATCGATGGATACTGGAGCTATGATTAATAAAAATGTATAGGTGCAAATCTGTAGAACAAACTATAAGTAACAAATGTTCCAATTTTTCTAACGAATTATCGGTAATTGACTGTTATTCGCTGAACTGTTGGCTATTCGATTCTTAAGCGATCCATCGCCTCTTGCTTCGTTTCTAATATTTATTCGTACATTATACGCCCACTGCCAAGTAAAGTAAGACTTTCTAGCCACCCAAGTTGGAGAGTAACGCTAAGCTGGACGTTCTCGAAGAGTCAAGGCAGTAGCCGCTCGCGGTCGTTTTATCCTCAAATGGACACCCAGCCTCGAATCCCACGACATCCCGCATCTTCTCCTTTCCCAGCTACGCTCCCCGTTGCCCCGTGCTCGAACGAGCCGTCGATATTCCCAGCGAGCGGGACGAGGAATCGGTAAACATCCGCGAGCGAGTAAGCCGGCCTCGCCGGGAAAGCGTGCGCGACGCATCTCGTTTTATGTAAACGCTTTTACGGCGAGAGACCCGGGCTTACAATCGAGCGCAGCCTCGGAAACGGGTAAACTCGGCTACGGATTCGGCCGGGAAGCGAAGAACAACAGACGAGTCGGTTCGGTTGCGTAAATCTGTATCGGAAGACGGGGAACGGAGACGGATGAGCGGCGAGCCGAGAGTTCTGTCGACGATACGCCTTTTGTCCCGCCATCCGCGACCTCTTCCCGCGGAAAAATATTGACGCACGCCGGACGCAATCTCCCAAGGAACCGGGAGGAACGGCCGGCGCCGTTTCACCGCGGCGCGACGAGGTCCGACCGGCTTTATTGATCTTCCGAAATCAGGAGGACGGCTAATCCGGCCGATCCACCGTCCTCCCAATTAAATGATAGAATCGTGGAACGGGGAGCCGGGGCGGCCGGCTAATTGACAGCTGCCGGTTTTGGCTGTCGATTTCTAGTCAACCGCGATTTATTTTAATTTCTCCGGGCAGAGGTGGAAACGTCGGTTTTAGAAACAGCCACTCGACGTTCCGCGTTTTTTACTTTCCTCCTCTGTCCGTCGTCTTTCTCTGTCCTCCCTCCCTCCTATCGGCCCGTCTTCCTCCCTCGCTCTTTCCCGTGCTCATTCGCATTCAAATTTATTCGAACACATAACACACGGAGACACACAGGCGAGCGCCCGCGCCCGCGCGCGCGCGAGCGGTATGCTTGACAGGAATGCATTCGCGTGCAACGAGTAAAAAGAGCTGGCAGTCCGCGGAGCGTGACATTCGCTCTTCTTCCCCTTCCTCCTCCCCTTTTTTTTCCTCATCGGTGCATTATTCGACGCATTGCGGCTGCCTACGCTTTTTTCGGGATGAAACGCGAGTGTCGTTCCACGCTCCGCGCCGCCCTTCGACCCTTTTCGGCGGTCCTCGCCGCCTGTCGGCCGGTTTCTCGGTGTTCGATCTACCTTTAGCTTTCCGCTCGCGCACCGACTTTTCCCGGTTGCCCGCGGTCAATTAGCGTGCTGCTCGCACACGCGAATCGTCGTCGCCTGCCGACTACTCGAGTCCTCGGGCGCTCTTCTGCCACCGCGTGCAGCGGATTCGATGCCCCGACCATTTCGTTGCGGCTGATCAACGCCGCGGGCGTGATACATTCCGCTGAATGTACTTGCCGAGCGATACGCATTCTACCTCCCTCCCTCCCGGCTCGCTCGTCGCGATATAAATGGAAGATACGCGCGTAAACGCGATCGCCGAGGAAAATGTTAATTAAAATATGCGCCGCGTCGCGTGTAACCGACACGTAGACAACGGATTTTATGAATCTACGGCGCACGCGACTGTCTGGCAGCGGATTAAAACAGAGGGCTCGATTATACTCTGTTGCGATAATACAGCGCGTTTTGTCTTCGTAGAATTCTTCGCGGAATTCTTCGGATTAGCATTCGAAGCTTCAATGTGTCCGTGCGATCCTGTTGAATTCCTTTTTCTAATTCCTTACAGGCAATGTTCCCGCGAGAAGAACGTTAATTAAACCGCAAGGGGTTAAAGGACGGAGGTGCACGAGTTCGCAGCAATCGTTACCGTTCTAAAATAAACGAAAAATGGCGTAGTGTCGCCGAGGTTCTAAAAGAATCGAAAACTTGGTAGCACTACGCTGCCGGTTTCGAGAGTGTTAATTATCACAGCGTCGCCGCCGCCAATAATATTCCGCAGATGATAATCACGCGCGATTGTCTCCAGGCCATCTACCGCTTAATTTTCCATGCAAACACCCGGCGAGCAGCCCGGCGTGGATTCGTTCGATTCCAGGCAGCCTCCGTAGCTGTACTGGCACGACAGCTATTACGTGTACCGCGTGCTCTACGAGGACCACGAAATCCTGGCCCCGGCGTCACACGTCCAAGGAGATTCCCAACTACGAATAGTTGACTGAAGTGCAAGCTTGGGCTGGTCCATGGGAGGCGGCCCCGTACAAACTATGACGATTACGTCGACACAGTCGCAACCCTGTCAACAATGATCCCGAGGAGGCGATTCGAATGCGCGGCAGCCAGCGCCGGCTTTGGAACTTGCTTGATTGCTACCACGGAATCGAAGGAGCCGGCCCCGTTGTTCGTACCCGCTTCGAGGTAGGCGAACCGCATCCACGGAATAAAACCGGAATTATCGACATCGTCGACCGTTTCGAACCGCGTTCCAGGAATATGCGCGACCGCGGCCGTCGAAGGTACGAGCGTCGAACATATTCTTGTGCAGCGGTAGTGGGTCTGCAACTCGAAATATTTTTAAGATCTCGTAAAAGGTCGACAGAAATTGGTCGTAGAATAGTAACGAAGCGTTAGAATTAACGGATTCGTAGTGTTACGAATAAAAGTATATAATTTTACTCCGAGAGTATGAAATTTTGATCAAACTCCCCGAGAATTAACTAATTAACGAAAGGAAAGTATTGCTTTTGTCGTCCATCATCGATTGCAAAGCCGGTAGTATTTATAGAATCAGAGGGATTATTAATTCTGTTCATCAGAGACAGAATCGATGGAACGGATACTAAATTTTTCATGTTCCCCCTTTGAACGCGGCCTGAGGAAAATCCACCTTTGTAGGCGTAGCTCCGGTATTATAATAATAAACCACCGATTCAGGATAATGCGGACGATTTAGCATAATACTAATTAGATTTGACTACACGTCGACGCGCGGCGTAATACGTGTCGTTGGTAAAAAGTTCGAGAAACAAGCGTTAACTGCATGCGTGTGTAGAAGTAATTGAGCATTCGCCGCGTGCGTTCGCCCGTGTTTCAGAGGGTGCATATTTCTCACTTGTGTACTCGGAATCGTCGAGATACGAGAGACCTTCGCGAAGTAACAGCAAATTGAAAATTATGAGATGGGTAATTCAGTGACACTTACAAATGACACGTCGTTTCTCTGTATCACCGTTCTCCTTACCATAGCGAGCAATAATCGTAGCGAGGTCTGAGCTGTGGAACCTAAAGCAATTCTCCTGTATCACAGCCTGCGGGCACCAATGAACAATTTCATAGCAACAGTGAAGGCCAGTGAAACCGTGTTACCGTCATGAAATGGGAAAGCTTGTCCAAGTATGTCGGAAATATACATAGTATCGTAGAAAATAAGATAAACAGAGGCTCGAGAAGAAACTTCTCAACGTAAATTTCTCAAACTCGACATTTCAAGTTACTGTCCAATATCTGAATAACCTGAGAATCAAGGTTCTACCGTATTACATCTGGAGTTCCTAAAGGATAAACAACTGGAGTACATAATTCGCGTAAATTGCATGAATCGGTATTCGCATAAACGTTCGCCAAGTAGTGTTCGCGAAATTCGATATGAGTAAGACCGGCGCGTTCCGTAAAGCTGTGTAAAGTATCGAGTATCTCGGCGAACGAAGCGGCCGGGCTGTTCGACGTTTCATCGGGCGATCCCAGAATCCCGCAAACTACGGTTGCGCAGCGGCGATTCGAAGTTACACCGGGGTAATCCCCCGGCCGGCGAGACGTACGTCGAGACCTCTCCTTTTTCGCAATCTATCGCGAGCAAACTAACCGGCTTGGAAAGCAGTGCGCCGCTCGCTGGGAGCCGAGTCCCGCAGGGGTTGGTGGCGGGCAAAGGGTGGAAAAGGGAATTCCGGATTGCCGCGCTCGCATCGTACGCCGCCGTCTCGAACCCCATTACCGTCGATTCGAGAGCGATACGGACGCGCTGTGTAACGCGAACAAACACCGCATCCTTGCCGGTCTAGACGTCTGCGTTGCGGAATTTACCACGGATAAAGGGACTCGCGAAAATTCCCGATCGGTTTGGCTAACCATCAATTCTTCATCGCTTCCTTCTATCAATATTTATTATATTACTTACCCCGCGGTCCCGTGCAATCCGTCGACTGTGATTGTTCGATGATCGCTTCGCATCCCTCGCAAACTTACAAAGGTATCAGATCATTTTTCATTTCATCGGACGTCCGACATTTCCGGAAATCCTCACATGCTTCTACATTGCTCAACGATCGAACTACCGATTCAATTGCCTTTTGAAATTCCCTCATAGAAATGCCAGTGCATCGAGACTTTCGAAACTAAGGAAGCCACTAAGACAAGCCGACTATGATATAGAATTCGGAACGTTCTAAGTTCTTAATCCCGGTACAACGATCGCAATTTCCTCGAGAAACGATCACCAGCCTCGATATTCCCCGGCCAACGAGCAACCCCCGAGTTACAAGAGCCGCAAGAAGAAGTTTCGGAATTCCGTCGAGTTTGACCGTCGCGAATCGTTACTACGTCGTGACACGAGGTCGGCCGAGTTTTATTATCGAGGGTTATTCTCGTTATCGGTGCGGGATAAATTAGCCCGGACCGGATCGTTACTCGGAGCACTCGTATTCGTTATTCCTTGACGGCGCCGATACGAATGGTTCTATTCTCGGGTCACGGGGACGAAGAATGCCGATGCAACATTAAACACGCGGAAGACGGGTGAATAGCGGCTGCAGCGGCGGAGGGCATTCAACCGGGCGGCGCGCGGCGCGCGGGGCGTCGTTCGACGGGCACAATCATATCGCGGTTCGCGATTCATTTGCGGCGGGACGCCGCGCCGGAGAGAGAGAAGAGGAGTCGAGTCGGTCGATCGAACCAGCCGATAGAGCCAACGGGACGAGCCAGGAACCGTCTAAACTTGGACCGAATTTGCATCAGCGGTTGAGTGCACCGGCGAGCGACCGGCCGACCTTTTTCAACGGTGCCCGGCCACCCCTGGCTGGATGCAGCCTGAAAAAGGCTCGGCGACTTGAATCCGCCGCTGCGGAGACCTCTCCGGCTCCGCTCTCTGTCCCTTCTTGTCTAGCCTCGAGTCTCGCCTCTCTTTTCGCGCCATTTCCCTCTCGACGATGAATCTTTCAGCGACGCACACTTTCGGATCGACCCTCGTCGTCGACGCTGTCGTCCCCGTTGCCGCGGCCAACGGACTCCGACGGAGTTGGCCAGCTTCTACCGTGAAAACCGTGGCGGGGGTGGTTAACGACCTCCGGGCGAAAAATTGTTGCCGATATGCCTCGCTTCGGCGAGGGAACACCTCGGTGGACGATCGTTCTTGTCGAGTAACGTGTGGTTTGTTGCTTGCGGGAATTATCTGCAAACTTTACTGGTTCTTTGAAAAGATGTATCTTTTTCAGGCGTCAATGGTAAAAGAAACTTCTCTAGGTAGTAGACAATCGTTGCAGTTTGTGGAGTAAGCGTCCTTAATTATTAAATATTCGACAATTAAGATACTCCGTCCTCTTCCAGCAGTTGTTCCCGAAGCGAAGCGGTTGATTGATATAAAGATGTTAGTTACGAACGCGAAACCCCTAGACACGGGCGAGACACCAACTTTTCTAACCGACGAGTTCGCTCCGTGCGCCGGGCTCACTTATTTACCAGTTGACTGAATGAAACGGGAAACGCTCGGTAAACTCGCTGAATACCCGTCCCTCGCGGATCTAGTTAATTTATTCGAGTTCCGAACCGCTTTTCCCCTCGGTATGCCGTAAGAAGATATTATCGGCGTTGTACCGTGATTAATAGTACAGCCGGCGATATGTTTCCCGCGAACACAGCCGGTATACCTCTCCGGTGTGCCAGACGTTTCGAAGTGCGCGGCCGATTCTACGTGAAAAAAATGAGTAATTAGCGCCAGCCACATTTCTTTTCACGATATAACGGCACCGCGGTTGCCTGTTCGATGAATTCTCCAGATTATTCACACGGACCAGGTATTTCATATATGTCTTTTTTTCCAACAAGTTTTTTGTCTTGAAACATTTTAACGACCCTTTCATCGCGAAAGGAAATTAGTTCGAGGAAATTTTTTTGAAACGAGCTTCGACCGTTCCCGGTGATATTTCTGCGCAAACAAAAACCGCTTGTATCTCGGGAAGAAGGGATTATATTTTTACGAGCCCCTTTCACGCTGGAAACGTTACTTAATTCAACTGTAGTTTAATACGCCACTTCTCTAATTTATTCACCGCCATTCGCGGACCGCTGGAACTGCGCTCGCGTATGATAGGCTTACGATGCTACGAGTAATTGCGGCAAAAATCGGTAAAATACGCGACCGTTCGAATGAAATCGAACGTCGAGCTCCGTCTCCGGGCAGGACCGCAAAGGGTGTAATATCGTAACTGTGAACAGTTTTGCCGTTCGAGTGGCTGTAAACATCCGCTGGCTGCCGATCGCTCATTAACGCTAACGGGAAAAAACGAGATCGAAGGACGATTGATACGCGCTGACGAGACCCGCCCCTCTCGACTGGCCACGTTTCGATGAACCGTGCTCAAAGTTAATTGGTCATGGGAGAGGAAGCAGTGCCGATAAAATTCCAACCGTTTCTGGACCCTGGTGTCTCGGCGTGAACCGATCATCGCGAACGGCCGACCGAGGAACGCACGACACACTAATTGTCTCGTGTAACATTTTAGAAGCGAACAAGTGTAACAGTATGAAAAGGATCTCGGTACGCCTCTATCGAGATTTCGCTCAATTGCTCTAATAATTTCCCAGAGAAGCATGTTATTTCCTCAATAACTGTAAAAGGCGAAGTTAGGAATCATCCGAGCCGAGCCATTCGCTGCTTAATTCTAGTGTTAAAAGTGGAATAAATCCGGCGAGCGTGGTCGCGAATGAAATGACGCGACGAGGGGTTAAACGAGGCGATCATCGAGCACGCCGGTGTAGGGGGTAGTTAACACGGAATTTTTAACGAGCCCGCGGAAGAGTGAGCGGTAATTTATAGCGCGTTCGTTTATTAACACGCGCGAAGATTTCCCCAGGCTGCGATCATTGTTTATGCAAAAGACGGCCGCAGAATGCGCGCGCGGCCGCCGCTGTCTGGTCTGTAGCGGGGCTGCAGGCGTTGCCGGGCCCAATTAACGGCTTGTCGTGCGGTCGGCAAACGAGTTTTCGTCGGCGGAGAGGCGTCAAAAGGTGGCCAGCTTGCCCGTTCAGCCCTATAACGTAGTTACGCGTTAATTGCGAAAACCGCTTGAAACGGGTTAAGAATTAGTAGCTGACCCGTTCCCGGTCACTAACGAATTTCGATGCGCGCCGATCGCGCACACCCGGTAATTATCACTTTGAGTGCCGTGTCTCCCAGAAATGGGCCTGATTCGGTGAAACAGCGGCCGTTCCATTGGCTCGCTCGAGAGGTCCTGTCGATCCAGTTTTCGACGCGACGTTCGCGACACAGCGAGCGAATAAATATAAAGAAGCGAACGGGAAGACGGTGGAAAGCTTGCAAATCGAGTACGCAACTTGTGATTCAATGAGATTTCATTCTTTGCGCCGGAGAGGCGACTCTCGATCGCCATATAATTCGATACAGCGAAATTGTAAAGTTTCAGATTGAATATTAAGTTTCCCGTAATAGAATAATATCAGAGATATTGAAATGAAATATCTTTCCTCAATTTATGGGGTCGCTCGATAAGTTAGCTTTTAACGGAGGATTGATTATTCGAGAGAAGGCGACGGAGAAGCTTCTGTTCCTCGTTTGTAATCCTTAGGAACAACTCGTTTTTGAGAATCCTGAACCGAAATCTCTGTACGGAACGAGAATACAACGGTATTTTGAAAATGCACAATCGCCAAAGAAGTAGAGGAAATGGCTGGACGTTTCATTAAATGTATAATGTTAGTGGGATTCACAAGTCATGCGCGGCACGACCTAATTTTGCTGGAGCAGTCGAACGCGTTACCGCCGGCGAACCTCTCAGCGTGTATAACGCGGCGAAAATGGAATTAATTTTTTAACACGACCGGCTGCCATCGGCTTAACCTCTGCCTATTCCCATTCGCTTCATTAAAATCTCCAACGGCTCGTATAATTCATACTCTTGATTAAATGTGCACGGGGCATCGTTACGGAGCCAGTTGACAGCTCAGATTATGGCCAGTGGATACGCATTCGAAAGAACTAGACGCGTCGGAGCAGCGTGATGTCTCGTTTCGGTAAAACAAACGAACCAGTTTACGTGGCGTTCGAAAGGCGTCTTAATATAAAGCGCAATAAATTGAAAGTATACTTGAAATCTATCGGCAATATTCGCGACAATATCTCGTAAACGGGCATCGAAAAATACATCTTGTTCGGCGATGATAATATAAATATAAACGGAGTCGGAGTACGTTTAACAGGATGAGAGTGTTCTCATTGTTCTGCTGAAAATAAGCATTATCGTCGCGTATAATTAACTCGATCAAACGCGAAGATATTATGGACCGTAAAACGCGACGCGCGAGAAGTGAATAACGGGCTCGAGTTGCGTTCGATATCGTTCCCGATTTTATTAAACTGTTGTCCATCAGCGGCAGTAAAAGTTTACGCGCGATCCCGCCGCGATAAAGCGGATGTTACAAAAACATTTCTCGTAATTAGAATGTGGACGCGAATATAATTGCAAAGAAACTGAAAAGCATGGACGGAAATTTAACCGTGTCTCGTATATCATCGTTTTAAAAAGTAATGAAGCCCGTAACGGAGTAAATATATGTCGCGTTTCGCAGTAATTTTCATAAACTCCTCGCTGATACACCGAATTTACATAACATCCGCGATATAAATATGATTATAATTTCTGCGTTGACGCGTCCCGCGCCGCGACAGCCAATCGCGAATCATGCCGAAAATGATCCCGGCGGGATGGAAATCGTCGGATAAATACGTTTCGCTAACTTAAATATCTAAATGACAGCGTAAAACAACGATCCCGGTATCGAATAATTAACAATCGCCATTAATTACTTCCACTAATTTCCCTCCGCTGCGAACGAAACGAACGTTTTCGGAATTTCATTAACTTCTTACGCGTTACTGTTACAGAGGAAAAACGCGCGCAGATTTTCAGGTTTAATCCGGACTACGGTTCGAGCCAACGGCAATCGGCCAAATGGAAAAAAGAATTAACTATTCATTCCCCTTCTATCGCACTATTGTATCAACTATTTCATTTCGTCGAGAATACTTTCACATTTGAGAACAGCATAAAGAAACACGATTAACGCTGACGATCTCAGTTCTTCGAGTGAACAAACGTTAAAACAATATTGAAACAAGATACAACATCGATGTTAACATTTCACGGTTAATCGGCAGGTTTAAATCAACAGCACGCGATAATAAGGAAAACCGCGTACCACTGGCGATTCCATAAACGAGTGTAACGCTTAAGAGGAAAGAATACGTTCGAGAATTCCGCGAATCTCGTCTCGTTCGACGAGTCGATCACCCGATTCGATTGGAAACGCGGAAAAATCGGCGGAGCCAGCAGGTCACCGGCCGCGTCACGTTTCCAGAGAGCCGTTAAACCTCGAACCCGGAGCGCCGCGCAGGAATCGGCCGCTGATTGCGAGCCAACAAGACTCGCTCATCAAGCACGTCGCGTCCGCTGACACGCGATCGTATCCCGTGTCGCCTGAAACCGCGTATCTCGCGACGCGACGCGAGCGACGCGGCCGAAAACGGGTCGTAAACGCGCGAAGCAGCTAGCCGCAGCTCGATCGAGGCCGTAAACGTATCCGACAACGATCTCGATACCCGCGTATCGCCGTTACGCGGTTCAGCTTTTTAACGGGAGCCACGGGGATCATCCGTGGCCCTGTATTCACGCGAACGTCCGCGATCCCGCGAAACGAGCTATTAATTACGCGGACCGAACCCGACCTGACGGGCCATCGTCCTCGTATTCGATTCGCGCGTTCGTTTTTGGACCCTCCGTTGCGAGTTTTTGATTGTCTCTTGGCGTCATAGGCGCGAAATCGGGATGGCCAACCAACGAATTTGATTTTTTTTGCGAGTTTCCAATATCGGTGACATCGAACATTTCGGTAATACTTTTTAACCCTTTGCACTCGAAAGTTTTGCACTTGAAATATTTAATAATGTCCGAATCGATGACATTTCTGTGCCATTAGAATCATCAGTGTTGCATCGTACACGAATAGTTTTGGATTCAAATGAAATATATTTTTGGTTCCCGTCCAACTTGCCGCCAGCGATACTTTAAGCGGTGTCGAGTTAATTTGTCTACGCAGGATTAAATTGTCGTTGTTCGAGGATATATCACAGCTGTGATTGCGATACAACGTGGCTCCTGCGTTTCAAAGCAAGCCCAGAAAACGCACAATTAACTGTCCCAGCCGACGGTTACGTTGCTCGGTTCAGTTAGCCGAGGACTCGGAGCCAAAGCGTACAACTGCAACAACGCCGACGGTGGCAACGTGTTTCTCCGCCGCCTGCAACTTTGATTAGACAAACTGTACTGAGTAGCAGAACATCTACGGAAATTCGAGTCCGAGGCACGTATACCGGCGAGAGAAACTGTCAATACCGCTGGCGCATCCGAATACACCTAATACATTTTCCTTAACGTCTATTAGCGATGGTGAATTAATTTACATGAAATCATGCGCGATCCTGTAAATTAATCGACTAATACTCTCGGCAACAGAGGAACGTCTAATTCAATTTCGTTGGAACGGAACTTCACACAGAAAGCTGAGAAAATTTTATACTATTTCCTCGACGAGATAACAGCAGATATTAAATCTGTAAATTCAGTGATAAATCGGTGTAAACCTATGGAAAATTTATTGGCATTTCGAAACTAATACGAAATTCTCGATTGAATTGAATGCAAATAAAACTTAAAAAGAGATTCAATGAAATACAAATGAAACAGGAATCGAATGGATATTTAATTAAATAGAAATATTTGAAGAACGTTCGATATAAATGCTGAAAATATTAGTTGGCCATTGAAACTGCTATTGAAAGGACCGGCTAATTATCGGGAGGTCTCCCGGCGCAGAAAAAGTTCGTCACCCCTCCAGTAAGCGTATGGGCGGCGGCAATCAACCGTCCATCTCCTTCGGATTCCGCCCCCGTCGCGGCAAGCGGACGAACCCTCGGCCAAGGATCGTCCGCGGCCTCGTTAACGAAGGTCCAATTAAGATCCCTTAAAGGTTCCCCGTGACGAAACATAACGGCAGCCGAACGGCGACGAATACATTTAATAATCCCGCCGGGGAGAATTTACGGTCTTCCGTCCCGCCTTCAAAATTACGCGATGGAATGTCGCCTCGATTCCCCGTCGAATAACATCGGTCGAGTCGCGTTCTAATTACTCGGATCCGTGGGAAGAGGGGTTTCGACAAACGGTGAGTTAGAGGATAAATTAGAATTGTGGAGGCAGTGAATTTGAAGAAAAATAGATAGCTGCGTTGGCTCTGCACTTTTCACGAGACTTATCGCAGAAGTTCGCGTCTGTTCCTATTACATCAGCGTGTGTGCATCTTGATAATGTTAACAAGTTGAATCTTCAATTCTTTGTCGCAAGAAAAATATTCGATAACTTTTCGAGTAAAGAAACCCTGAATAATATTATTACAGAACAGCGTACTCCCTACAGCCATTTTCCTGCATCTTTTTCCTCCGCTTCCCGCTTCTTCACCGATTAATTCCAGCTCCGCTTCACGAATTAGGAGATTAGAATTACAGACAGATCCCCGCCCGAAGCGTTCAGCGAACAGTCACGTGTCTTCCGCGGGTCGACAGGCTCGTTCCACGGATTTTCATTCCGACGAACGGGGACGCGTCACGTCCACGCAGGAACCCGTCGCAATTTTCTCTTAGGACGATTTCCTAGCGACGTACGTTGAAACGTCACGCTGCGCGTCGCCGGTCCCTAATGGTTAGCCCGTTGCACTCTAGAAGTCTCGGTCGCGCATTCGGTTCAACGCGTTAAAATGATCAAACGAAAAATTCAATATTCAATTTCTACCCCTGATTCGCGCAAGATCTCTCCGACGTTACAAAAAGTATCATGGATTCAATGGGAAACTAACGAATGCTAACGAGAAACATTGTCATACGAAGGGAGTTGAAATATGCTCCGAGGTTATCTCGACACGGTCCCTCGTCCACGGAACAGTTGCCCTCTTGATAGTGGACCGCTTCGATTAGCCCCGGAGCCGGTTATTAGCGTCCCGCGGGGAACAGGCTCGGCCGACGGGGACGCAGAATTCCGTGCGCGTCGCCCGCGAACGACATTCGTCCGTCGTTATCGGGACAGCCGATATCGGGCGAAACATTTAGCGTAACCGGCCCTCTCGAGACACAACGTAGCCGGAATAAAGAAGCGAAAGACAGGACTACGCAGCAAGGATCGTGCCCTGAACCTGTAAACAGGCGAGGAGCTCCACGTTCCGGCGCGGGCGGCACGTTCGCGTCGGGACACGTCGCAATTTTCCTCTTCGAAAAAGGACACCCCCGCCGGACGGGGGGTAGCCACCTCGGCGATTGTTAGGACGTCACGTCTCGTGGAACGACCCTCTAACGGCCGGAGCGTATCCTTTGAGCCCAAGAAGGCGCGTGCGCGATCCGGAAACTAATGTTTTTTTTCCAACGGCCGTCTTTGAACGCCGTGTCCCCGGCCGGAAAGGTAAATTACGCTGAGAAACGAGCGGGCGCGGACGTTATTTCACCTCCCGCGCGAAACAAGGAGCACCTGGAATCGAACCGCAACGGTTCGATGGAATCGAATGGCGCCGATAAGGCCGGAAGAGATGTTAGCCGTTAGCCTCTGGACCCGTTAGAGTCGTTACTTGTACAGTGGTGCGACTCTTATGGATATGTTGAAGCAATCCTGCGTTGCCGAGGCTAGAAGGTGGCTACACTTTCATCACGATTTTCTGTTTTGATCGCTCGATGGAGTACGGAAGACGTGAACTTGTCTAAAACTTCTCTGAATCGATAGTCTGTTTGTAACGAAACAGAAAAACGTCGCGTCAATTAATACAAAGATAGACAGATAGAGATAGGTGTGTGGACATCGCGAAAGTCAAATTACATTTCATTGTTCCGTCCAGATAGTTATCCTCTTCACGGGAAGCGCCTCTCCGCGATGAATCGGAGCAAGCATAAAGAGTAAAGACGAAACGCTGGCTAAAGACGAGAAGCTTTGAGAAGCCGAATTACTGTCTCTATTCAACACTCGGCGACAGTTTATCGATAATCGTTAGCAGCGTCTCTATAATATCAGCGACGCGAAGGGCCGAGGAGTTACTAAGCTGGCGCTCGTGGCACGTTCGATCGTGTCCGTTATCGAAAGGCGGTCGGGCCAGAGACGCGGCCGCTCCGAATTAGCATTTCCCCAACTATCGGCCGTGGACAGATAGCAGCTTTGGCTGCTCGTCAAAGATCCGCGCGAGTTTCCCCGATAATTCGGGGCCCGACTGCAACAACTTTCGGAACTACTTGGCCCGTGAATCCGATTCGGCCGCTGCCAAAGCGGATTTCCGGCCGATCGGCAAAAACATGGGCGACATCGGTTACCAGGGCGATACCTCCGTGCCCGGGGATAACGCTGGATCTTCGGCTCGATTTCCAGGGAATCCGTGAACGAAACGAAAACGAAAGTGGAGAAAGCGACGCGGCGTCGGCCGGCGGAGACCGGCGCGCTGGAATTTGTTGCGACATTCCAGACGCGCGTGTCACGAGAGAACAGCGAAATGAATGGGCGATGAGGACTGCTAGACGGGACACGCTTAGGGGATTAGCGGGGAGGAGGTGTGCCATGGAATATTTAACACGCTCAGAATGTTTCGTAATTGCGACTAGCTTGTCGATAATCGTACTTTGAGCCTCGACTTCTTGGCTTAACGACGAGCACACTCGACACGAAGAAATTGTAATCTTTCGTGTAATGATATATTGATTGAAAAAAATATTAAGTTTCAAATAGTATATGCTCCAACACTACTGCACTTATACGATCAAAAGAATGTTAATTCGTGGTATGAAATCAATCAATAGCGAAATCTAATTTAATTATAATAAATTGGCGACATTGTAAGATAAAGCAGAGTCTTAAATCTTTTACAGAGGCACGCTCGTAGCTGATAGTTCATGTTAAAACTGATTCGGAGTTGCTGAAAGGTTATATTAAAAATTGTTCGGAGTGCAAAGGGTTGAAGGAATGATGAAAATATCGAAAAGTGTTGATCGTTCCGACCAACGAGCGGTTCATACAATGTTAATACCGTGGAGTCTTGTAAGGCCGCAGGGTTACTTATCACGAGCTCGTATTAGACACGCTTGGTATACGAATGAGGGAAGTCTCTGGTTTCCCTATCGAAGAACCTCGCCGCAACCGAGGGTGATTACGGCGATTGTTACAGCGTCACGTTCCACGGGCGACGAGCCTGTAACCGTCAGGATATGTCAGACGAAGTAAAAACACACGTGTCCGACCGGGGATGCTTTTACACCGACCGACCGACCGACCGACCGACCGACCGACCGGGAACGACCCCGGGCGACTTGACACCCGCTGTGAGAGGGTACTCACGAGCCACTTCGCGAATGACCGATCGAAAGGAATTTTCTTCCAAGATACGGTTACACCGACGTGCAACGTGCAACTCTGAAAAAGAAGATTTTCCTTTTAGCCCTCGGAAAAAGGGGCTTGCTCTCGATTCGATTGGCTCCTCGGAAGCTGACTTCTTCTGGCTACTTTGTTACTCGACTAAGGCTTCGCCTGGACGAACCACTTTTTTGCCGACGTTGCGGTTTCCTGCTGTTACATCATGTCACTGCACTTTCGTGTCTAAGCCTGCATCAAGGAATGTGAAACGTAACGATAGAAAATAACGATGGAAAGACGAGATGGGTAAAAAAGTTGGTAAAGAATGACGCTTTGACCTGTCCATGCATTCGATGAAACTTGAATAGCGATGCGTTGCTTTTCACGTCGACCTCGTTTGTCTGTACATCGACGATCCAACGGCGGAGTGGCATCGTTATCTTTTCAAAATGAATATTGAGCAATAAAGCTCGCTGCGTAAGCGGTAGGTTGAGTTTTTAACCGACAAGCGGTTGACGATACGAATTATGGTGCACCAGCAAAAACGCAAGTACGTTTTTTATTTGACTGTTAAACATTGCCGATTTCAACGGTACAATTAAATTGAATTTCACAAAAATTTAAACATAGTCGACTGGCTGCGGCGTTTTAACGGTAACGGTGTTGCAAAGTGTGTTACATTTCGGACGCGAAAGGTTAAATCGACACTTGTTTGCGCGGCGCCGCGCCGGGGGTGAAGGGAATCCGATAATTTTTAGAGTGCGATAGATCGGTAACATCGGCGTTTAAGTGGAAAGTGAACTCATCGCTTGTCCGCATAACTGATGCCATTTCGGCGGGGACGGGAGGCGTTTTGTAAAAACCGTGGCTCGATCGTGATTGCGCCCCTGGTAAATTTGTCGCTGCTTCAATATTTCGGGCAACGGAACTGTCGCTGGACGAGACGCGACAGAGTTGCGGATAAAGAACTGCTTCTGCGGCGAAAACGAAACCATCGGGTTCCGTAAACAACGCGAGAACCCCCATATAACGGGGTATTTCAACAAAGTGGAACAAACGGAGGGCGTCCAGCGGATCTGCTGTTTGAAGAACGAGCGGGATGAAGTGAAATTTTCGAATAACGCTCCGTTTGCTATGTTCATAGAGTAAAACGTTAATATTCGAGTGTTTCATTTTGTTATGTTCGAGAAGGTACTGCATTCGCAATGAGAAAAATGAAAACAAGACTAAACTGATAGGGACTGAAAGATTACGTGACTAGGAGAGTGGAAGCATGACAAAAAATAGTCCGCAAGAAATAGGAGGCGGTAATTGCATTTGAAGTATCATCGAGTTCTCATAAGGCACCCAGCGTTAACTCCGAAGGAGGATCAACGTGTCTACGAGCGGTAAGCTGGAAAACGCAGCTAGAAAAATGAACGGACGAGCGTACGAACGAACTAAACGTTTTATTACCGGAAGCCAAGTAATAAGCCTCGGTAAACCCTAATACCCGTTCGAGTTCATTCGTCCCGGAGGCAAAGAATTTTTTTATCCGAGCGTATTTATTACCGCGGAGTCGCGGCAACATAGTTCAACGGGCCCGGCTCGGGCGCATTAGAATCGGGGCGCAGATAATTCAGATGTTTCCTCTAATTAGTTGTCAACTTTAATCCACTTTAATTCAGGAAACGTTAATGTCACAACTGTCTCGAAGTCGGCGAGGGTTGAATAATAATCTCGAAGTAAATTATGCGCTCGCGTCTCTCGGAATCGCTTATCGGTCCGCGGCCGTAGTTTGCCGTCGCTGTCGGCCGGTTAATTAAAAAGCTGAGCGCTACCGCGAATTTATTAAACAAATCGGTCGTCCGTCGTTCGAGAGTGAACAACGTCGATGCGAGAACCGGCGGAGGATAATCTACGCGATCTACGAGACCGTTGCGTTCGAAGCGTGAATTTATACGATTATCGTTAGCTAGACTCGAGTTGCCAAAGCCATGGCGGCGGCGGCGGCGTTGGTTCGAGATTCCACTGTGCTCGGGACGGTTTCAAAGTTTAACGAGGACTTACGGCCGAGGTTTTCACTTTGTCCAGCCAGGAGCGTTTTCACGGCGCGGTGGATGCGAGGCGAGGATTACGGTTCTTCTTAATTTGTAATCTGCCGCGCCGTTTGCGCGACGATACGGTCCCGCGAGCGGAAATGTCGGAGGCCTCGCTCTCCCGCGCTTAAACGCTGCTCGTTCGTCGACTGTAACCCGACGGAGCGGTGCCCGACGCGTCTTTGATACCGCGACACCCAAGACACCCAATTTGCGACTGCCGCAACGTTCCCCCTTCGCGGGGAACAAATCATTTAACCCCTTTGCCGTACAATGTCGTCTCAGACTCGCGACGAATATCTAGAACGAGAGTTGGTACGGATAAACGTCACTCGATTCTTATCATTTCGTATGGAATATTATTCTTCTTATCTTTCGCTCGAACTGCAGCGAAGTCTCGAATAGCAGAGAAATACAAAAGTAAATATCAATCTCGCGTTGTTCGAGTAATTAAATTACTCTCGATTTCGAACGTCGAGGTTCGAAGTCGCCATTACGGCGGCGTTCGACGGCGAAGGGTAAAGCGAACGTGGATGCTGGTGAATATGGAGTTCTTCGGTATTTCTAGTAAATTCTGCGCCGCAGAATAATTCTAGCAAGTGCAGTTATCGAGGAAATTATAGGGTACGGGGTTAAACTCCTCGCGTCCGGTAACGCGACGGCCGTTAAATGTTCCGCGCGGGTTCTGTTTGCGAAACGTGACGCAGTTTTTATCGTTCAATAGTAAAACGAGCGCGACGACTCTTCAACAATTAAATTCCATGGCCGACACACGCGTGAATGCCGGCCCAAGCATCCGAGGAATTTTTTTCCGGTTTCCACGTTCATCGGTGTTTCACCGGTGCATTCGAATGCGTTCGAAGCTCAGCTGAACAAACGGCGTCCGACTGCGCGTCCTACGGAGGGAACAAAGTGTTCGCAAGAGTTCCGCCGAACGTTCGAGTCAATATCCTCGTTGACGAGCGAATAAAGTAATGCCGTGCGTTTTAAAAGCATGGAAGCTAAAATTGCAGTGAAATTTCGAGCGAAAACGAATTCTAGGTTGTCGGTAATACCTTTCGTTGTATAAACACGTCGATTGATTCGGTACAAACATTTCATACGGGTTGCAGTCGAGTCGAAGACGACGGGATGGAAGTTTAATCCAATTTAATGGAAGAAATATTTATTTTAACGATTACCCGCACAGTGTACGTACGAAGACCGAGTGTATTTTGAATGATATTCTCTCGCGGTCGGGACAATTCTGCGATCAACGGAGAAATTGCACGTCGCGGACGAGTTTCCGAAGAAACCGACAATGAGATTCCCGGAAAGGGCGTAAGTCATTGCGTGTTTCCTTTTCTTGCGACAATAAAGACAACTGAGCGACGGGAAACTGTCTGAGAAAAAAGGAATTCATTGGTTCCCCGACATTTTAGCGCGTAAAACTCGCAGCTCGTCCTTAATCCTCGAAACAGAATCTACGAGTGGCTACATTTAATAGCCGGATCGTACGCGATTTAATGGAATATTTAAAATGTTGTTGCGGGGACAGGAATCGTCCTCCTGAAAACACGGCGCGCAGGCTCCGATTTAATCACGTCACTTTGGTTATTCTTCAAATGACAGTTAATGACCGGATATGCATGTGTTTCCGCTATAAACCGGACTCCATAATTATTCGCCATTTTGTCGCTAATTCAGCCAGTCGCGCGATGTTTCATGCCTTGTGTTTATTGTACGAACTTTATGCGAACAAAAATTAATAACTGGGGAATGAAACCTTTCTTGTTACGATCGAGACGAACCTTTCCGCGGAGAGTGAAATTAAACTTATGTTTCGACGGCGATTCCTCGAAATCGTTATACAGTATCCGCGATATTATAACCGCTCCCAATATTTCTCGGAACGGCACCGCGGAATATCAAAGCGTTCACCGGCGCAGTAAAATGCCTCGTAAATTAATCGTCTTGGAGCGTCTGTTATTAAACCCATAAAATACGCATTACTATGAACGTACGTTAAAAGCGTCTCAATAAGATCATGTTTCACGATAGTTCACTCCGTTTATTACCTTTGTTGTACGCTACGTACGAACCAACGCTAGAAACTGCGGTGAAACAGCTTGTTTCCTGTTGAGAATATTCCTGGTCACGAGAATCGCTCATCAGCGATCCCATATACAGCGAATTCTCGAGTATCGGGTCGTTCTACGCGTAATACCGTTTTTCAGCGTTCATCCGCAGCGAAAAATATTAATAACCGTTCCTCTGTCCAATTGTGTCCCCCGTTCGCCGGTCGTTCTCGGAATTCCCGCTGAAAAGTTCACTGAAAAACTTCATTATTAACGTATCCCAAGGATGTTCGATGATTTCGGCAAGCTTTGTATAAGGTAGCATTTAAACGAATTAACCAAATACGCGTCAAACAAGAAATCGTGCGCGTGTACGGCCGACAACAATCGATCGACGTGTAATCAACGATGAAACGCAATGGATGCGTTTACGATAACTCATCGGTTAAGAGTATAATTGTGAAAATAGAATTTCTTACATTAGAAAATAGTTTTCCCTGGGAAACATTAGAAAGAGCACTAGACTTCATGGATTTTGTACATTCCTCCGCGTCACGCGCATCCCGTGCAATCCTTCACTACCGAATTCTCCATGAATGCATAAAAATCCGCAGAAATGAGAACCGAATGCTTGGAAGAAACTTCGCTCGTGTATGCCCGGCGCGAGGGTGCAATTCGCGAGAGTGAAACCCGCGTTCTTTATCAGCGGCTGGGAACGAGAGGAAAGAGATGGAACGGGTCGACGGCAGTCGGCGTCGTAAGGTCAGGCAGAAGACGCGCGTCGACGTCGAGTGAGTAATAACTCACCGGCCGGGCTATAAATCAAACGCACTCGCCGGCTGCACTCAATTTTATCCGCGGCGCGTTAAGTTGATCCATTTTCTTAACACCTGGCCCGTCCGATGGATATTTATTGCGCCAGAATATGACGCCGGGTCGCGACCGGTCGCGAGGAAGCCGGCTCGCTCCGTTGCGCGCCGGTTGAAATTTTGCTAAACGCGTTCTTTCTAGTACAGTTCGCATGACTCTCGCAGGTTGCCCGATTACATAAATAAAAATCTAAACTGCACAAAGAAAAAGAAATCCTCACGATCGAACGTTACCAGCAACAGCGACGCCTCGGCTTTCGCATTCTTGGATTCGATTTATTGGCTGAATCGTCTAAAGAAGGATACTAGCGAGACGTGACCTTTCCACTTTGACTGGAATTTACTAATTATTTATGAAATCAAAGGAAGCCAGTGCACGATGCCCTCATCCCTTACGTGTTAGTTCGCAGCTAGCCAGCTTGCCAGAGACGTACTCGTACGGTTTCCAGACGCAAGGCGAATGGTCCGTCGCGACGGTCTCGTTCGTGTGTTTGCTAGACCAATAGCGATATATTTCTGGCGATAAAGTAAACCGGAGAGAACGGGCGAGGAGAGCGACGCGCTCGCCGATGCGCGGCGCAGTTTAAGTATATTTTATCGAAGAGAAAAGGCGGCGAGAGAAGCAGAAACGCGGCCCGATCCTCCCTGAACCGTGAAGATCCGCTCGCGACGGGTGTCTCTGCCGGTAAACGATTTATTTCCTCCATTTCTGGGTACATGTGTGCGCGATCGCGTTCTCCCGTTCGTCTGTGTTGCCTCGGTACATATATACATGTGTGCACATACGTCTACCTGTTTGCGTATGTGTACGTACGCATATATACACATATACACACATGGACGGATATATATAGAAAAACAGTTTTGTATGTATACACACACAAAACGCTCCCTTTTCTCCCGCGGGATTTAGAGGAGATTCCGGTACCGGTGAAAGGTGTACTTTTGTACCAGTGAACCGTTGCTGGTGTCGATTTAATTGAAAAGGCGTCGAGCGATATCGACACGTTGAGCCAGACCCGTGATCGCTCGAATTGAACTTTCCGCGAGCCGGAACTGCGGATGATTTCTGGCTGAATTAAACGGAACTGCTTCTGCCCCGGCGCCGCGCCGCGCCGTGCCGCGCTGCAGCTATTCCGCTACCCTCCTGACTGCTACCAATCTAATTGCGTCCATTCCTTTGAACCGGGATGCTTCATAAAATTCTCTTTCCGATTCATTCTTTTTCCCCCACCCCCGGCCCGCGAGAAACGCGTAACTATTCTTTTTTTTCGCAAATTCCTATTTCGGTATTGGGTATTTAATCGCGGGGTGTTTTGAATAACCGCGCGCGCGATCGTCGAACATTTAGTTCGGTAACTTTCAAAGGTTATTTTTGACGCAACGATGCTCCAGTTAACGAAATGTAATTTTAGATTTTAAACGAAACTGCGCCCTTTTCGGGTGAATTCCTTTTAGGATACCGCGCGCCGCTTCGCGCACGGGGATATCGGTATTTTCGTGGATTTTTGGAATGTAGAGCACGCCTTATCGAAGGAGAATGTAAACCGCCCGAGCGTCTTCTCCAATAATGCGTGTTCTACATTTAAAAGATTGAAATATCTCGTGACGTGTTCAATTCTCGGATACTTGAGCCGATACCATCGCGCCGCGGAACACCGGGGAGAATCGATTCAGGCGGAAAAAGTGGGCAGTTCCCTTTAGACGGATGCGCACTTGCGTTTCCTAAATGCATCGTCGCACTTGCGAGAAATCCGGAAAATTCTAAAACAAAAAATCCTATTCAGCATCCTCGCTCTAGCTGAATCCGGAACAAAACCTGACCCAAATTGCACGACCCGCCCCGATTTCCCAAACCGCAACCATAATATCGTTCGAATAAATCTATCCGCCGGCAATTCCATCAACCCTCTTCACAAAGAACGTCTTAAATGCATTTTAAACGTTACCGGCGCATAATGTTTCATAAATATTCTATTACACGCTTGATCCGCGAAGATCAATGGAAAGTATTATCCTCGGGAAGGAAAATTCTGTTTCCCCCGTGCATCGTTCATGCCCGCGGTCTCGGCGGAAGGTTTAGCGATGCGTTTTTCGCAGCGGTAAAAAGAATTGAGCGTGATCAAGTGAAATCAGAGCCGGCCGTGATCATTTCCAATATAAATAACACGCGATTCGACGAATGCGTCCGACAATATAATGAAATGAAATATAGTGAAATAAAATAATGCAATAAAACGTGGTTAGGTCGCGCGTGTTACTATTATTAGAAACCCTACAGTTACAAACGCGTTCCGCGGGAATCGACGACATCCGAAACTGGTGCTTTCACGGTTCTCCATTTCGGCGGATGCGTCGCACCCTTTTCCACCCCGTGTATCTATTTGTCGTCAGGGCCGCGCGCTGCATTTCCATTCTCGCTCCCCGGGCTCGACGCGTCACTCTTAATTTCGTCCTTTTGGCTCGTAAATGAAATCCCGCGGCGTGACGTTCAGCGGCAGGGTCATCTTGCCTTGTGTGTTTCGAACGCGGTCACCGCGTTTCTTTTGTCTCCCGCTGGAATTTTTACGAGTCGCATTCCGAAGCGGGACCGCGCCGATGCGCATTTAGCGTGAACCATTCGCCGGCGAAGTCGTTAATTATAGCCGGATAGCGAACGGGAAACTTTCCGCCGTGCGAAGAACGAAACGAACGTCGGAACGCGCTGTGAATTTTTGTTTTTCAACGGCTCGCCGGACTGCCAGACTGATACCTCGCGAAATTATGGATCTCGAGTAGCGTTATACTTGTCTCCGACGCTTCAGCGATTTCAGTTAACAGGAGTTTAGCGACTAGTTTGCGTTTCAATTTCAGTCTTCGCTTGATCTTGTGAGATATTGGAATAAAATAGCTTTATCCCTCAATTTACGTATATTTTCTCATTACTTAGTTTGAAAGAATGTTATCTACACCTCATGGGAAAACGCCCAGTGGTACGCTACTAGCCGCGTCAATTATTATCAAATTCCAGTAAAGTCAACACCATCCGCTTCCCTCGAATCTAGTTGTAAATCCTCATTACACATCTAAGTTACCGTTACCGGAAAATAACTCGGCTGCAATTACAGCGCATTACTCCAGCCGCGTCTGACGTTCGGAATCTCCCACGACTCTAAATTTCCACGTGTTTCCGCCCCGAGCGACGCCTGCCCGTCGTTTCCACGAAACGGCACCCTCTTGCCGAGCGAACACGCGCCTTCCCACGCGACAACGAGAAACAGAGCCGAGAAACCCAAAACTAAGAGAGGGCAGGCAGGTCCGGGGACGAAATATTTCTACGCGATCCGCTCGGATTCCTCTCCCCATCGCTCGAGCAGCCGTTCCTCCCGGCTGGAAAGGAAAACGCTCGGGGAGCGTATCGGCAGGCCGAGCGGAGCTCTGATAATTGGGCCACGCTTTCTCGCGTTACGGCGCGCAATGGCCCCGTAACTCCGTGTTCGTGCCCGGTTTTCGGTGCCGGGGACAAAGCGTCACGTCGCGCAATTCCGACCGTAGTTTTCATTACCCCGTAAAACGAATTAGAGAAACACAGTGGAGGGTTAATGAAGGAAGGGAGGGGCCGGTGAGCCGGGCGCGAAGAGGCGGGAAAAGGCTGCCGGCGGAAATTCTGTTAATTTCACAGCGGCGGTTCGCGCAACCACGGGAAACGGAGTTCGGCCGTCGCGGGGCTCATCCGTTGGATCCTCGAGCACCTACGATCCTCCTCCTCCTCCTCCTCCAGCATCCACTAAACACGTAGAAGCTCGACGAGCCGCGCCACTAGCCCACGTACACGCGCGGCAGCCCGCGGAAGAAGTTCGCCGAGCTCGTTACACGAGCTGGTATCAGCGCGGCCGCGAACTCGACCCGGATCGGCCGGAGTTCCGCGCTCGGACGGCCCGCACTTTTCTCGTTTCGGCCCGGTATTAAATCGCGAGCCCCGCCTTTGCGCGGTAAACATCCTGCATCCGCTCGAAACGGTGTCGCGAACGGAACGGTGGAGCGCGCAGAGAGACTGGGCCAAGTCGATACGTTTCTCGTGCTTTGACCCTTAACGGACTGGAAGTATTTCGAGTTTACCAGCACGGAGCGAGCTAGCGCGATATTTGATGCGTTCATTGTGAATGTTACAACGGTAACAGTGACAAGGGATGCACGCATACTCGGTACTTGGAAAATCCCGTATCAACTTACTCTAGCCTCCCCTGTTCCCGGTTTCCTTTCTACACGCTCGCCCTCTTCTAATATCCCGCGTCTTTTAATCTGCAACCCTCCCGTCCGACTTTCGTCCTCGCAGCGTTCTTTCCAGTTTTTTCGAAATCTCTGACTCCGCGGCTCTCCGGATGCCGATACGCCCCGTCTCGCTCGGCGCCTCGTTTCCCGACGAGCCGTCTCTCCGTCTCACCGGCAACCCTTTGCCCGTTTACCTGGGCTTTTTCCCTTTCCTCCGCCTCTGCCCCTCGGTGCTTTTGTCTCGCCAGCCCGGTCGCCCCGTTTACTCACTGCCGCGAGTCGCGCGAGTAGTGTACACAGCTTTTAACCCGGATTCGGGATTCGCAAGACGGCGACTCGCCGGGCGACACGTAGCCACGCGCCGGGAAACGTTTTAACGGTCGCAGTTCGGAAGCCGAAAATTCGGCTCGCGAGTCGCGGGGAAAGAAAGGGGAAGACACGGGGAAGCGGCGAGCGGCGCGGAATCGCGGACAGCGACGTGGATTTTGAATTTTTCACAACTCCCGGGCTTCGTAACATTTGAAAAGCTGCGGAGGAGCCGGGGCTCGCTCCATTTTCCTTTGTTCCGCGGCGAAAGCGGAGGACCGGGGGGAAGTATTGTTCCGGCGGAGTCTCCAGACCCGGTACCGCGGCGGTTTTTCACGCGGAATGTACGGCCACGGGTAATCCGAACGCGGCCGCGCGATAAATTATGCAAATCGCGGCAATCTTCCCCGCCGTCCCGCCCCCGGGCCGCGATCAACCGACGACCGCGCGAAGGCGACGTCCATTATCGGAGGTTCCGGCGCGCCGGCGGCCGCGGGGGCAATTATGCGGTATTAAATTATCGAGCGACCGGTTCGGAGAGTCGCGTCGATCGGTTTCCCCCGTGAGAACGTCCGGTCGTGATTTCGTTCCGAGGACGCGAGCGTTTTTCCCTTTGAATTTCAACGGAATCCCCATTTCGCGGGTCAGCGATACGTTTTTTTCCCGCTCGCCGATCCCTTTGCGAGCCGCAGTTTCGCCGGAAGTTTCATCGCTGGGCTTATCGCAACGCGTCCGCGTTACCTTGTTCCTTTTCTGCGCCGCGGGCGCGGCGGCCGGGAAGTCCGGCGAACTCGAACGGGCGGCGATCAGCGCGCAGAATTTCGCCCGCCGCGGGCTAGGGAAGCGCGGAAATCGTTACGTTAATTAAGCGGTCGCCGCTGCGAAGCTGAATCGAGCCGGTGTCACGGTGTGAGTCTTAGGAATTTAATGGGGAAAAATCCTGCGCTCCTTCGCCTAGGTCGAACGACCAACCTAGGTATCTTATCCTATGTCGTCGCGATCAGAGTTCACCTGAACGATTGGTCGTCCTTCGTATTCTCGAAATATACCATCATCGAGGTCCACAAAATCAACGGTGTTTCGTTACTCGCGCAACCCAATCGTAAAATTATTAACCGTTTAGCCTCGATCGACGAATTGCTCGTCTCCGCGTCGCGCTTCTTCGCCGGGGGAGGCGGAACACGCGGATCCGATAGTCTGACGGAAACTCGATCGAAACGAACCGTCGCGGAACGACGGAACGGTGAACTCTCGGCCGAACAATGCGCGTCGCGTCGAAAGTTCCAGCGGCGCGCGGCGTAAAAACGGAAACCAGGGGATCCGGGCTCCGCGCGGAGAAATCGGAGCGCCCGCTATTTCATCCCCTTCCCGCTCCCTCTTCCGGCGAGCACGTTCCTCGAGTTTTTCCCCGTTCCGATGACTCCGGGGAACCTGACGTTATTAAATCGAACGGAATACTTATCGGCTCCCCATCGATCCGGGGCCGGAGAGAGCGCGCACAAGTGTCCATGCTAATTGGCCCGGATAGTTTTTGCGGGGCGACCTTGTCTGCCGGGTCAACGGCGGGTATCGCGGCCGAGAGAGATTCGTTCGAGAGGACCGGGAAGCTACAGGGCAGGAAACAACGATTAATTCGCCGAGCATCGACCCGGGCAAACTGTTAATTCCGAGAGTTGTTCGGTCTCGTTACGTTCAACTGTCTTATTACAACAGCCGCCGGTTATATACACCGCCTGCGAACTCCAACTCTCCTGCCGTGTGCACTTGACTTGCTCGCACGATACTTTGGAAGAATATCGTACGTTAGCCGAGACATCGTGCGGTAGTGGGAGAGAGCAACGAAGAGAGAAAGTTCTTTTCTTCTTTCGGAATGATCGGTGAGCTGTGGATGGTTAATCGTTTAATTCTGTCGAATGGAATTATTTGGAAGCTGCTTAGTGTTGTAAGAATAAATTTCGTTTGAAAGATCCTTCTGTGGGATAAGTAGCTTATGAGTAGGTTTAGGTAATGCAGTTGAATTGATTAATATTTCGTAGAATTGGTTGTTGCGGATGTCTTACCTTTCGCGTGGGGATATCCTATGGTCGATCGACGCTCTGCCTGCCGGACTTGCACCCATGAAAATCCTGGAAAAACAAGATAAAAAATATAAACTTAGCGAAACTTGATTCGTCGAGATTGATCGTGGAGATTAGATTTGACGTTTCTGCACGACACCGATCTTAAGGAACTTTGGCTCGCTCGATAAATCACGGTGGAAATGAATTTTTACGTCTGCAGGGAGATTTATGAAATCCATAAACGACTCGGATATGCGAGTGAAAGCGTTGAGAAAGGCACGATGGAAATGCACCGCGCAGTATCACGTTTCCACAAACGTTAATCTGTTTTTTGTGTATTTATTTCATTCCCGAAGAGGCTCCGCAGTCGTGCCGCTGGTAAATACAGATGTTGTCGCCGCACACGTGTGTCCATACAAAAAAACCCATAATATTTGCTTTATTTTAATGCCACGGAACTCAGCGTTCGCCAGACGGAGATGCTTCTGTTCGGCCAAACATAAATAGTCCGAATTCAAATAAACGGGCAATTAACTCTGCTGTGTTCTTTAGACCTGTTCCACCCAAACGCGTTTTCATTTTCTCAGCGGTAATTTGTTCGCCCGAACATCTCTGATATACTCGCGTTCTCATTTTGCTAGCGATATTTTTCACTCGGGAACAGCACAAGAAAATTATAACTAGACCACGCGTTCTCGTTTCCTTAAACAGCAACTGTTTTGTTTTAATATTCTACAAATTGATGCATTACACTTTCGCTATACCAAACCAAGTGGCGACTAAGAGTCATCTCACGAGAAGAAATTACTAATAACGCGTGAAATACACAGAAAACCGAGGACCAAATCACGATTGAAAACTGCAAACGAAACATACAAGCGACAGAACGATCGTAAACACTGTTCTTAAACGTAAATAACATGAAACCCGCGAAAAGAAGCGCGTTCATTGAATAAGCTTCTAATGGCTGCACGCAGCGAGATGGAATTGGTCCCCAATATCGAATAACAACGGGGCCGTCTCTCTCGTTACCGGCGCCAGATCGATCCCATTCGAGATGCGTGTAACGAGAGACCGCCGACATAAAGCAACTGTTCGAGCAGGATAAAGGATCCGCGGAAGACTCGCGCATCGTCGAACGAGCTGCCGGAATCGCGGGGAACGTTGAAAAATGGCGAAAAGCACGATGACGTTTACGTTCGATTCTTCCCCGAGCCCGTCGAACGCGAAATCACGGGACTCGTGTTTCGTTTGAAAAACGATCGCGGTTCTGTTACCGTTTTGTTCTCCCCGTGGATGTGAACAGGCCGCCCGCCAGCAATCGATACCTCGCCGACGGGGAAAAGAAACAGGACGATAGTTGTAACAGATTTTATACCCGGCGACGGCACTGTAGACACCGACCACTTGGAATACCGTGGCTCCGGGGAAAGAAGAAATCTGATGACCCGGATTTCTTCATTGATTAGACCAGACGTACGTCGAGTAAACGAAACAGCCGGATATCGGTTCCGTGGACCAAAGGACGGGTAAGTCGCCGATTGGACCCGGTTAAATCGAGCTCGAAACTTTTCGGGGATGATCGAGATTAATTGCACCTGTTCCGGCGCAAGTGGGACGCTCCGTATAATTTCGCGCTTCTATTCAAGGCGAACTAGAGTCTCGGGTTATTTCTGACACTCGGTATGTTACGAGAAGGGATGGGAATAATCATTAACCCTTTGCGCTTGAAAGTCGCCACTTGATTCGATAGGGTGAGGTTATAAAGTTCGATGTGCAATATCAAGCTGCGCGAAATAATGAAGCGAAATAACTTTGCTCTTTAACTCCCGAAGACGCTTTCGCGAGAAATCGCGGAACAAACAACGATGAAAGCTACGGATCCCGGGAAATACACTTTTATAATTTCTACAAGAATAAACAAGTTAGCCCAATTCTGTGGTAGTTCTAGCGTCAAACTTCGACTCGGTATATTCGAAAAAATTCATCGAGCGAGAAGACGGAAACGCATAAGAACAAAGGCGCAGCCGCTACAGTTTTCACAATTAAACCGTAATTGAACTTTTCAGTCGGCCGAGAGCGAGGGAACCGGAGGCGAATCCCGCTCGGACACGACGGTCCGCGAAGTTGACGGGATTTCAATTAGCAAATCCGCCGTTTGAAAGCTATTTATTTTCGTTCCGCCTTCGGTACGTCTCGAAAACTTTCCGGGCGGGATAAAAAAAAAGTTATAAACTTGACAGTCTTATCTTCCCGCGGGGAAAGTCTCGAGTGGCCCGGGGGCGGGATGGTTAATCAAACAGGCATCGGAAGGGATTACAGCCCGGGCGAATTGAACACTTTAAACACACCTCGAAGTTTAACGCCCCATTGTTCGGGCGAGCCACGCAACCGGCGCGTTCCACGGGAAAAGGATTCTCTCGGCGGTATCGCGGGAGGATCGATACGAGGCCGAAGCGTCGCGTTTGTAGGCGCCGGGAATCGGGATCACTGGAGCAGCGTTCCGCGAACGGAACCGGGTAATACGATTCGGTCGCGTACCGCGCGATTTATTCCCGCGCCGCGATGGAATCGTCGACACGGCGAACCGGCGACGTGTACACGCGCGCCGGTAAGTATATACACCGTGCGCACGTTTCTACCTGTTTTTCTTTTTCCTTTTTCTTCCTTTCCTTTTCCTTTCTTCCTTTTTCTTTCCTCTTTTTTTTTCGTTGCCGGTGTGTTCCACTCGTCGGAACAAAGCGAGGGAAACAAAAGCGACTAGCATTTTGCTGGCAAAGGTAAAGGGGTGAAACGGCGCGGCGACCAGCGTTGTTTTCTTGCTCGCTATATTTCCAGCCGCTTTATGCGCCCGAGAGCTTTCCCCGCGACATACAAGGGCTCGATAACGATTAATAATTTTTTCATCGCGCCTTCACCCGTGCCAGCCAGCCGGCAGAGATCTCAAAGGGAGATAGCGACGGCCGCCTTTGCCGTCGCGCGCACGGGAAAATCTTCCCGAGTGTTTTTACCGTTGAAACATCCTGCTCCGAGGAATCATCGGTCCCCGGATAACCTATGAAACATTCAAACGAAATAGCTTCGTTCCTTAATTCAGGCACGGTGCCTCTTCGGGTTTCAAGAAATATCGTTCATCGGAAACCGTTGAGCGTTTCTAGTAAAAACCCTGTCGATTGCAGAGGGCTAACTCTGTTGGAAGATTCTCATGCAGGTTCGCCGGAATAAATGATAATCGAGGCAATTTCCGGTTCGTTACTTATTCGAGCAACAGTTCGAAGAACGTGTTCACGAATTTAGAGCTCGTCGACCGGTTACCCCGATCCATCCCGTAGCGCCAGGTGGACGGCATATTCCGAAACAAATTCCCTTTTAAACTTTTATCGCGCCCATCCCGCGACACGTTCCAATTTCATTCGCCGGGGCACGGCCGGGAATTTACAGCCGATTCGGTATTACACGTGTACGCTCTAAAATCGAGCCACGCTCCAGTAAACAGCGTCTCGAATGTAGGTTCACGAGGTCCCTGGAACGAGTTCGGAACTCATCCTGCGGTTAAAGTATTCCAGCCGAGTCGATGGCCGACGGACGAGGTCAGATATGCCGGCGGTGGCTCGGCCGCAACTCGTTCTCGCGCTCGCAGCCACCGAACCACCCCCGGCTCACCCCCCGGCGCGGACTTCGCCCTCGCCGACCGCGCCAATTAACTGCAATTTCTTTTTGCCGATCCAGAAAGGAGTGTTTACCCGCGATTACCGTCCGCTGAACAGATTCATTTTCTTCGAACAGTCGATGAACTCGCCGAGTTTTTCACTCGTCGGTCCTCTCTGCTGGAAAATGTCCCTTTTGCTCGCTCGCTCGTCGAGCGGCGCGCCAAATGACAGAACGATCGCGTCGCTGCCGAGGTCGTGTAATTAACGAGCAAAAAGGCGAAAATTCGAGGTGAAAAGGTACAATTATTAGCGAACGTTTCGCGGTCTGTACGTGCTACTCGAATCAGTGATCTCTGGTATTAGATCCACGGACGATGATGTGTGCTATGCAAATTATGCGCACGTCACTTGCGAATTTTCTACGTTCGAATCCAGGGGTATTTCGAAAACTGTTATTTCTACCGATTTGACGTTAGTCGTGCTCCATTTACAGGTCACGAATGCATAGGAAATAGCATCGGGATGAGAACAAGAATAATTCTGGAAGTTTTTGCCCTTAATCCGGTAATCTGGATCAATGTGTGTCGCCGGGCGAATCAGGACCTTCGGCCAAATTCAACCGGCGAAGTTGGCCGGTTTCGGTGAAACGATCGATCACCGGTTTCGGGGGGCGCGATGACGAGCGGAGGAGGGTGGACCGGTTCCCGAGTCCGGGAACCGCTTTGAAATGTGTACCGGGACAAATATGAAGTCGTCGCGAAATCAATGCGGCGACGCGGCTGTCACGGGCCACGTTTGTTTCCCTGCGTGCACGGTCGCCTTGTTAGTGACGTTTATCGAAGCGTCTGTACGGGTTTTTAGCCTGAAGCACTGAAATGGACAGTCGGTTTGAGCGCGTCACAGCAGTGGTAGTAGTAACATTAAAGAAAATAGTAACAATATCATAAAGTTTATAAATTTTAATAATAATAAGAGATCCTCTCGACGTAGATTCGCGTGACGAGTGTTTAGCGAAAAATCAACGCGTTTCGATGGATTATATTCCTCCGCGATCCACTCTCCGTACCAAATCACGTCCCACTCCATCCCCTTCGCCGCGATCAACCAGAAATCTCCTTCCGCGCGTCTCTCCAGATATTTTAAAGAGACAGGGGTTCGCGGAGCGCTTCAGTCACCGTAAACAAGGCCCGCCGGTGCGTGAACGTTTCGGATCCGGAGCAGCCCGGGAAACGTACGGAAGCGGTAAAATATTGGCAAATATTTAAATATGCCGACAGACGTGTATTTACGAGCACACAGCTCGATTTTCTCGCGTCCCCGTCTCCCCCTGCCCCGATCCTCTCCGCTCGCCCCCTGAACACACGACGTGTTGCTTATTCGGGGCAAACACGTTCGCTGCGAGAATAAACAGTGTCCGGCGAACACGTAATTCGTCTACGAAACCGCGGTTAAGGATTCTTCTCGCGTTCCCTCCTCGTCGCACATCTTCCGAAGGCGTCGGGGAACGTTTTTGCCTCTGACGCTCGAACACAGGACACTCGCCGCGGTTAAAGGGGTGAGCGTATTTGATCTATAGACTCCGTGACATTCTTTAGTGTGACACACTTGTCGGCCGTGCACGCGATGGAATAATTTAAGCGTTTTCTTCGCTGGAAAAGTCATGATCCGTCAGGTCTGCTTTCGATTTCTTTTCGCGCGCAATGCTCGCGTGTCGAACGTATTCCGTTTTTGCGCCCGCGATAATTCACCGAGGCTGTGCTTTCTTGGAATTGTGGCGAATTAACGGGCTCGAAAATATCGAAGGAACTTCCATTGGGTTTACGTCAGCGGTGTTTGCTCGATTTCTGTTTGCCGATGCTTCGCGTGCAACGGAAGACTTTGTTTTGCAAATAAAAGAGAGTAAAGGCAATCGAATACGTTAATATCCGAACTATCCGGCAACCGTGTGCCCCGTTGCTCGAATAAAATGTCTTTAACGAACGCCTCCGTTTACAGCAAACATTTACACGCGCTGTGTACTTTTCTCTGCTCCCTGAATTCTCTCTGCCAACGGCGACAATGGCGATCAAATTTGTACGTGTTGCGCGGGATTGGTAAGCGTACGTAATTTCTCTTATTGCGTCACGTTAATTAAGACCAAAGTAACGTCAGAATTTGTACATCGAAATTACACGTTGTTTTACCGTTTGTTAACATGAAAAGCCGTGGAAATTGCTACGTTGACTGACATGCTCAACGATGACTGACGTTTCTGAATTACTCGAAAGCAAATGCAATCCTTTTATTCTTCTTCGCAGGAACAAATGACGCATGAAACTGCCTGATTGATTAAACGAACGTTCTATTCTCGGTATCCGAAGGCAGCGTGCCTCGTCAGAAATACAACGAAAAAAATCGGCGAGCCGAGCGGCAGGGATGCCCAGCGATAATTCGCCGAAGTGACACGGTGTTCGAATATTAATACAGGTCACCGTAGTTAGCAGCACGTTCCCGGGTTCACGGCGCGGCCGCGCCACTCTATTCAAGCCCGCTCGCAGCCGCAGAGCGGAGAGCCATATTCCTCAGGCCGAGACGGTTCTCAAAAGGGCATCGTGCATGTTCCCCGAACTTAGGAGAGCTCGGCTGACGCGGTCGCCGAGGGAGAAGCTGCGGGCTATTTGAGCCACGGATATCCGCTTCTCTCCCTGTGGCAGGCGTCATTCGCCGGTCGCTTCATTCGCCGATCGAATTAGCCACTCAGCCGCGAGGAATCGTCGCGTAATTTCTGCGCACCGCTCGTGCACGACAGGGAACGCGCGTCGCCTCTCACGCTCGCGTCGACTATTGTCCGCCTACCGCTTGATGGCTGGCCCGAAGAATGGAACGCTAATTCCGGCATCGAAAACCTAAAAATGACTGTTTCAAACTGTCATCTATTCGCTCCGATTGAAACGGTTATAGAGACAACCGAAATAGAGACGCGACTGTCAATAGCTACGTCGATTCGGAGCTATATCAAGAAATACAGATGACACAAGGAAACGTCTCTCACCATTCGCATTGATGTACGTTCTAAACAGTTTTTCTTCTACATTCGCATAGAAGTTTTACCGTAAAATATAGATACTCCAATCAGCGAAGCAAAAACACAGCTCTAAAACCCGTAAGCGCGTTAAAATGTCGGAGTGTAGAATGTTTCTTAGAAAAATCTGTTTTCTAATGATCGAGTAACTTAGTTGACGGTGTTTTATGCCACGGTTTCGCGAGTTAACCTTGTTACGGAAGGCTCGACTGTACCGTGTTCCTGAGAAGGGATGATGCGGAGCGAGATTACGGTTCCCCTTGGCCCTCCGGCTTTTCAGCTGACAAGTAGCTGGCCAACTTGACGTGCTCGAGATTGTCATTTCGAGCGAACATCGATCCGAGGATGAATATATGAATGAACAATGAAATCTTGATGCTTACTGGCATTTATCGGCCGGTACGCGGCCGCGGCGTAGCGACGGGAAGGAAAAATCACGGGGTCCGGAGGAGCCGTTAGAACAAAAGGAACTGGGGGTGGAGACCGGTTCGCGTCTGGTGAAACGAGGAAGGTTCAGACCTTTTGACGCTACTGTCAGAAATAACAGACAGAGGGAACGGGTGAAAGGGGTGAAAGAGAAGGGCGCAGGGAGCAGGGAGCCGAGAGGATGAGTGACAGAACATGAAAGAGGGCGAAGGAGGGAGCGGAACGCGGAGGAGGGTGATCGAGAGAGCAGAGTTCGAGTGGGAGCCGGCGAAACGGGAGGGTTGAACGTACGCGCGAGACAGACGAGGGAAAACCTCCGGCACTGGAGGTCGAGTGAAAAAAAAATGAAGGAGAAGCAGAACGGAGGGAAGAAAAACAAAACGAAACGGCCGCTGCGTCGCGCGGCAGCGTGTCGTATCGGTTACGCCGAATTCTAGAGCTCAATGGGAACGACTCGACTGCGTGGCGGTGGTTCGTTTAATAAAAGTCAATGTTCTTCATTGCAGATCAAAGTCAATTATTTAATTACTAATGTCCATGGGCTTCGTTGAAACGTTTACAGTAGACAGTTACACGAGCTTACTGGCAAAAAAAAATAACACAAGGACTAACCCCTCCTCCTATGATAAACTCGCGACGAACATTTTAAACGGAATTCAACAAGTGTTAATGCCATTTATTTATTCTTAATATGAATCCAATGTTACTCGTTTATTATCGATCTTGAATTTCTAGAGTGAATATAAACGCGGGATAAGCACCGCAATTTGTTCCTTCTCTACTAAATTAGTAACGGCAAAGTAGTTTGATCGAGTTGCGAAAGAAATCATATGACAAGGTGTTAAATCGTGTTCGTTAAAGAGTCACATTAGATATACCGAATTTATATCACCGGAGCGATTTCTGGTTAATACTAGCGGCGCGGGACACGGGCCGCGATGGCCTGCCACGAGAGAATTTAATTGGGGCAGCCGCGCGGCCGCGCATCCCCGAATAACTCTAGTTCGATTTCAGAATTTCGCGTC
Source organism: Nomia melanderi (assembly GCF_051020985.1). Classification (NCBI taxonomy): domain Eukaryota; kingdom Metazoa; phylum Arthropoda; class Insecta; order Hymenoptera; family Halictidae; genus Nomia; species Nomia melanderi. Next base: position 18,541,426 of record NC_135004.1, on the reverse strand, counting down.
GCTCCGAGCCCGCCTCGGAAAATCCTGCTAATTTCAACGCAACAGCGCGCCGCAGCGCCGGATGCCGGCTGAACTGTTGCGACCCCGATGAAGGCTCGCGCGACCGATCGTCTCCGCAGACCACTCGAGATAAGTGGCTCGTACGCTCAGCAAACGGACTTTATTTCGAGTGTGTTTCGAGAAGTTTCCGTGGCACGTTATTCACTCGGTATTACGACTCGTCGACTGTTACGATTTTCAATGCATAGTCGACCCGATGAAAGAAACGCGAAGATCGCGGGAGAAATGTATTCGTACGATGACAATGAGTTCAGGTAACTTTTGCGATTATTGCGAATAGTTCGTTCATTTGTTCTTAAGAATATACAACTTTTGCAATAAAATTAACTCTATCAACCACCGAATTCTATAGTACGAATAAATTCTATATACATCTTCCTAAAGCAACCCCCGCGCTACACCTCGCCGCGAATCGAAGAAACACCTTGCTATTTCGGTTACTCAGGGATTTCAGTTACTTACCCTTCGACACGGAATCAGTCGTCCGCCGACACGCGGTTGGACCGCAGCCACGAATCTGCAAAGTCGATTCGAGAAACTCTCTAAGAGCGGCGAGCGGCGGTTCGAAATTCAAGAACGAAGGGGTAACGCGTGTCCATGAAAAATACGTGCGCCGGTAGCGAGTCCCCGCGGAAGAAAAATCGAACACCTGACGCCGGTATAATTCACGCTCCGCAAATATAAATTTCCGATAAATTGCACGCTGGCGGGGGGTCGTGTGCGCGCCGTTTCATTGAGAGGGCGGAGGAGGAGGAGGAGGAGTCGACGGATGGGGAGGGTCGATGATTAATACGTTCAATTTCATAGCATCGCCAGTTTTGTAAATATGTTTAATTTATACGAAAACGCGGCCCCCGGTCGAATTATTGATCGTCACCGGATAAACAGCCGCCGCCGGACAAACGAGTCCGCGTAAATACCGTTCGCCGGCCACGATAATTCGTCCCGGTTAGACGAAATCGACCGACAGCCGCGCGCGACGCGCTCCCTGCCAGCGGCCGAGGGGCGGCGAGAAAGGGTGGCTGGCTGGCCGAGTGTTTCAGTCGCGGATCCCGTCAAACGTCTCTCGGGAAAAGGTTTACTCGCGCGTTTAGCCGGTTAACGACCTTGCCGGTCGCACGTCCCGTCCCGTCCCGTGCCGACGAGACGACGGGATTCGCGTCCCAGCGACGGGTGTTCCTCCGCGGCGCTGTAATTACGGAATAACAACGCGGCTTCGGGTGTACCGACCGCCTCTCGCGTTTCGGCCGACCGCGCGGAAGCTAAAACTGCACGGGCGACAAGGGAAGCGTTCAGTCGCGAGTAGTTTGCTAACTGCGGCGGGTTGTTTTCAGAGATTCTTCTTATTGGCGCGGCGAAGAACGCGAGCGAAAGGGAACGCGACAAAGTGAGACGCGACGCTGGAGAACGACGCGTGCCAAAGCGCCCGAGTTATTATTTCCAGAGCAATTTTAGGTTGAAGCTTCGATCGTCAATTTCTTTAAGGGCAAAGTGTTTCCGCAGTTCCTAAACTTTACTCGGTCGGGATTCTGGCCTGGGTGGCGCTCATCAATTTCCCTTCTTTCCCGAATTTCCCGCAGGTTCATTTTTCACGCGGGACGTTTGGCTCTATCGAACGCTTCTGTTAACACGGAAACGCGTACGATTTCGCCGAGTCTGCGGCCGAATTCCGCAAGGGTCCGTTACTCGAACGTGTACAACGGTAATAAATATGTATCGACGTTTCGGAGTGATCGAAATTCTCCCGAAGAATCCAACTTTCGCCTCTGTCAACTCGAAACTCTGTCGAGGCTTCTAATATTACCGGGAACGCGTTTGGTACGATAAACGCGGTACAAGAATAACATCAACCGAACACAGACTCGCGCAGACCGTTGTACCCTGTAGCTACTCGTATTCGTAATTACCAGGAAATTCTACTCCGTCTCGCATACATTAGTAGACGGATAATAACGGTGTATCCCGCGCGCGGCACGAAGAAAAGGGCCAGACCCAAGGGAAGAAGCGGCCCGGAGGGAACCAGAGGGCTCGATGAAGCGTCGAGCGGGATGCTCGTCCTTTTTCGAATTATAGAGATCGATCTGCCGAGCCTGTCCTGGAAAGGTCAGGTCGCGGAGGTCGCGTGGAGGAATAAAGGACCTAGGAGAACAGTAGGGAAATGGAGGAAGCGAGCGAGAGCCGGAGAGAGAGAGAGAGAGAGAGAGAGGGCGAGACCGAGAGGAAGAGGGTCGGCAGAGACGATCGAAGAACAGGGGGACTGTATATGGAGACGGGAGCGCGGAGCTATGTGCAAGTTACCCGGAAGACGAGGCAGATCGGGCCTCTTCCGGGCGAGAATTGAGACGTAGTCGAGGGAAAGGTGTCTCGTTGTTTAAAGAGCGCAGTCGGTAGATCCCCTCGAGGGATTCCGGGAGGAGGAGGGCACGGGACGGGACGGCAACAGCGAGGAGGGAGGGTGGAACGTGGCGGAGGGTAGATTTTGGTGGTAGATACCGGGCGAAGGCTGTAGGCCGTTTACTATAGCGCCTTGTATGTATATATAGCTGGCAAGGCGAGAGCCGGCTCGGAGGTGGGACGAAGACAGTGGAAGCGAGCGTGGCCTGGCGGGAGGGAGAAAGAATAACGAAAAGGTAAATATACACAGGGTAAGGGAGACCGAGAGGCTTGCCGGGGGAGAGAGGGAGAGATGGAGAGAGAGACCGCGCGAGAGTGGCTGGGAAGAAGGGTGAGTTGGACGGACGAAGATGGGCACGCTGCGAGCGAGGGGGACACGCGAAGAGAGCGAGAGCGAGGGATACGTAGCGGTATAGCTTCAACTTTGGCTGTGCCGCAGTGGTATCGAGCGGTAACCCCACCCTTCGCTCGTGCCGTACCCCTTCCGCCCCTTTCGTGCTCAACCCAGCCTGCCTACATCATCCACCCACACTGCGAACCTCCTCTAGGGAGTGTTATAGCGCTCTATTCGCTGGTACGTTCACTCGAACGAGTCCAAGTCCTCTGTCCGCTGTTCCCCCACCCCGAGGCTCCGCAGCCCCGTCGCTCTCTACCTAATGCATATCCTCTTTCCCTCCGTCGCCTTCTTCCTCTGACCAATTCATCCTTCCAGCTCGGTTTCGAGCCAGCGTCTCCTCCGATCTCGTCTTCTCCCGTTCATCGTAGCGTTGCTCTTCGCTCGCCGGCCTCGTCCTCCCTCGGCGTTTCTCTCTTTGGCCCGGCAGCCCGCACCACGTGGCGGCACTAGCGCTAACGGCACTCCATTTAGCCAGCCGTACGCCGCCAGGAATGCCGAGAACACGTACAAGACCGGTGTGCGGCAGCTACGGTGGGCCGTTTGCGAAAATGCATCGCCTAGTCTCTTTGAACCTATCGGCTGCTCCATCCGCGCGCCACCTTTGATACACGATAAGGCGATTTTGCGCGCGGATCGGGGATACGCGCGCGTTCCCATGAGCCCGGTAAGACCGCTAACGACGTCTGGAGACACGCCGGATTAAGCGCGCCGAGGAACTTCCGAACGCGCCGCGTTAAGGGCGGCTGCGGACGCTAAGTTCGCTCGTCCCTCGTCAGCGGCGCGGCCTGGCGGCCCTCATTATCCCTCTGGTTCGTCACCGCGGCTCTCATCCCTCCCGGGGAACCTGCGCCGCGATCTCGTCCCCCTTCGTTGCCATCGATTATCATCCCACGGACGAGCCGTGCCAACCTCTCCGTCACCCTGCGCCGTTCCCTCCCTTTCATTTAATATCAACCCCCTGGCCCACTCTTTATTGGACAGTTTAAGGCACTAAACGTGCATCGTTGCCCCAAACTTTCGGGGCGAGGCACCCCGCGCCGCTTGGAATGCGGCCAAACAATTATCGTTACACAACGGCATCGGGACGCTCCGAGCCGCGTTTAATCATGCCGGCCGCGATTCCCGTATCCGGCGAGCCGCCTCCGGCCGATTTTTATATTCCATTACCATCTCGTCGGTCCTTTTTAACCGGCGGAACCGACCGGCCGCAGCGGAAGGAAAGCGGCCCGTGATTTCTTTCGCAACTGCGCTCGATCGAACTACTCGATCGTTCGTTATTTACTAGGGAAATAGACAATTTCACGCGTGTTCCGTCTCCACGCTTACCTCGAGGGTTTACGAGTCACCGTAGAGAAGCGGTATTTCATTTATCGTCGAGGAAAGTAAATAACACTTAGCTATAACTCAGACGTCGTTGTATAATTCCCACTGCAACGGTTCGCAAAGAGTTAACCCAAAGTTCAAAGTGCTTTCGGTTTTGCATTCTGAAACTTGATACTCTACTTTCCTAATTTGTTATGGAACCTTCGGTAACTGGTAAAATCGCGTTTGCCCGAAGCAGGATGATACAATAGGTCTCTAGGTAAGAAAAACTTGCAAGTAGACCTCGAACAGTTGGAAGTAATAATGCAGACACGCGAAGGAATTCCAGTAACCGATAGAAGTTTGCAAGAGGAAACGGAGTTCGCTCGATTTTCGAACATTCTTTTCCGTAAAACACGTTTCCTTGTTTCATTCGATTTCTCTGCTTACGATCGAGTCCGCGAAAAGAATGTCCTCCGTTGTAATCGTTGTAAAGTCAATTCAAAGAAAACGCGTGCGTCAGCGATATACGCAGCAACCCGTCACAGGTTTCCAGGGATCCGAATAATTGTTGAAATTCAATTCTGCCCAACCGGTTTCGCGACGTTACAGAGTCCAGTCGACTCGAATCGCGGTCGACGCGTTTCTCCATTGAATCCCGATCAGAGCGCGCGATTGCAGAAATTATTTCGCCGACGAAATGAATTCCAGGGGGTCGCGACACCGGCAATATCGGTCGGCCGTGAATCCGCGCGTTGTGCCGTCCCGTTCCTTTTGAATATATCGATCGGCGGTCTGCACTGCGGTGAAGGAAAAGGCGTCGCGAAACGGGGATCGTGCAGTTCCCGCGCAGGAAATTATTCTTTGGAACGGCGGAGAGTAAATAAGGAAAAAAACGAGGCAAAAAGGCGGAAAGAAACGAAACTAAAGCGAAGGGTGAACGGAGAAACAACAAAAGCTCGAGTAAAATGCTCTTATCGCCGGAATAATATGTATCCTTCTCTCTCCGGTCGCCAGTCCCTCCGAACCGTCCTCTTCTCCTGCAGCCGCGACCAATGCGCGCCGTTCCCCGGCGACAATCGGTATCGTAATTATTCGCAGTCGATTTAATTCCGCGTGGGCATTACTGGAAATATTTTTCACGCTGATGGCCCTTACGGAGAATGAACGTCTGCCGCTGTAAAAACGTTCCGCCACCCTGCCGAGCACCCTGCCAAGGAACTCCTTCGTCCGTTTCGGGGATAATCGGATCATCGTAATTCTTCGCGTCCAAAGGCAGCGCCCGGCTCGATACCGTAATCTCCGTCGCGACGAATTTCACGTTTTAATAATGATTTAATGCGCGCACGGGGAACGAACGCGAAAAAACACAGCTGAAACGAATCCTCGCGGCGCTCGGCGGTCCGTCGAATTTATTTCAGATCGAGCCCGACCCACCCGGAAAGCACGGCAGAGATTTTCCCGTAGAATTTTAAACAGCCCCCAGAATTTTTCGAACAAACGGTGACTAATTTATTACACGGCCGACCCGACCCCGGACCGCTGCGCCACCGTCCGAAATATGCAATTTCTTTCGCGCGCGGGCTTGCCCACGTGCGCGCAATGAATTTTATCATATTTAACCACTTAACGGAGAAAACTTGTTTCGCGCGCTGCGCGTTTCATTTCACGGTGAAATGGAAATTTCCGGCTGTTTCCGGCGTCTCGGTGACGTTCGCCGGTTATTTTTAACGCCGCTCGAACCGTCGATGAAAGAATTATTTTTAGTACCTCCCCTCCGCCGGGGGGGAAATCTTTGCCTCTCCGCGGAGAGCCTTTCGGTTCGCCAACTTTTCGCGCAGGTTCGTGAAGCATAATTACCGGAATGGATATTCCTGAAAAAAGCTACCGTTGCGCTCTGTACAATTTCTTCTACGGAAAGCTATTTTCGAAGGAGGGGGCGCTGCAAACAAGCCTGTACGGTCTTATTTAAGGAAACGGACTTTCTCCGGTAGACCGTGCACGGAACGAGGGGGCTTACAGGGGAATTTACGTTGGAATGGTATTCTATACTCTTCCCGAGTTTCTTACACGCTCGCAATTAGCTCAACCGACGAATTCTTTCCCGTCGAGCGGCGTTTCGACGTTCAACGCGCTCCGCCGCGTACACACTTCACGACCGTTTGAAGTTCCGGTAAATAAGCGCACTGTTCGAATTCTCATGGGACACAATCGCGCGGTTATCAATGCAACTCGAGACTTCAGACGCAAATTGAAAGTTTGCGTTTGAAAAGATCGGTTTCTTGAAGGTCACGAGTATATTCGAGAAGGTTTAATTATAGACGGCAACGGTCGACCGTGAAAACAGCGTTGGCACAACAGTTCTGGAATGATGACTCGAGATGCTTGTAATCGATTAGAACCGTGTCGGAAATGATGTATCTGTGTATCAATTAATTGATACACCTCGTTCACGTATTACGCGTGTAATGACGAGTTAATCTATTTTGGAACTAACAAAGCGTTAATGTGATGTTCATGTACAATTGATACGCGAATGGTCTTGCGTGTGCTTAATTAATTGAATGAAACAAACGGAAAATTAGTTGCGGCACTATAACGCTTATTGACCAGTTCGCTGTGAAATTTATGTTTAAAAGTCCTCTCGTCGGGCGTGCAATAAAATCAACGACTAGCTCAGAAAATATGAAATATTCTTTTACATTTTCAGTTCCATATAGCAGCGAACCAACAGCTTCCATTTCCAGACCGAACAGAAGTGACTGCTCACCGCAATTCGCGTCCAATCTGCAACCAGGCTCATTTACGTTAGGAAGCTAATACACGTCCGCGCGTCACTGTTCTCGACCGGTCAGCGGCGGTCGTAGCGTGGAGATTAAACGGCACTTTCCCCGAAATTGTTTCTTTTGTCGGGGCGGTTGCCGGAACGTCATTCTCCGCGGGACGTGGCTGTTCATTTTCATCGCGGGACGCGTCTCGCCGCGATATTGTATTATCGGCGGACGCGGGCAAAGACGCGGGAAACCTACCAAACGAGGTGGAAAAAAAAAGAGGAGCTCGGGAGCCAGGGGAGAGCAGACAAAACGGCGGAGAGAAAAGGAAGACGAGTCGAGAGGAGGGAGCGAGAGAGAGAGGCGAGGCCCGTTATTAGAAAGAGCGAACTGCCTCTAAGTCGGACGTTGCGGTGGCTCGAGTGCCCCGGGAGCTTTAATTTAACGCTTTTCCTCCGCTGATTTTAGCCGTCGCGCCTCGAGTTTCCTTAAAAGATTTTCTGCCACGGGGAACTCGGTTTTACGCCACGCTGGCTGCGCGCGAGCCACAATATTACAGTGGCGTACAAATTAAAAAAAGACGGGAAAGAGGGAAAAAGTAAGACGAAAGGGGCGTGCGCGGAGGGGAGGCGGAAAAACGGAGGAGAAGACGGCCGGAGCAACGCGCGGGGCGAAAACGAACGGGCGAGAGTCGGGGTAATCTCCCGGACGCGTTCCTCCGCGGCCGGAGTCGAACGGCGACGTTGAAGTTCCTGATACAAGTAAAACAGAGTGCCACCTCGGCCACCGAAAGTCCGTTGCACGCCCGTTTCTGTTTACTTTCACGCGACGAGCGTACCTCGCGGTTGAGAGCTTCCCGCAGAAACACTGCCGGCGCGTAAAAAGCGTGCGAAAGAAATCGGGAGAGGAACGCCAGACGAAAATTTTAATCGCGTGCACGCCGGCTCTTGTACCTGTTTTTCTGTTGCTCTCTTGTACGCCGGCTCCCTTAATCGAGAGGCAACCGGCACCGTGAAATTGGACGATGTTTGCGAGCGCCGCGCCATTCGGTCAACTACCACACCTAGCTAGTTATGCTCGAAATTAGCATTGAAAATCGCGCGAGCTCGGCGGACCGCCGTTATCCTATCCACCTAGCGCCAGAGGATTTCCATAGAAGCACGGCTGTCGCGGTTCGCGCGCCTTTAAAGTGAAACAACCGGCCGAAACGTCCGCAGACCCAACACAATCGCATCGATAATGCGGCTCCGTGCAACTGTAACGCGAGACCCGAGCGTACAGAGCAGCGGTTGCCAACGGTTTTTTCGTCACGATTCGCCTGAGCATCTCTGGAATCCCCTCTGAGATATGGAATTCTTGCTATTCGAGATACTTGTTATTCCAAAGAACATCTTTTGGGGTACCCGTGACTGTGAATCGTTCATTTTCGAACTGATCTTCTTAAAAGTCGAACCATCCGCGTTGGAACCACGGGCGAAGGGGGATAACAGGAGAGAGGGGGGAGTTTTAAAGAAAATTTCAGCGGGGTCGGGTCCGCTTGACAACGCGGAACGATTTACAAGCCCTCTCGCTGTGGCCGACTCGTTTCTTAAAACGACAAGAATAAATCCTTCGGCGGTGTGTAAACGCAAAACACGCGACCACGGTTACCTATAAATCTGGACTCCAATTTAGTCGCCCCCTCCACGGGGGATTCGTTTACACGAAACGAATTACATAGTTAACCGCGCGGCGTATCGTGTAGCCGAGACGGTTCGCTTCTTGCGACGCTCGCTTATGAAGTCGTATCCACGGAATATTTATCGAGTTTCGTCGCGACGGATGGAACCGTAATTGCGATCGTGAACTGCCAACAAGTATTTCGAAGAGGTGACTCTAGGTTGCCTCTGGATTCGATATAGCAAACTTATAGAGTCTTACGCGTGACATTAAGCTTTGCGTAATGCATCAATGTGCGACATTTCGAAATAAAACAGGTATATAAATAGAAATAATTACATTATTTCGAAGAAACTTCATCGATATCTCATTAGCAAACAGTGAATATTTCCATGGAGAAACTTTCGAGTGCAAAGGGTTGAACATTGAAGTAGGGTAGTTACAGACGAGAGGTTACGCAAAAGTTTATAATTATTTTGTTCAAGCCACCCGGCGATTTATCGGAATACCACTTTACGATGAAAGTAAAGATCCAGCAGCTCAACAGCTCGAAGGATCAAATTTACCGTTCACGTGACACGAATCTGTCTCGGACAAGCAACGGGTTGAGAGAAAGGAGAGGAGACAGGTAAGAGAAGCGTTGTAAAATTGTAGCTCAGCGTTAACGCGATTTGCGGGGCGGATATCCAGCCGCGCTCGCCTAAGACGCGAGCCTGGAAATCGATGGAAGCTCGCTTCCACCGGAAGTCTGTACCGCGGACAACAGCCGAACCGTGGCCATTCGTTCATTTGTCGCGTTAAAAGAACCTCCGAAGTTGTCTCTCCGCTGAATCCTGTGTCCGGCGTCCACCTTTTCTTTTTCGTCGCGTGCAACGAGGCCGAAACGCGAAGAAACGCGAACGAGAACTCGCCGGACAAATGTCCACGGCAACTTCCGAGACTTTCATTAATCTTTCACGCGACCGCTCGGTGGCCGGGTTTATTGACTTTCCAGCCATTTTCGTGCGACAGCCTCGTGGCGGCTCGCGGTCGAAATTCTGAATGGAAGGCGACGGTAAACGCGACCCGAACAATCTCGGTTAATTGCCTTTCAGACCGGTCAAACTAAATTCGAGGACTCGCCGCGGCCATTATGCCCCGCGGAAAAAGAGCCGGCCGAGGATCAACTATTTATCAAACTCTGATTAGCGGCCGGCCCCCGACGCCCCCGGCCGCAACAAGCACCGATTTAACCTCGATCCCCATTAGCGCCTCGAGGCGAGGCTCGCTAACGATCGCGCTAAACGTAAGACGCGGCAGTGCCCGTTTTTAAATATCGACGCCGAGTTAATCTCCGCTCGCCGGGCGAATGATACACGCGCCGCGGTTTCTCCCGATCGATCCTTCTTCCACCCACGACCGGCCGAATGAAAATTTCATTCGACTTTCCCGGGGCTATTACATATGAATCGACCGTCGGTTTTATGCATTCGTGGCACTCGCGGACTAGAAGATCGATGGAATCCATTCCTCTGAAATTTCAAGCGGTTAGGGACGGGAGCTTTTAGGTGATTTAAATATTCCATCTCGAGGGGCACCATTGTTTTCTTTCGCAATAAGAAATTTGTTTGCTCGACGGAACAGTTTCGATCGCGACGCGTAAGGGTTCGCCGCCTTACGCGCGGCCGATCGATGAGGCGATTCCCGTATCTCGATCACCCGGCGCAGCCGACGAGGCTATTCATTTAGAACGAGCTGTACAGGATCCGCGCGGATAGCGTCACCGGGATTTTATCTTCGGCGTCCTTTCAACGCCGCTATAAATCAAGCTCGATTCTCCTCGAAAAAGGAACCGGTCCGCGCCGCTCGATTCCGTCGGTCGATCGATTATCCGCGACGTAAAAAGAGGAGGAACACGCGTCGCGGGTGTCGCGATCCTACGTGCGTCGGTTTATGAAATTTACGATCGGTCGCTCGTAAAAGAAACAGTTGACGGCGAATCTCTAAAACATGGACGGGCTGCTGCCTTCGCGTGTCCGCCGCGCCGGTTTCGTTTGCCGACGAAACACCCCCGCGGACTAATGATATTGTTGCGTATTCAACGTCGGCCGGCCGATGGATATAACGCGACCGACGAATTCATCGAATGTTTACCGTTCCGCGACCGTACAAGCCCTTGTGCAATGTTTTCCGACGTGATACACCATAAATTTCCCATCGCCGCGGCACAAAGACCGGCCGCTGCGGACACGGCTCGTAATTCCCAGTGAACTAACTAGGACCGTTGCGAACCGACTCTAACGACACTCCACAAGTTTTTTCGTTTTCCGAGTTCTTTTTTCCTCTCGATCCTATCGATTCTCGTAGTCTAGGAATTAAATTCTGACGACCGCTATCCTCGAGACGAAAACCACCGTCCGAGTCCATTGAACGTACAATCGACTAATTCCACTTTCCGAATTTCTCGAAATTTCAGTACTAAAACAGATAATTCGCGAATGTCGGTTAATCGCATCTTCCAACTTCCTATTACGGAGCGAAGTATTTTAGCGAACGAATGTCTCGTGTATCTAATAATTCTCCAATTTCAAGGCTGTTTGCTGGACAATTATCTTAATTCTTTAAGCTTCCTTCTTCCGTCGTCTCTCGTTTCCGATGCTATCGGTTCACGCACCCACGGAGTCCAGTTCCGATCATCCTCGAAGGCCGCAGCGGCTCGAGTTCCTCCGAGCGACTTGTATATACCTAATAATTCTCGGTAATTTTCGCCCATTACGACGACGATGTAAGTCAATCCCTCGTTAAAAGGGACGAACGAACGAACCGACGGACGAGCGAATGGCTCGCCGTAGCCCGGAGTCGTCGTTTCAAATATAAACCGGAGCCTCGAAGACGCGGTGGCGCGGATGGAACGGCCGAAACGGACGGGAGGGGAAAGAGAGAAAGAGAGTACTCGGGTTTTGCAAGCGCAGCGAGTCACCGGATGAAAAGTGCACGATTATTAGCTTTCTCCGTGCCGTTCCGGCCGCGCCGCCCCCGTCTCCGCCGCGTAAACGGATTATAGGGGCTTTGCCCTGAGGCCCTTTTCCTCCGCGAGGCCGCGCGAGCGCGTCTCCGCCGGGAAAGAGAGACCGACCGACTAGAGCCGATCGTCTACGCGCGACGCGAGACGCGAGACGCGAGACGCGAGATGCGGCGGCCGACCCAGCCAATTCGGGCCAATTTAATCCTGATTCGAGATCCGCCGTTCCCGGAACGGAAAATGAAACGCGAAGGCCGTGCCGGCCGAGGCTTCAGCCGCGCCTCTTCTCTTCCTTCGGCTGGGCCACGGCTCGTTAACGTCGGGTTACCGCTGCCGATCGCGGCGAAAAGAACGTCGTAGAATCAAAGGCGGTCCGTTATTGGAGGGACGCTGTTTTAACCTCTCGACCGTGTTTCAGGTATATACTCGATATTGCTCGACGCGCGAGTAAAGGACTTTACAATGAAATTCTATCGTTGAACAGTCGAAGGAGGATTCAATCGAGGACGTGTAATTTGAGGGATAATTAGAACACGTTGGGCAGGAAACTGTTAACGGTTCAGCCGAATGAGTCGAAATGAATCATGATAAATGAGCGCTGTTTCAATGAGAAATTCTGAATAAGTTGTAATTATAAATAATTTCAATGATACACTGTGTCGCGTATGGAAGTTAGTTTTTCGAAATTGTTGACTTTTATAATTGCTTCCGCTCGAAAGTACTGGCAATTATAGACTGGCGTCGGGAACTCTGCCGAGCAGTTTATTATTTAAGTTTAATTATGACGAGGTTCCGTTCAAAGCGTATACAAGATGCATAAAGAATGTTTCGCGGAACGCAGATGAAAATATATCCAGCAACGTGACGGGTATGAATCGTGAAAAGGAGAGAGGGAACAAGGTAGAAAATTGAATTAGCGATACGAGGGTGCGGTGACCTCGGTGAAACGCTTTTTTGACGAAGCCAATCTCAAAATACAACGGCGAACGGGTACAAAGAAATTCTTTTGCCGTGCGCGCGCTCGGCGAATATTAAAACCCGAATATTAGTCGTTGTACGCGGGGATCAAAAGATTCTTCGCTTCCGATTTTGCAAAATAAGAAGATCGACGCGCGGTCTAATGAAATAATAAATCTTTCTTCCTGCCGTCGAGATGAAACTCTGAGAAAATATTCATATTTTCCGCATTTAATTCCGGCTTCGATACACCCGCCCAGAAACATGAAAAGTTAATTCAACTTATCAAATAATCCGAAATTTCGCGAATTCCCGCCAGTTTCCATCGTATTTCACGGAACACTCGCACCCCGATTTCTCAACCTCAACTTTCGCAGCTGCTTTCATCCCATAAATTCAAACTACGTGTACCTAATGAAAAAAATACGCCACAAATATATTTCGAGAACAATCTCATATCAGTCTCATAAAAGCTCCCGCTGTCGCTCCAGTGTATTTCATTCCCCGAGACCGCTGTAGTATTTTCAAGCCTTTCAAGTTAATCGCGTCTTCGTTTTACCCAAGATAATTCGAATACGAGAATATAACGAAACGTATCATCAACCTACGCAATTCTATATTTCTTCGGAAATAATCTCAATCGCTGCAGCGTCGAAATACCAAAAATCAAATAAACACCCAAGAATTTCCATAGAAATTCCTTCCATAGAAAGGACAGCTCCTCGTCCGTCGATTCGTCACGGTCTAAATCAAAGAATCCTGTGATCCATCTCGCGATCCTCGGTCCAGCCGCTCGCGGACGCGCTCGCGGAAGACAGAAATCCCGCCGACGCAGCTTCTCCGATTATCGCGGCGGTCTCGAACGTAATTCGGCTGGAGGGCCCTATAAAATCGGCGGATTCCGGTGGCGGGTTTCGCTCGTCCGGTCGCCGGGCCGCGGAAACCTCGACTCGGCCGTCTGGCGGGATCAGCGACGCGCGGCTGGCCGCGAGATTACACGATCTTCGCCTCGGTCTGCGGTGGATCAACAACCCCGCGTATTTTTGGCGAGACGGAGGAGGTTGCGGAGATCGCGGCGGGCATAGGCGTAGGAGCGGAAGTTCGCGGGGCGCAGCGCGCCGCGGCCTGGCGGCGTATCGATTCTCGTGGCTCGGCGAAACGCGATGCACTCGGTCTCTCGCTCTTTCTCATTTCCCCTCTGCCCGCGCCGCCGGCCGTCGTGCTCTCCTCGTTCTTTCTTTTTCTCTTTCCCGTGTTCCCGCAGCTTTCGTGAGACCGACGATAAAATAACTCGGAGTAAACTGCGAGAGAACAAGCCACCGCGCGGCCTCTCGGCCGGCCTTTATTCAGAATTTTTTAATTACTCGACGAATAAAAATCGCGCAAAGAATACACCGGCGCCGGTAGTTCCAGGGATGGCCGGCTGCTGACTGGCTGGCTCGGTCTCTTAGGACGCCGGTGAAAAAGGGTGGCAGGAAACGGTGGCTTCCCCCGTTCCGCCGGTGGCGACCCTTTTTAAAAATCCTGCGGGCGAAAATGTCGCCGGCGTTGTTCGGCCCCGCGAGAAACAACGTTTACCGCTAGCCGGCCGGTTGCCCCTGAATCGGACGACACTGACGTTTATTCCGTCATCGTCGCCGTCATTCATCGCCATTCTCGTTCCGTCTCTGCTCCTCGGCCGCTCGTTCGTCGACGGAGACTTTCAGACGCAGCGGACTGCCGATGAAAAGTGGCCCGACCGCTCTCTCTCTCCCGAGCCGACGCCGATGCTGAAAGGACAGCTTCCCAGCGACCCGTCTCGATCTAAATAGAGATCACGCGTGTCTCTCCGCGAGAGTCGGTCGCGTGTCCGCGCGAACAAAAACCGTCGTCGCGATTATTTCTTTTCACTTAAAACGTTCTGGCCCGGTTAATCGTTCGCCGGCTGCGACTCGTCTCGTCGGGCGGAAACGCGACGCGCGGGGACATCGACGAGCGCACCGGCGGCGAGCGGTTTCACGACTGTTTCGAGGAATTCAATTACGCGAATAAGGATCCTTTGGAAATACAACGGGACGCGAACGAATCACAACGGTTTGCTTCTTAAGCCTCGTCGCAGCTGATAAAAGGGTGCAGGGATGAATGTGAAATCCGCGAGAACGAGATAGCGTGGCGGTTAAAAATACAAGGTACGAATGTAAAATTTAAATACGGTTAAGTGTGCAAATAGTGGGAATTTTAGATAGGGTCAAAGGGAAACGAATCCGACGAGAGTTGCCGCGGATATCGGCGCGCGGGAAGCGATTGTTCATTAGGCTTTTACCGAGCACGGTTTTCTTGGTTTTAAAACGGATGATTGCGGGTGTGTCCGGTTGTTCGCGACGAACAGTGAAATAATACTTGTCATTTGCCGGCGGAACGTTCACCCCGGCGACGAACCTCGTAGGTGAATTGATACCCGAAAGAAATCCGATCGTCGTCCTCATTATTAGAGTAAGAATCTATCGCCTCGTTACTGCCACCGCGGGTAACAAAAGCCGACAACTGCCACGCTGAATTATTCTGCTAATATCGGCCGGAACGGACACGAAAAGACTCTCTTAACTTTCGTCCTCATTATCCGTCGGATTAACCTGTCAAGTCTGCCCGATTATTCCGTTATCCCGGTTAGCCGCCATTCGAACATCGACCGTGCTATCGTTCACAGGTCGAGAACGTTATTACTCTTGTACGTTATTCACCCAGTTACCACTGAACTATCGCTAAAAGATGAGAAGGGAAAAAGTTAGGCGACGGCCTTCGAGATATTACAAGTTACAAAATTAAAATGAAATCATAGCGCGAGGAGGCAAGGAGTACCGCGTTTAATCCGAGGGAATTCCTCTCGACACGTTGACTGCCATCTCCAGCCGCTTATACGGTACTTACCGACAGTGGATCTTTTAAACATTACGTAGCTGCAGAGTCGATTTTGATTCGCGCAATTATACGAATACATAACGCAACACTAATTTTGTAACTATATAAACGAACACGCAGTTTCCCAGAACCAACAGAATAAACTGTAGACTAAACGTCCGTAAATCTAGTGTTAAACAAACGAAACATCAGCTTCGAAAATATTCGAAAGCTACCAAAACGTCGCAATTTACCTGACGATCAGCCCCTACATTTACACCGGAGCGATCCACTTTCGCGCGGAAACTCCGAGCGACGGCAGGGCGGCGGAGAGAAAAAACCGTTCGGTCGGAAGGGAGGAAAACGTCGATTGCCGCGTCGATCCCGCGAATTCCCCTCGACGTGGAGTGCGGCAGGGATCGGAGACGAGGTGAACGCGACCGAAAATCCGGCCCTCGTTCCTGACCGCGCGGCGCTCATTAAATCAGCCCGGGAGCGACGGAGAGAAAGAATTTCACCGCGAATTTCCATCGCGTCGTTCCCCGTTGCACGTGTATCGATACCGTTCCCCGAGCAAGATCCGCGGCGGCGGTCGCTCCCGATTATTTGCATACATGCAATTCTTATCGCGGATCTTGACGTTCGAAATGCTCGGTTCCAGCGTCGCCCGGGGACGACGGCTCGCGCGGCGCGGCGCGGCGCGGCGCGGCTGTGACAGGAGCGCCGCGGCCCGAATTAGATATTCACCGACAATGTTATCAAACGGCATACGCGCTCGCGTCGCGCAAACACTGAATAAATCGGAGCGTCGTGTATTATTAAGGGACGTGCCGGTGTATCGACCGCATCGAACGAGAGCACAGGACCAGGTCGGTCGGCCGCTTCGACGCGACGCTACGCGACGCGCCGCTCGACGATCGGAACACCGATACCGATCCACGGTTTCGCCGATTGCGCCGGGCAAGGAGACCCGCGACGGAAATCGAAATGCAACCGAGTTCTAGAGGAAGGAGCCTGAAAACGAATGGAACCGGAGACGCGTCGCGATATGGGGATAATGTGATTCACTTTCGATTTTTTCTGTTCGGTGTCTGTCGCGGATGGGTTCATTGCGTTTACGAGTTGCTTGACGGTGGAGCTACCGAGTGGATCGGATTCACTCGTTTCTCGATTCTTTTTTGAGATCGTTAAAAGAATAACAGATGCTTCCGTAACGAAGTAACTAAAGTAATTGGTTTAGCGATGGGCAAACTGAGTCGATGGAGATCTCAAGAGAATGCGCTCTTGGAGTTTCCGCAGGAAAGTTTGGAAAAATCAATTTAACTGCTTGATACTTGCAGCGTTAAAGGCGATTTACGTTGCAGAAAGGTGATAAAACTGGGAAACTTCGATACGGAGGAAGCCTCGGATTTTCTGGGCTTTATATTAACTGCACGCTGTACCGCCAGGAGCGGTCACATTAGACGTTGTAATATTGAAAATTCTTAGGACATAAAGGATCCGCGCAGTCTCAGTTTTAATTTGTACGAGAGGCTCGCGAAGTCTCGACGATGGAAATCCCGCAGAATATTCCGCGCAGCGTCGTCGCGGTATCACGCGATCAACCTTCGCCTTATCTCCTCTGTATCCCGTCGCCAAAGACCTTAGCCCGTTCCACCGTGAAGCGGGGATCCGAAGACGCGCGGATTTCCAAGCGCATTTCACCTCGCGACCGCGCCGCAACGAACGCAATTTGCCTCTGCCTTTACGGCGTGTCTGCACGGCACCGGGAACAGACCGGGAACAAACCGGCAACACCTGTCGAGAGAGAAATAACGAAGCGACACACGGGATGCGACAAAGGACGCGTCTTCGGAGTCCCCCGGGGGGCAAGTTCCTCGCCGGATTGCGGAACTCGCCGGTCCGGACGGTCGTGGCCGACTATCACGGGGAACAAAGGATCGTTCGATCGATGCCACGTGGCGCGAACGAGCTGTCGGGGCTCGCAGGTAGCCAATAATGAGGGGGCTCGAGTAGGTGAGAGAATTTCCGCGGGGTTCGCGCGTGGCCACGGGGAAAATAAGTTTGCTCGGAGGCATCGCTCTCGAAACGACGTCGGAAGTATCGATTTTCAAATACCGGCTTTCCCGTCCGCGCTCCTATTCCCCGTCGATCGTATCCCATCGTGAAAACGATCTTGCTTTTATTTCGCCCTCGGGACCTGGATATTTCGTTACGCCGGACCGACAGTATGGCGCCGTTCACCTGGCCTTTCTTCCTCTTCGGTCCACATCCCGTTCCGTTCCTCTATTGTTTCCCTCTTTCCTTTTAATTTCTCTATTCTTGTTCTTCGCTTTTCCTTTTCTTGCTTCTTCTTCAACTTTTGATCTCGGTCTCTGTCGTTTCTCTGTCTCCTCTCGCGACGCGCATCTTTCTCTGAATTTCTCTGTTCGTCTCGCTGACTCGACGTTCACCGGCTTTCTATTCCTTCCTTCTCTCTCGATCTCCACACGTCTCTCCTTCTCTGCCAGAATCTCACGGTTTCCGTAAATCTCTCTATCTTGCACGCCTCGCCGTTTCATCTGGCCAGGGGAAACCGCGGACTCGCGCAACAGCAACCTCTCGATATTCGAGCTTTTCACCGGCGCGACACGGAACGCGATGAATTATCGTCATTACCACGCCATTCATGACAACCGCCTGTCTTCGGTCGTGTTCTCGATATTCGACACTCGCGTAAACGTGCCGCGGCAGCCACCTAGTTCCAATGAATTACCGTCAGATCGACATAATTGTAACCGCGTCACCCGCCCCTAACTCCATTCCAGTTGCCTGTTCGACGTGGCTCGCGAACCGTGTCCCCTTGCCCTCGTATCGCGATCTCTGTGCCCCGTGATCGGTCGTCCGACGTTCCAACGGGTGCGATTTTAACCGCGATACGAGCTTTAATGTAAAGGTGGGGGAACGTCGTTCGTGATACGCACGAATCGATTCGAGATATCAGCCGTTCGAAGACGAATATTGTCATATTCGCGTCAGATTTTTATACGTAGAATCGAAGAAGAACGAACGAAAAAATTTAAACGTTTTAACAATAGAAGATCATATTTTAGTATCCGAAGAGCAGAATATTCAATATTATTCGAAGGAACTTCATCGCGAAACTGATGAAACGAGCCTTTTAAAACGATGAAATTATTTATGAGTGGCTTATAAATTGAACCGATGAGCTTATAAATGGCTAATCTTCGTTTCAACTTATTAATGCGTTCGTTAATGCGAATACATTTATAAACGGTAATAAAGTAGCGATGCACTGACGAGTATAATACGTTTGACAATAAATATTAGAGATGAATGGCAGCGGTTAAGCGTCTGGGATTTCTGAGGAGAATCTTGAAACTTTCCGATCGAACCTTGTATTCCCCACGAAGCAACGTCCGCTTAACGTCGCGTCGTCTCGCACGAGTCTATTTATTCCGACGTCGGGGATCCGTGAACCTCGACGCGCATCCTCGTTTGCATGCTTCAGCGAGACGAAGCGGAGTCGAACCTCGTTCCTCGCGCTGGCTAGGACGGCGAATGTTATCGGTCCGCGACGTTTGATGCGGTCGCGAGCCTTTTTTCAACGATAAAAGCAACGTCTGTGTGCGTCTCGACTCTTCGCGGTTGAATTCTATGATATTCCCGTGATGTTTCAAGGATGTTTTCCTGTTGCGACTTCTGCGACGCGATATTCGCGGCACGAGCATGCGACAGCAATTTAGTCAGTGACATGTGACGTTGCTTATTTGACTTTTTTAGACGGTAAATTCACCGGGTCAATTGAAAGTTTATGTCTTTAGCGTCTCGGGATTTATTTTGGTATCGTGTCGAGATCATTCGTCGCGATTAACGGAAAAATACTTCGTTCGATTGTCGCTTAACGAGTCCCTTTGTCGGAACAAAGCGAAGGAAAATACGGTAATTTAGTTTGGGAAATCTAGCTGCATTTCCTTCGTAACATTATTCGTGTTCAAAGCACGAACACGTATCACTTTTATACGGATTGCGTGGGGCAGTTAATTTTGTTCGAAATGAAATTCATATAGTGCGAAATTCGATCCCTCAACGGGTTTAATGAGCCGCCCGTTTCATTTGAAACTTGATAAAGCCTACGGTAAAGTAAACATGTTTCCAATTGAATCGGGTTTCTATACATTATGATGTAAATTTGGGATATCGTGCGCCAAAGTATCTTTGAATTTATATTCGCGTTACGCTTCCGGTCATAAGGTATACGCACACGATAATTATGAAACGTCCGCGTGCCCGGACAATACGCAATGACAATACGTAATGACCGATTATTTTCGTAGCTTATATTCAGGTATATTAATTATGCTTCGGATAGTTGAGACACATTAATTATACGTTGTATAATAAAGATAGACCAATACCAGTTTATATAATTAAAATCGAATTGAATCGTAATTAAGACACATTGATATTCTTCGGCTCATTACAACCTGATTTAATTATACAGTTCGGATGCATCGATTGCATCTTAAATGGAAGCTCGTCGCTGTTCACTGGTTCGTTGGAAATTCACGCTAAGGCGTTAATATTCATCACACCGTTGTTAGAAGAAATTGGAGCCGCGGCGCGTTTCGGCTTGTTGTTTAGCGCAAAATAAATGGCGCACATCTGCGGATGCGTTTCTATTCGGCGCGACTTAATTGCAACGGGTCTGGGTGAAGCTCCTGGCGAGCTCGGTAAATTAACGGTAGCGTCCGTGGTTTCGCGATCGTTTAACGTTTCACCCTATTTTAACGTTGTAATACGCGGTGTACTAACTCTTCAGGGCTGACATCCAATTCTTAGTTTCCTTCTGTTCTTCCTCCGCGTTGCAGGCCGCAGTTGCAGCTCAGATAATACCACAGTTACCATAATTTTTTCCGATGTCTTTTTATATCTTTAATAGCTCGTAATCTTACAACGAAGAAAAGAATGACGATGAAACGGTAAAGCGGAAATGAGGGCAATCTAACTATAATTGGAGTTACCATAATTTGTCGATAATTTTCATTGTTTCGTATTTTTCATAAGTGTCCATAAATCTGGGCAACAAAAGAGAATGATGATTGAATAATAAAAAAGCTATAAAGCCACTGGGAACGATTGGTGTTGGTATAATTTACCGACTATTTCGGTCTTTTCATATTGTTTGTAATGACCAATAATCTTAGAAGAACTGAACGGTACTTAAATGAACAAACGATGATAGAGACACCGGAGACAGTATCGAAGTCACTATTCTATACCGATGTCGTCTTTACAGTGTTAAATAATACAGCTCCGCTAGATCGTCTGACCTGCTATGTCAGATTCCACTTGATCCGGATCCCGATGAAATAGGATATCCAACGTATCGTTCTGAATATTTCGTTCCCGACGAAGACAGACACGACGCGGCACGGCGCGAGCCGCACAACTCGAAGCATCCAATTACCTGAGCCACGTTCGCCGATCATAGAAACGATTGATCGGTGGGTAAGCCTGCATCGCGCGAAAATTCAATTCCGATCTCGCATTAATTTTTCAATCGAGCGTGCACCGTGTAACTCGCGAGAATCACCCTGTAATTCCTGGCTCATCCGCGGACTATGAGCATTCCCCGTTATTCCATACTTTCGCCTGTGGAAGTGCGTGTCCGTGCGCGTTTGTGTGTTTGTACATTGGAATGGATTACACCGTTGACGCTACCGGAATTTTATGCATCGCGATCGAAGGATCGAAGCTGATTTTTCGGTTCTTTCGTCCCTCTTTTCTTGTTAGAAAAAAACTACAAATTCTAAATTTTCGAAAACGAACCGTACAAGAATACAAATTTATTATTATTCATTTTGCGGGGCGCAGTCTCTAGTTGTACAGGTTCGCGTTGATTTTCCTCGACGATGCTTTCGCAGCGGCAAGCAGACTGGAAAGCGTAGATTGTTTTTCTCTCTCGAAAATTTTACAAAGTCTCCGCGGAGTTTGAAGATTGAAGCCTCCTCTTTCTAACGAGTCCTCGAAACTTGATGCACAATTTTTTGTCGCTCTTTTGTTGTGCTTCAAATGAAAAATGCGCCGCGTTTAATGCCCGTGTTCCCGCGTTTAGAAACGTGAACACATTTTTCAGTTCAAGTGTTGCAAAAGGGCAACAAAAGTCCGCTCGTCAAGTTTCAAGAGTTCGCTGCAAGGAAGAGGCTTCAATTCTCAAATCTGCGGTAACTTTTCCGGGATTAGCTTGCTTCAAAATGTTCTCCAACGATGGGATATAATTTAGAATTATCGCTCGTACATGAACAATCGTCGGAACGAACGACAGCGTCGATCGAGCTCAGACGAGCGTAATTTCACTTAGCCCTTACTAAATTCTTTACGTTCGAGGGTAATTATCGTTGTCGGGTGATGCATGCGCAAAGGGAGGTTACTATAGGTATCCGACATAAGCTCTGAGGCTTAAGAACCCCCACCCTGACGGAACTAATCTGCTCACCGTAACTTCGCCAGATGTTGTATTAGATCAGTGTGCTATAGGTAAATGCGATACGACGTGGAGAGGGAAAGGTAGTTCTGTAAGTAGCGCAACCTACAAGCCATTCTAATATGAGGTTACCATCATTCAATGTACCCCGCAAACTGATTAACGTAGACCAGCATTCCCGAACGTGGTTTATCTATGCACTACCAAACCTTGATAGATCAAAAATAAACAATAGAAGAAACATCTTCAAACTGGCGACATGAAACATTCATATCCAGAGTGCAAAGTTGCGAGCAGATAATTTAGTTGTACTAAATCACCAAAGACCGACACATAATTTCACTTTTTCTTCGATTTGTCTACTTCCGTACCTACTGGTTCGATATATCACTTACCGCTCCATCCACCGAAGGTTCTAGATACTCGAAAAAGTCGAGCTCAAAGCGTTGAAACCTCTACAGCGATAAAACGAGCGAGCGTTCCGCAGCGGACGCCGCTCGAAAATAATTCCAGCGAAAAAAAGCAAGTAATACGACTCAATTTAACTCGCCTCGACGAGATAAGGGCTTAAGCGTGTTCCAAGGTGCAACAGCCTCCGGCGTCCGGCGAAGTCACGGCGCGTCGTGCTCGGACCCGCTTCTCGCGGGATATTTACGCGCCTGTGGTTGTGTGCAGCCGCATCTTAATCCCCTTTCGCCGGACGATCGCGCCCGGCGCGATTGTTTTTTAAGTAGTGCTCGCCGTAACGCATCGATTCGTCGTGCCCACGAGAACAAATATCCTCGCGGTGCACTCGAGCGCCGGGAAGCCGATTCGTTCGTTCGTTTCGGAGAACCGCGAGCGCAGGTGCTCGCGTGTTAGCGTTCCTTGCTGCTTTTTCACGGTAATGAGGATAATAATAATGAGAAGCGAGTTTCCTTGAACTCGTGTGTTACAGTTCAACCGATACTTCTGTGTAACGTATCGCGGAATTGCAGTTGTGACCGATGATACGAAGCAATTCTCAAGAAAAGCTTTGCCAGGAAACCGAAAGGGAGCAAGGGGAGTATAGAACAGTTAATAGAATAGGAAACTTATTAATTAATAAAAGGAGTATGTCACGAATCTAGTCCGAGGCAGTAGGTAACGCTGGAATCAACGAAAGAACTCTTGAATTCTCGAGCACCGACAATCCGACAGCTAACTTACGCGAAGATAGGCTCCCTTTGAGCGTCGCCGGGAATTAAAGCAAGAACGCGGCGATTCGACGGGCGCGCGTCAATTATCGTCGAAATTTTTCGAGCACGCCGCGATCCTGTTCCTTCCTCTCTTTTCGCGCGATTCATCGGTGTATCCGTGCCTCGTTCGCGATAACTCGGACCGCAGCGACGCTGGATCGGCATTATTCCGCGTTCATTATCCCCGCGGCGAGTCGATCCGAACGGGCGGGCGACAGACGCGCCCGTCGGCGTCGAGCGAGCAAATTAAAACTGTTCCCGGTTTTATTTAGCGGACGCCGCGACGCGCGAATTAACAAGAACCTTTCCCGTAATCGCGTTACCCGCGAACGAAGGGGAAAGGGAGAGACACTCCGCGCGTCGTTTATATTCCCATTGAGGCCGCCGGGGAAAGGGAACGTCCGCGGCGCGGCCGATGAAAGCGCGCGCTGATTTACGGGAAAAGAATCGACGGACCGTAACGTTCGTTTCTGTCAGGTGAACGACGGGTAATTGCGGACTACCGAAGAAGTAAATACGCCGGGTGTATACGCGCTCGCCAGCCAATTAGAATTGAAGCGAGCGGTCGCGTCGCGTCGCGCCGCGCCGCGCGTCTCGTTCGAAGCCTCGCTGCTGCTGACTCCCCGGTGTAAATAACTCCCGGTTGCGTGTGCCGCAGCTCGTGAATGGTGTTTCCACGAGCGCCATAGATGGTTAATTAGAATAAAGCGGGTGGCACGCGGTGCGCGCGTGACGTCTTCTGTTTCGTCGTCGAGTGTGTTCCGCGCGGCTGGGATTCTTGAGGCGCGATTTTCTTGCTATCGACCGTTCGGGCTCACGGTCGAGTCGCTCGCTCGAATCGCAATTCCATTGGGAAGTTATTGTTTCGGTTAAGAGAACAGTATGGCACTCCTATTGTTTCTAATCTGTTACACTGGACGAGGTGGATAGGTTGCGACTCGGTTATCGATCCCATTGCTCCAATTTTTTCAGCTTTCCTTTCGATGTTTCTTATTCTGGGATCTTCGAAATCTTTAGGACAATCGTTTAATGGATTGTTCTATATCTTTCACCGCTGTGCTCGATCGTGAAAAGTGAAAGCTTTCGTCGCGAGAGGTACACAGTGCAACGTTCGAACGCATCTCGAATACAGCCATCTTCCAGTTGGCGCACTCGCGTGGCTCGATCCCGGACATCCTAAAATCACTATAGAAGACGGGCGTTCGCGCGTAACCGATATATTTCCGCTACGTCAACCTTCCGACCGGCTTCTCGGTGCGCTATTATGGCCTATAAGTTCCCTCGCGTCTCTCATTAGAGTCCCGGCGTGGAATCGATGCGTTCGGCGGCGAGGTAAGCCCTCGAACTGCGCGCTGATAACAATATTTCCATCGGCGGAACGGAATAATTGGCGTCGTTAGTCGGTCAGGGCGAAGTCCGGAAAAAACAGCTCGACGCGACGACGTGCCCTTTACGGCGCGGAATCGGATCCCAACGAGGCCGTTGCGAAATGGTTTACGACGGCCATTAAACGCGGAAAAGCGTGCAGCTGGTCGAGCAGAACGTTCCACGGCTAGATGCCGCGCTAAGATCCATGGATCTTTACGGCGCGCCTAGAGCATCTGCCGTGTGGGAAGAAGAGACATCGAGGGGCGTCTCGCTCGAAACGACGGACCTGTCGCTCGATCGATAATTTACAATATTGATCAGTGGAGATCGTTAAAGTGTCTGAAACTTAACGGCAGAACTACATCAATCCTTTCGTAATCTCTGTTGCTTCGCAACTGTTTCTTATTGAAAACATTGTTATCCGAGAATCGCGTTGCCGCTATATCGGTAATCTCTTTGATAGTCTTGCCGAGTTCAATGTCCCTGTCGTTAAAGTAATCGTCTATCTTAGCGTTGTCGCTTGCTCGTCATTCGAAATACTCGACGCGACGATATAAACGGTTCGCTAACATAAGAATAACGAAACTGTCGTGCGACAATTTGCAGATGATTAAAGTATTCGAAGCTCGAGGGCAGTGCTGTATCGCTTGTCTCGATCCCCTCTATCGACAGCTCGCTCCTTTGAGTTCTTTCGGCAGCTTTGACCGCGACCGCTTGACCGGACCGGCGAAATTACCGAAGGAAAACGGAACCGGGACACGAGGAGAAGCCACCGCGCCGGCACGAAACTCACGACGCGAACGTTAAAAGAAAACCAGGCAGGCGAGGAGGCGCGGTGGGAGCTTTGAGCGGCGCGCTTTCGAAAATCGCCAAAGACGGACAAAGTTTTTCCCCCTCGGCAGCCGCGAACTTCTCCGCGAACAAATACGGGGATCAGAGAGAGCGATCGCAGACACAGTTTCCCGGGTCGCGAGAACCACCTCTGACTCCCTCGATTTCCGCTGCGTCGAGATTATTTTACTTCAGCTCGTTTCGCGCGGCGAATCAAGGACAGCTTCATACCGGAAGAACACTTTTTATAATCTTCGACTTACTCGTGGAAGTTCGTACCTTCTTTTTCTTATTTTCCGCTACTACGACGCTCTGGAACTTCTTCCGCGGTCATTTCGCCAGGCAAAATCTGGGTCATAGTTGCGGTAGCCTGTATCTCACCGGCGATACGTATGTTTGTTACGAAATTGTGACCTAGAGTCTCACCCGGGACGTTCGTGTTCCGAAATTCTGACTAGAAGTCGGACTAGTCGGAGCAGTGCAAGACAGTTAATCCCGTTGGAGATGAATGTCGGAATTCTGGCAAGATAAAGTTTCCATATTCGGGATACTAAGTTGGAAAGAACTGATTTAATCAGTGAAACGGTAAGAGGTCTATTTAGAAGATATTCAGCTTCATCCGCAGGTTTCGTACACTTTGAAAGAACGTTGAATCCAGTTAGAGTCTCGCTGCAGAGATACACATCGATATTTCGAATCCGTGAACTTTATTTGAGTTGGGAAACTCGGATTTCGCGAGAGCTGGCAGTTTCTTCGCGTTGTTGTAACGCTCCCCGAGCGCGGCGAGTGCCGGTGTTGTCTTTACCAGATGCGGAATTCGCTTCGTCCGCATTATCGTAGCTGTTTATAAATTAAGAGCGCCGGTATTATGGTTGAGAATGAACGTCATTGCCGCGCGGCTGAAAGTCGAGCGAAGTTTACTTTTAAATGAGATGCGACGTTGACGGAAGCAGCTTTACGGAATTATCTGGTTAAACAGATGTATAAGTAACCGGGGTAACGTGGCCGCGTAGCGTCTCGAGGAATAATTCGCCCGCAATTCCGGAGGGAAGCTGATTTTCGCGTTTCATTATCCTCGGATAGGAATTCCGCGGCTTCCCGCGGCGGGATCTAACGAATAATTCTATCTTACTATTTCGATGTAATCGCGTGATTCGATTGTAACTGCGCGCGCGGATCTACTCTCTGCCGGTCGCGGCGTATTCTAATGAATGAAACACAACGCGGGACTCTTTCGAGCCGAACTATTGCTTCGCCTGTGTGTAATCAACGCTTTGTGTAATCAACCGGTCGCGTCACGCACGATCAGTCAAGCCTGAACATTGAGTTTCGTAACTTCATTAATGCGCCGAGTAACGAAATACCAGGGCGAGCCGCTGCAACGCTTCGAGTGCTTTCCAATCTCGTGTAATTCCCGATATTTGCATATGCATAAAGGACAAATTCCCCCCGATCAATGGAAAAATCTGAAGCAAACGAGTCATTGCTCCAGGTGTCGGCTGATCCCGATGTTCAACGCGTCGAGACGTTTCGCCGTCATCGAAGCCACGCCTCAATGAAGTCGGTCCCCTAATGGATTAATCTGTGAATGAGACGGTGTCACGAATGCGCGGCGAGCGCGATTATTACACCATCAGCGCTCTTTCATGTGTTGGACACACAATGACACCGTGCCCACTCTTTTAATGTTTCGAATTGTCGCGTGACTCGTTGCATACCGAACGAACCTTAAACAGAGCTCTCGTTGGCGGAAGTCCTATTCGGCTGGATTGATTTTCATCGGAGAACCTAGGTGAAAGTTCATGATAAATTTCATTCTCTGAACTTTAGGGACAAAGTGTATACAAATACTGTTCGATTATCTACCAGTTAAAATTAAAATATGTCTCTCGTTCGAGTGATTACGGTTCCTTTTCTCTCTATAAATAAAACGTAGCACTGTAAGTTCTGAATAATCTACCATCGACGAGATTCTACTCAAAGCTCTCCTCGAAAAGAGACTTCCAGCGAATCTCTCAGAAGTTCATTCTCATTTAGGATTGCGAGCATGGATAATAAAGTTAGCGACCAAAATCCTAAAGCTCGTTTGACTCTTCTGATTCCGAGGATGGGTATGAAGTCCCATCCAGACATTAGACTTCAGGTTGCCAGCTGATCCTAAAGAGAATTCTTATCCACGGAAGTTCTACTCGGGCGAGTACAATCGAAAAGCGCGGCAGTTAACGCCTTCCGAAACGTAATCCTGCGTCATTTTCAATCGTGCAGTTGATCACCAGTAATCTATTTTTACAATTCAGCATCGTCCGTTGAAGGTTTCGTATATTTCAAAGACAGTCTATATTTCTTATGCGCGTCAGTACTCGAGTATCGGCTCGTTGCGGTATTCGGTACAGCTGCAGGCTTCGGGAAATTGTGCGCGGTCCCGAGTGCGTTAAGCAACCGATATCCGGCGATTAGTCGAGAAATCCTGGCGGGGGATCGATCCGCGCCGCGGAACGCGCTCGTTTGTCACTGCGCCGAGGTTCCCGTTGCAGGAGCTTTCAGCGGAGCAAGACAAACGGCGCAGGAACGGAAAGAAGAAACGACACCGGCGAGTGTTTTCAGCGAACGATTCGTCTGTCCGCGCTCGCTGCGCCTCTGAGACGCGGCCGCGGGATACGCGCGCGTTATTCCCGGCTGATTTTACCGCGGCAACCGAGCCCGCCTCGGACGCGAGACAAACGAACCGGTTACAGAGTAACGAAGACTGAGGCATTAAAGCTCGCCCGGCCGGAGGCGGGATTTCCGCGGCGCTATCCGAAACCGTGGCTGGCACGTTTCAGCGTTTCGCCTCGTTATTACGGAGAAAAAAGGTCCGCGTTCCGAACCAGGCTGAAAGGGGGTCGGTTTTCGCGGCGGGAAACCGATCGGAACGAAACTCGCACGAAACGTTCCGGCGGCGGAAGTCCTTGTCATCGATAAGAGGCGAGGGGGGCGATAACAAGAATCGTCGGCGGAGAATGGAGGAGGGAGGAGAGTGAAACAGAGCGCGAATGGCGGGGCATCGGTGGTCTTTTTTCGACCCGAGTGCCCAGAGGGTCGTAGAAATAACGCAAGCTGGAGAAATTACATTCTCCTTTTGTCCCCGGCTCGGACAAAGGCACCGGAAGAAAAAAGGGACCATCGGAGCGAGAAAGAATACCTCGTTGAAAAGATGGACACGGAATAAAAAGCAGCGGAGAAATGAGGGTAGGACATTGCTAATTTCACCGCGAAACGATTCAATGAGAAGGGAGAGAAAAGGGACATGGGGCGAGGGATGGAGAAACCGGCGTACGCTTCGAGACCGATGTCGCGACGGTCCTCGTCTCGTCGATCGCTGGACTGCGGATTTTTATGCGACATCGAGATTCTCTGATGTAATCCGAGGGAACAAAAGTTAACCCTTCGCGATGGGTCGAGTCGAGTTACCGGTTCATTTCATGTAGGAAGATTCTGAAGTTTTATGTATTGCATTCAGCTCTGTATAATGCAATACGTGGAATATTGAAATAAAATAGAGGAAGAGAGTAATTTATGTATTTCTAGAGTCATTTCTTTACTGTATACTTTTCTAGAGTTCACTGGAAATGATAGTCTATTAGTCGTTACTTAAGTTTATATTTTTCTGCAGCTGTATTTGTCGTGAATGCATTAAAACCGAGGACTGCCGGTCACTGAACACCGTAAGATCAAAGATAAGCACACTCGAAACTCGCGATTCGACTGACGAGTTTTTCGCGTTTCACGGATCAAAATGAACATTCGGTTCCCCGTTTCACCCGTTGACTTCCGGTAATTCGGAATTCCCACTCGTCACGGTGAATTCCGGATATTTTTGGAATCTCCGCCGGTATCGGGGACGCTTGACGATCGAAGTGATTAGCGGCTGGGGGCAAATTGACCGGGAAATGTAGCGCGAAGGAATTTCTACTTGCCGTTAAAGGGCAGCCGATCGATAACTGTTCTACAACTTCTCGACGCTCGAGCGATTTTTAGATTTGTACTCATTCGCCTGCTGGCAGGGCGAATTGTTCCGCCGTTCTGCTGGGAACAATTGCCGTCAAGTATGCTTAAGAATTGGAACGCGAGAAGAAAAACGAAATCACGTGTTGGAACTTCAGAAATTTCTTCCAGGAATCTCGACGAATTCGAGATAACAGGATTATCTTAACCATATTACCGATTTACTTTTCCGAAACCTCTCATTTCTAGATCTACTCGTTATTGTCTTCTGCCCGAAAAACAAACGCGATGGTAGGATTTATCGCGAAACTTCGATTCATCTGCGATTTTTCAGGGAAATATTCAGTTACCAAATTCCTCGCTCGTTACCTCGTTCCGACCATAAGCCAGTCGAAACTCTAAATCCCGAGAAGGAAAGTTCGCCGTTCCCGCGTAACCGCAATGGTAATCGACATATCATAAACCCGCGGTAACTCGTTAATCCGTGGCGGCCCTTACAGCGCGCGTCGTCAAAGTTCCTACATAAATTTCATTAGCCGAACTCTGCGGTTGGTGCATCGTTCCCGGCCGCAGCGAGTGTCGCGAATCATTTATTTCGCGAGCGACCGGCCGAGAATTCGGGCCGCCTAGTTGTTTCGGCGTCTTGCCGTGTCACGTTCCGCTTGTTCAGCGTGCTGCGCGAAGACGAACCGCCGCGGGGCACGGTGCGATCGAACGGCTTCCGATAGCGGGCCGAAAGGGTCCGCGCGTCCTCGGCCAGAAAGGGGAAAGGCTGATCGAGCAACGGGTCGCTCGCAAATCGGAGACCGAACCGGGTTAAATGTATGCATGAGCCCCGGTAAACTCGTTCCCGAGTCGACTCGGCCTCGCTGCTCGATTCGAGAGGCTGTTCGGTGGACGCGCGTATAATCGCTGCTGAAATGCAAGGTCGTAAATTCAACTTCGAACTCATTACCAACTAATGGGCAGATCTACGTGTCCCGAGCACGCGTTGTCTTTCCACTTCTTTCCTGTCTGTTTTCTCTATGGACGAGTTATGGAGGATCATCGGTACGAACTCATCGTTCAACACGTCTTTCACGTTTTCGAGCGCGCTTGAGCAGAATGAAAGGCAGGCAACGCGTTAAGGTAGAACTTGGACTCCGTAGAATTGGTATCGATCGGTGTTGCTTAACTTTGTACCGTATCAAATGTGCCAAACACAGTGCCGAGTGCTACGGAGATTTCTGTCGATTCGCTTGCTCTGTTACTTGAAATACGTTTACTTTAACCCTTCGAGGCGGATCTCGAGTGCGGAAGTTAGAGGTGAAATTCGAAGTGACAGATATCATAACAGAATCTGATTTAACGGTGAAGTCCCGGTTTTGTTCACCCGTAAACCATGCCGCGATGCATACGAAAACCGTTGACAATGCGATTCGAAGATACCGATACATTTTCGAATCTAGGGGTAGAAACGTGTCGCCGCCTTCCGCCTCGAAACCGAAAACTGTCTCGAAAGCCGACCGATTTTACGAGAGAGAGCTATCTTGGCGACGACTGCGGCACGCGACCGGTCAACGACTCGCCGCGACGCGGAACCGCGCGCGTGGCGCACGCGTGGCGCACGCGTGCCCGATTAAAAGGGTCCGCAATGTCGTCGACCTTGACGTGGCCGAAGAATTTCGGTCGATCGGACAGCGACGCCGGTGTGTGTACGTGTTGCGCCCGCTGGACGACGCTCAAAGCCGCCCCCGAAGCTTTGTCGAGGCTTTTGCGGCGCTTTTTGCGCGCTCGGCTTTTAATTAAGCCGAGATATCGGGCTTCTCCTTTTGCACCCGGCCAACCGGGCTCCCGTGCTCGATAAATCGAGAGCAGGCCCCCGATCGCGGCCGAATTTCTTGCTGGACGGTCTCGCTGCCCTGAATTTTCCTGGCGAGCTGACTCGACGAACACCGGCCCGAACGTACTCGTTACATTTCTCACGTTGCTTTCATTATCCTCGGGCTCCTCGTCTTGGTTTTCGCTACGTCGCCCTGCAATCTTTTGTATCGCCGTTTCCGCCGGAAACCGAACGAAGAATGAAATTGTTTGAAACCGGAGAAGAGAAATTTAATAGGCGAAGTCGTAGGTACGAAACAATATTTCTCTACACGATACACTTCCGGATGATCGCGTTTGAAGATTTCTATGCAAATCGACTGATTTCTATGCATTCGTCAAGATCCGGAAAACTTACCGTTCAACGCAGGTTTGTCCGTTGAACTACGATATTAGAAACACCGGGAGTATCATAACTCAGAGCAAACGGAAATCCGGGTTCCCAGGGATTGCGAGAAGCACGAGGTCAAAGAACGCGCCGATAAACTGAAATTTAGCGTATCAATCGTCCGCAGCTGTCCGTTGCCCCGAGTGTTCCCGATCTGACGGCGTTTATGGCGTCTGAATTTCCGAGTCGGTTCGAGTCCTTCCATTTTTAATGTGCTTTCAGGCGAATTTACTTTTTTATGGGCCAATCGAATCAGGGTAACGACACCGGGCGAAACGCGGCGAACGATCGTTCCGCTGACAAGCCCGCGACACGCCGTCCGGCTCTTTTTTTCCATAAGTTTTACTGTTTCCTCGCGATCGCTTGTTCCGGCGCACGGGCCGGAGCGCGCATCCAGCGCGGGCATAAATTCTTAACTGCCAGTAACTTGCCGGAATTTATGGGCCGGCTGGGCCGCCGCGGCGTAGCCCGGCTCCGTCGACATTGTCTATTATCGTATTTACCGCGGTTGCGTCGTATCGCTATCGGCTGCAAGCCCTATCGTTCAACGTCCGTGAACGCACGCGGAAAACTTTCCGGAACTCCCTCCGAGCCGGGGCAAAGGTGCGCCGGTTCGTGAAGGGTGCATCGTTCCGTGCGTGATCGGGCTCTCTGATTAATGGAGATGTCCGATTACTGACGGACCCGTTCTACTTAAACCGGAGTACCGATCGACTGCTCGCTAGATGGTTCTGTATTCTCATCAACGGACTGCGGTGCCTTGCGATGGTCAAGCAGAGAATTCAGAATTGAGCAGGAGATACCGACGATTGTACTTGCGACAAAGTTACGAATGATTTACGATACGCAGGTGTTGCTTCAAGGGAAATCGCACGCGCCGACGTGGTGATGTAAGGCTCACTGGACGCATAGTTTCAATGCTAGATTTAAGTTTATTAACGGAAACGAGAAAAAAAGACTGTCAGTACCACTCGATGACTCGCAACTGTACAAACAACTGAAACAATCCGACGATACTCTAAATTCTCCTCCATAATCGAAAGAAATTCCGTCCGCCGCTGGAAGTCACGAGACGCAAACTTTTCCGCGAATCCCGAAGACGTAAATGCGAAGCTTCCAGCTGAAATACGCGAAGCACGGTAGGAAATTGTTTCTCGACTTTCAATTGCGCCGCATCTTCGTACGCGTTTCGCGCTGCGCTAATGGCGCAGCTGCCGATAATCTTCCTCGTGATTCAGCGCAGCGTCGCGTCTTGAAAGCGTCGAGTTACCGTTGACTTTTTTCGCGCCCGCATCCGAGGTGGGAAATACGCTCGCTCGCGTGATTTTCGAATTGACCCGGGGCCGGTGTCGAAAACGGCAATAGAGATCCATGTTGCGCAGCGCGCACTAAATTTTTATTATCGAAAGCAACGGCGGCGCCGGTGTTCGCGCGTTTTTCCCGGAATAAGAGGGAAAAAGCAGAAACAAAATTGCCGCCGGTTTTCGGTTGTTGTTAAATTTGACGAGGGGATATATATATATATATATATCGCGTCCCGCGACCGCTGGACGAGGCACGGCTGGACGGATGTTAGATATATCGATCCCGTTTTAAGTGTTTCCGTGATGCGGCCCGATTGCCGGCGCGCATTCGTGACTAAATCGGCCCGCGAATTTTGCTCGCTCGATCGATCTCGAGTGGCGGGCTGGTTTTTCAGCTTGGATCCGCGTATCGAGTTCAGTTGAAATCGAGTTACACATCGGGGAAACGCTCCAATTATTATCGCTTTCGAGATACCCTTTTGTTTACGCTGCGATCCCGATTTATTGGAAGGGTTTTGTTGTCGCATTAATGACAACCGACACCTTTCGGATTTTTCAATTGTTCCGGGGCATATTTAAATCGCGCGCATACATCGCAGTGTAATTTCATTCGGATTCGGGGATTTTCGCGTTGCAATTACAGCCGACGACTCGCGGATTAGCGATGCTAATATCGAATGAAGGATTTACTTCAACGAGGAGTACGATAAAAATTGTCAATTGTGTATATCGTTGAAGGTGCGCCAATGTTTATCAAGAACGAAGGAGTATCCCGTATATTCCTGTGAAAAGGCGTTTCCAAACCAGAAGATTCCGTCGAGCCAAAATTCAGAGAAAGAACGAACGAATATTTTATAGTTTTTACGGTTAGCTTTCGCAGCGACTACAGCATCGGAGTTCGCGATATGAATATTGCGCAGTAATACGCGGGGTGAAATAAATTGATATTTATACCCGCCGAATGGAATGATGCAGTGGCCAACAATTTTTATGATACCTGGAAAGCCCCGATGCAATCTTCTCGGCGAACCGGTTCGTTTCCCATGCGCCCTCGCACACTTCCTAATCTTTCCTATTTTCCCTGGACTCAGCAATCCCCGTTGAAAATTGCGTTGATAATGGGAGTGCGCCGGACGCGAGGGAAAAACGAAGACACCGCTCGGATCCGCGGCTTTTCCGAACGTGCCCGTTCCGCCGGCCACGACCGACCGCGTTTCCGCTTTCGGCTCTGCCCGCCCGCTTTTTTTCCCCGATAAACACGTAATGGAATTTAGTATCGCCTGCAGCCGATACGGAGAGCTCCCTTCAATGTGCAGCATCAGTTTCATCGGCCGGGCAATCGATATGCACGGCGCACTCCGCGATCGAAGGGGTTTCGGGAATTGTTTTCCCATGCAAATAATAACATCGCTACTATCCTTTCGATATTCCAATAATTTGTCATTTGTTAGTGGTTACCGATTAACCCTCTGCCCTCGAATGTTTTTCGCCGGGAATATTCAACGTTTTTCGATGAGATATTCATGAGACGTTATCTCAAAGTAACGAGAATACATGCATAGATTAACAAACGCAGTTATTTTACTTTAAACTATCACGTATCGATGCATTCTCCGAAGCTTGATGCTATATATAAACGCAAAGGGTTAAAAGTTCGAACGGAAATATACGTGTATACATAAATATGGTGTAAGTGGAGACATTTACCGATAGAGAGATTCATAAAACGAAGATTTTCCTGGGAAATTCGCAACGTCGGAGTTTCAGGTTTCCCTAAGGTCGCGCGAAGTTGATACGATATTATTTTCACGTTTAATTTATTCCCGCAGAAACCATGGAACAGGAAAGTAGATTGAAAGCAGACGCTCTCCCGCCACACTTCTCTAACGAGGGACGATTTACGACGCGAAAGGGCGTTGCGATGTTCACCGGTTCCGTTTTTCACCTCGCGGTATGAGAACTCAATTAGTGGCTTAATCATTCACTCGTGTTCCGTTCAATCGGAACACGGCGCCGAAGAAATTAAACATCGCCGCATTCAAGCACTATTTACCCGCTATGAGCAACCGGTGCGCGCGAACGGAGTTCCGTGCGGATTCTAAAGAGGGGTGCTTTATGTAATAAGTACGCTACAGCGCGGAGGTTTCGAGGCACTCGTCGGCGCGCGCTGAAATTGCAATAATGCACGATTGTTCTCCTAATGTTAATTAACCGGCGCGTTAACGTTTTCAGCATGACGCCCGCTGAAACTTTGAAAACTCCGCGCGCCCGGAAAGCTCCGTGTGCGATTCACAACGAGCGTTAAACGTCCCTTTATTCGTCGGATCCTTTGGATTTTTAGCCGGCCGCAACGCGCTGTGTTCGCCGTAGCCGCGCGTAACGTCGATTGGTCGTACGGTTCGAAAAATGATTAATACACGGGAAAAATAATGAATAGAGACAGCGCGGGAACAATTTATCACGCGAAGCTTCATTTCCGCATAAATCGACGTTAAAATTTGTGCCGCGCGCGTCCACCGGCGCTCGCAGTAAGTAGAAACACCGAATAATGAACATGGCTTGTTGTCCAAGATCCATTGTACAGCGCGCGTGCGACCGCCGAAAATAAAATTCAATTTATTCCCGTATAAAACGGATTACGAACACACATCTCAACGAAAATTTTCAATTTATTTTGTCGCACGTGTACGCGGCCGCTGAAAAATATCCCACAAAGCGAATCATTTATCTTTTCATCGCTGCTCGAAACGTCTGAATCGGAGGAGAATTTATTCGAATAATTAGTTGTTCGTTACTCGCGGCACTCGTGTATTGACTTGTTCCGCGTGAAATCTTCCGAATTCCGAAAAACGTTCCCACGTATATTCCACGCTTCGATGATAGAACCCGATTTATTTCTGAACTATCGCTGACTCGGAATTCCAAGCATACCCAGTATCCGCCTTAAACTATCACGCCGAATAACAATCGATTCTAAAATAAAGAGTCAACAGCTAACCCGTTACTCGACAACCGAACAAACAAAACAATTCAGCACGAATAACGAACGAGCATTGTCCAAACAAATGACCAGGATAATCAGAATTAATTCGGCTAGTTATCGCGGGTCAACTTTTACCCGATGGAATTCGGGTAACGCGCAATTCCGGTTCGTTAACATACCCGCGGCGCGTTTGTTTTTCGCGGAACACTGTCTAAAAAGTTTCTCGCGGCGCGTATTGTACGCGCAGGCCGACTGCAACTGCGGAGAGCATTATTCGGGCCGAATTGACTCGCTTGTTTATGAAATTCCGATGCTCTTTATTCGCGCGGGGGTCGCCGTCGCGAACTCTCGCTGAACTATTTATTCGTGTACGCCGGCTCGTCTGAATAAATCATGCCAGACACGGCCGCAGTTCCCAGAAACTCGTGCGAGCGCGCCGTTGCCAACACCCCCGCCCCTGCGCCGCCGTGCGCCGCCATCCGCCGACGCCTCATCCTCCGGGGAGGGCATTAAAAATTAGTTGGAACTTATGAGCCGCCTGACCCCGCCACTGCTGCTCCCTGCATCAAGCCCCATCGTGATTTTATTTCCCGCGAACGATTCGATACAGAGATCCTCCGGGCGAATCGTCTCGACGGAACCAACCCCGAGACGTCACCGAGAAAGTGGAAGCGATTTGCGATAGTTGCGACGCGATCTTGTAATAGATTACAGGGAATTTCAATGTATTTGTGTCTGTGAAGTTTAAGGAAACGGAGGAGATTATTTAGGATATACGTTGACATTGAAATTTCTTCCATGTTAATGCGATACTTCGTTGTGAATTAATATTGAAATTCGTCGGGTGTTCAGGTTGAAATTTGTAATATATTAAAATTTTAATTTGTTTCATACAGTACCATCGGATTAATCTCTTGACACAGAAACGTGGAACGGAATTTCAGAATGAGATTGGTCGCAACGAAGCGATCGAAGATCTTTGGAAAATTATAATCGCTCGAAGCGCTCGAATTCGTTTTCGAGAAGATTATTATCTCGCGGTTACTTCGATATTGCGGAAACGGAGGAGAAGCGCAAGTTTCCGTCGGGAAGATCGATTTTCGCGTGGATAATCAGTTCCATAGAATTCAAGCGACTTCTAGGTCCAATCGAGCAGAACGCGATTGACAGTTCAACGGCGAACGTTTAGACGGTTCGGAATATTTTCAACGGATAGGCCATCGTATTTGTTGAAGCTATTATACCGACGCACAATCGCGTCGGCAATATGTGTCAACGTAATTCGCGTGGCATCAAACGTATCGCTTGAACTGTCTCCGTGGTATTAATTTACTAACGAGCATTGGCGTATCGTGAGTAAAGGGATCGATCGAACATGCCGATCGGGAGCTGTGCCAGATGTAGAACTACTAATTCGAGAGTACAGCTTCGACCTTTAATTGCACTGTACCACTGCACCGTAACTCCGTTTATTCCATTTTTTTTATATTCTCCGGGTATCGTCAAAGCCACGAGGAAAACACGGTTTACAGGATAGTCGCCGATATAAACCACCATATTTTTGTTTATAGTTCATCCGACGGATCGAGTCGGAGCAAGTAAATAAACTCGGTTACCATCGTAAAAGTCGCGCCACTTCGAAAATATCAATATTTTCGGTTCAACTTTCAAATAAACAGTAGCTATATACGTTATCAATCGTTAAAAGTTCGATTCGAACTAGAAAAAAATATATCTTAGTACAAAGAACAACTGGGAAACTCTAAATAAACATCACCATTGGGAAATCTGATCTGCGCATTGAACGATGAATCCAAGAGAAACATTATAACGGAATTATTATATAATCTCAACATGGTTTTTAACGGTACAATAGCGTGCTTCCAATAAGCGAATCTTCCACAAGCCGAACATCAGACTTCAAGCCGTCGCGAAGATCGATCAACACGGTACAAGAGGACGGAGGAACAAGTCCCGCGGGTATAAATCCTGTAAAACGCGCTGAACGCTATTCACGGTGCACCGTGTCAAAGGAAAGTTGTCTGAGGGACTTGTTTCACGGCGCGCGGAACGGCAAATAGGGGCGGCGCGGCGCGTCTTCGTCGCGATTAAATTTCCATCGAATGATTCGGGAGAGCAGATTGGCGTGGGCGTCGCGGCCGAAAATAAACCGTTCAATTTCGCTCGCCTTGAAACGCGAACGAAAACACGCGCCCGATACCGGCGCGGAACCGGAGCCCGACTAATTCCAAGCGAGGCGCATCGAAAATTAGACGAGCAAACGAAATTCACCGGCGCCGGGCGAATTTGCCTCGAATTAAAGAGCACGCGCCGGTGCCAAGTTTCGAGAGCGTTTTTCCCATTTCTTCCGGGAAAAACTGAACGCCACGGGCTGGCCGCCCTTTCATTCCAGCTGGTAATTAGAAGGAAACATCGGCTCGGTGTCGCGGGAGCAAATTAATAAGGAAACGTCGCGGGAAACGGGCCAATCGAGTTTATTGGGGTGAAATCGCGCGCGAGGCAGCTCGAGGGTTTAGAACGCGCATATAGAATATTTCCGAACCTTCCAGACATTCAAAAGTTCCAGCCACTCTCGCCGAAACGCCCCGTAACATCGCAATTTTACGTTCCTCGTGTACTTCGGTATTAACGTACCTCGCAACTATTTCCGAATTTAACCATTCACCGCGTCGATCCGCGAAACAAGCAATGCGAAAGGGGGCGTAAAAAATCCGTTTGAAAGAGGAACGATAAAACGGAACCTCGAAGGATCAGCAGTTCCTTCTATTTTCCATTCAACGCCGAAACCGTGAGTATAATACCTGATCAAACATATTCTCGATTTAGTTCCAGCGTAAAATTCGAACTCGGCACGTACGAAAGATGAACGCGGGTTCGGTGTGTGGGGCTCGTTGCGCGTCGAGTTCCCTTCGGATCGAAGCGGCATAACTCGATACTAATGAAAGGAGAAGCGTGGCCCGATGTTGCCGGATTCAAGTTGCATCGACGTGCTCGATTTCCGGCGGAGCGCAGAGAGGGAAGAGGGAAGAGGAGCGGACCGAGGAGGAACAGAGATCGTAATATTTTCCGTGGGGGTGCGAGCGCCGCTGCCTCCTGCGGAAAGAAAGAGGCGTAATCAGGGACGTTCATTTGGACATTGATTTCCGCGGTCGATTCCGCGAATCGGCTCGATCAAAACACTTGGAGGCAGCCCCTTTGCGAGCGGCCGGGTTCGCCGGGCTTAACAAGCTGAAAACGAGGATACGTTTAATCGAATGGAACTTGCCCGGCTTTCAGTCTGGGCGAATTAGGTCTCGCTCAGTTAATGCCCGCGACTGCCTCTACTCATCGGCTTCTCTTTGTAATTTTAATTGGCCCTCAACCGCCGCCGCCGCCGCCGCCGCCGCGCGGCACCGCGTATCTTGATTGTGGAGGCGCGTTCTTGCACGGGCCGCTGAACTTTGACGCGATGCGATCGGAATACGATTAACTCGAGAACCGCAGCTCAACTGCAATAAAGATATATATCCTTAACACTTCGCGTTCCGTCGGCCGCCGCCCCCCCCTTCCTCCGGCGATGGCACGAGTTCCGCGGGAACACTCGAAATCCCGACGATAACGGGGCTAAATACGTGTACTCGGCGGATTTTCCTCGTTCCCGTTTCATGCGATTACGTCGGCCCGATCGTTAATCTTCTCGATAAGAATTTCGAGGGTTTTATTGTTGTCGGACGACCTCGCGGGGCAACGTTATCGACGGATCGTTCCTTCCGATCGGGATTCGTGTTTGCGCTGTTGGGATTCCTTTAATTAATTAGCTGCCGGTGAATGGAGTTGATTCGGGGTATTCGATCGGGAGTGAATTGTAATTCTCCAAGTCTAATGAGTGTACGCTTGAGGTCGTTAAAGTTTTCAGAGATTTTGTACGTCTGGAATGTTCGTAGACTATTTCTGTTCGAATTTCAAATGGTTTTTGCGTTAATCTGATTTTTAATACAATACGAACTCTGCAGTGATTCGCTGAGATGACAAACTGGTTCGTGTTCGTTATTTTTCGTTTCTTTTTCGAGGGAGCTGCTCGTGACAGAAGGATTCAAATATTCCTGACGCGAGGAATCGAAGCGTGACTCCTCCGAGGATCTCATTACAGGATCCTCCTTGTTTGCCACGATCGTTACGGCGGAACGAGCGAAAGACAAAAGATGCTGGGCCCGGATTCGAACCCGGATCCCCCGTCCGCTTGCCTTTCGAATTAATCCGAAGTATCTACACGGTGCGCGGAATCTCCTCGATCCTCCGAGTCCGATGCTCGGGGAGCGACCGTTCGCGGCGTAATAATTTCCGGCGGTATCAAACAAGATTACGCGCAACGGCGCGTCCCGGACTCGACGAGCGCGGACCCGTCCGAGGATTTCTTCTCGTCCGAGCGAAAATTTATTGAAACTGACGCCGCCGGGACACCTGAAACTCCTTACATAAATATATCATCCATTCTCCTCGAACCGCGGACAATACGAACCACTGGAATCACGAGATGAAACCTCTAAATGCTCGTCTAACAATTGTAAAGTGTATTCCGAGTACTCGGCGACGTTCAGTTTTCAAGCAGCTGGTATTATCTTCTGGTCGAAATCAATTACTTCCGTGGGCTACGAAGCCGACAGGAAGATTGATTCGATTATCGCGCGGCTCGCTGGAAATTTAGTCGGCCGATTTCAGCTCTCGCGCGATAATAAGGAACGAAGCTAATTAAAAAACGACGCCGGAATTGCGGCGTCCCGTTTTAGCCGAGCACGACAGCTGCATCCCCTTGACTGCAACCGGTAACTTCGATATCCACTTAATTGAATAATTGCTCCGGTGCTTCCCAAACTTCCCGATACTTCGGTGCTCTCTTGTATCTTCCCGAATAAACGATCGAAGCACCGCAATCGTGAAATTGTAACATTAATTTGAAGCTTCCGGAGCGAAGGTAAAAGGAACGACCGAATTCCGGTAGAAATCCGTGCGATCGCGATGAGCGAAGACGCCAGTGGCCGCGCGTCACGATTCCAGTGATAATGCCAATAATATCGGAGCCCTCTTTGCGCGGTAATAGGCAATCGCGTATCTTGATTAAGGTAAACCGCTTCTGCAACTATTCGGCAGGGGTCGCGATTCAATCGGATACAGGGTAAATTGCGTCGATTGTTCGGCTGAGGGATCGATGGCCGACGGAACGGGTCTTCGACGAAAAATCTGACGCCCATTCGTCGAATCCGGGGCTCCGGGATACGGTTCCGGAATGGCGG
The DNA here is from genome assembly GCF_051020985.1 of Nomia melanderi. Classification (NCBI taxonomy): domain Eukaryota; kingdom Metazoa; phylum Arthropoda; class Insecta; order Hymenoptera; family Halictidae; genus Nomia; species Nomia melanderi. The sequence goes on along the minus strand of NC_135004.1, from coordinate 18,500,295 downwards.
GCCATCTATGCCGGCTCTTTCTCTTCCTCCCTTCCTCTCCCTCTGTTCCCGCAGCGATTGTTCCCCGGACAAAACAGGTGAAACGGGATATATGCGATGAAAATGCGATCGGCCCGAATTGAACCGGATACCGAGCCCGGCTCGCACTCAACCGGTACAGTTTTCTTTATACCGGAATTTTCCGACGGGTTTAAACTCTTTATCCCGATATTAAACGGATCGAGATCGAAATTATGGGTCCCGCGAGCCGATACGCGCGGGCCGAAGTTATGGCGCGGTGGTAAACGTAAAATGGAACTTGGGTCCGACGGTTAACAAAGGCGTCACGGAATGGATGTACATCTACAGTGGGTCGACAAGTTTTGGGTGTTTTCGCGAGGTGCCGGAATCTCTCCGATTTCAAATCTGTCTTATTCTCTTCTAACCGGAATGCGACGAATTGCAGTAAAACGACACGAAAGAGGATTCCTTCGACGATAATAAGGAAACGCAAGAGTGTCCCGGTGAATCCAGCTCGATATCCTAAAAGTTTCTCTCCACGGAAGCGTCGCTCTTTCCTTCCTTTCCTTTTTCCTCGCGATAACTCTGTCCGATGATTAACCGAATTACACGAGTCGGGGGCTCGGAAAGGTAGGTGACCCAATAAACCAAAGGAAGAATTTCCGCGGGAAACAAGGGCAACGTCTTAATGCCCCCTCAGAAGCGGCGGGATCCGCAAAAACGTTCGAAAGCGGTAACCGAGAGGCAACGGCAGCGGCGGCCGCAGTGGTTCCGAGGCACCGCGGAACGCGATGGTACTCGCGTACGGCTTACCGCAAGATTGCGTCGTTAAAACTTTGAAAAATGAAAGCGTCGCATCGGAAGCACGATAGCGGCCGGGTCCAGGAGGAAACTGGGGCGACCTGGGACACGGGAACGCGCGCAGCTCGCTCGCTTCCTCTGAACAACGGAAAAAAGAGGGCGGAAGTACAAGGTCCTGGCCGACTAATTATCGGATTAACTCGTAATTTCTGCAACAAGTGCCAACATCCGGTGTCGCGAAAGGACCGGTCTGCCGGGAAGTGAACACGAAACCGGGAAGATGTAACACGTACGTAGGATACGTCTCTGAGAAATTCGACGACTGCTAATAAGCTGACGTTGCACCTAATGAAGATGTAGCTCACCTGATTTATCTCAAGAACAGAAAGATAATTATTGTCGATTCCGTGAGCAAAAGATAAGCAATTATCAATTACTCGGCTTCACGATGGTTATCGCACAGTTGCTTAGTTTATTTTTATTCGACGTAAATGGCTTCGCGTATTCCGTTCTCGAGCAATCGAGACGCTGTAGTCGACGCGTTAACGTCGGCGGAACTCCTTAATCAAACAGTTTCAGCGTGCAGTTAGTAAATTTCCGAGGGAACGTAAACTCCGAACATAAAGAATAAACGAAGGTGGAACGGGGAGAAATCGAAACGAGAAAGTAGAACGAAGGGAAAGAGAGGAGAGGAAAAATAAGAAAGAAAAGAAGGTATCGGTTTGAAGAACCTTGCAGCCGTGGCAACATTTACAAGTGCAATTCGCTAAAGTTCTCCGGACGAATTAGTGCTCGCCGGTACGTGGCGTTGCGTCCCGTTCCCGGGGACGACGCGGTCGCGGCGGGCCGGCGCGGTTCGAAGGGCCGCGTACGCTTTCAGATCACGCGCCACTGCGGAAACACAGCTTGCACCATTGTTGGGACGTGAAAAGTCACGTCTCGCCGGGGAAGAAATGGCGAGGGCGAACGAGGGAGCGGCCGACGCCGGACCCCGGTGAAACGAGGCGAGCGGCCGGCCCTTTTCAAAGTAAGTTTACCGCGGACCGAGTTCAGAAACGTATCGCCGTCCGTTAATCAGGAAAATTGTCCGGCCATTTTCATTGATACGGGGACGCCGCCATTACGACCGAGCTAGACGCGAAGAATGCGATGAAATATGGCGGCGTTTAGTCAGCCAGAGAAATCCCGACGTCCTCCAGCGGCGAGTGGACGGCTTTCGTCTCGCCGCCGGCAATAATGTCCCGCTTTCACGTCGAGGACTTATAATGGGGGGGCAAAAAGGGGCGCGTATAAATTCCGGGGACAGCCGCTCTCGCGTCAGCGTCGCGTCGCGCGGTCTTTGCGCCCCGAATACCCGCGAGTATTATTATTGACACGTACTCTCGATCGAGAAGTTGGGGAATTGTGGTGGAAACCGTTCAATGCTGCCCGTGATTCTGGCTGGCAGTCGCTTGAAATATCACCGGGCGCATGGGAAAATTTCCTTGTCGGCCTAGATGCATATTAAATTGCCGCACGCGGAATATTCCCTTTCCGACTGGCAACTGTTCCTCTCGTATCCGATACACCCGTGCGACGATTACTCCGTTATGCCCGAGGATAAGGTGTCGAAGCCTTCGAGCAAGGACTTTTTGCCGATTTTCATGAATGAATTAAAGTATCACGGTTCCAGATAAATTCCATGTTAATCGAGGAAGAGAGTAAACGAAATGTTCGAATAATATAGTTCAAGTTCTGGAGGTAATAAGGAACAAGTAAAATCATTGAAATTTCTTTAAACAGATTCGACGAGAGAGGAACGAGATTTCCAAACGATGAAATTAAAAGTTTCCATTGAAACAACATCGGAGACAGATACTTCGATATCGATCTCGCAAGGGATAGAACGGAGAGCCGATACGGTTTAATTAAAATATCTATACGCGTCAAGAATCGCGGGCACTGAACAATTGCTGTCTATAAATCAGCATTTAATAGCGGCCGGTATCTTTCAGCAGAAATCTAGCGAGCTCGATAAATGATACCGTGTTTTTGCTAAACAAAAGGCCGCGGCTCGGAACAACAGTCCATTAAACCGCGCGGGCACTATCTGATGCCCATCCGCGAGAAGGACTTCGATTTTTGTAGGCTCTCGGTTTAATGGTTCCCCCAGATCGCTGATTACGTCTCTATCTGGGATCGCGGCGCGGCCGGTTGATGGCTCGTCCGTTTTGATGGTGGTGCGTGCGCACCGCGAGCCGGAGCTTAACCGGCGCTCGTGCTTTTTTCCCTCGGATGACTGTTCGACGATGCCGGTTCGCGGGACGTGATCGCGAATAATTTATACTAACCGGAAACACGGACGTGTCGTGAAACAGGGCAATCGTGTGTGGCCGACACGATGGCGGGGAGGACTGGAAGTTTCGTAGGGATCGTTTCAAGTGAATCTCGCGTGGAAACACGGCGAAAGAAAAGATCTCGCGACGCCTAACGAGCAATCGATTAACGCTCAACCGATTGGATCTTTCAGAGCAAACTGCTTTGTCCGTTTTTCATTTCGGTGTCTGCTTGTTAGCCGAAAGCCAATACGAGTTTTAATATGTGTTACCAACTGGTCGTTTGATTGGCCTTTTCGACCAGCCCATTACACGTCTGGTAATTCGTCTCGAATGGATCGAGAGGACTCTTTTCCTTTCTCCGTTTCACATACGTTTCTCTCGCGCCTCGCTCGAACCTTTAGCCATACGCATAAGCCAATGCAAGCAGAACTGTTCAATTTGTTTCCATACTGGCTGCAACGAACCAAATGTTTCCAACCACCCTACACCGACTCTATATTATACGACATCCGGCCCGAAGAACTTTCACTCCATCAAAATCGTACAATTTCGCGACACAATAACGAGACCGAGAGCGGTCCCGAAGTGGCTGCACCTGGCGAGAGTCATCGAATTATACGGCGATCCGCGAAGAACGGGTTTCGATTGATTTCACCGGAGCTGGGTCGAGCACCGTATTCGCTCGGCCGAGAACACGTGCGAATTTCGAACGCTTTAATTACGGGGGAATACGGCCGCAAGTGGAACCGTGCCGAATCGAAACCAGTCGAGTCGAACGACGAAGAAAAGGAACCACCAGTTTGGATACGTTATAGAGTGTGTGTGTGTGTGTGTGTGTGTGTACGTGCTGGTGACTCGTTTATCTCGCGGTTTTAATTCCCTTGTAACGAGCCAGCGATAACAGCGCCGTGCCACGTTGTAAACTTCGTTAACACGCCATCGTCTCGCTTCGCCCTTCGAATCGCGGAAATATTCGCTGCCAGCCCGTGGCCCTACAGGTTGTTCCTACCAGCGAGGACAAAACTGAAACTCGACACGGTCGCTATCAGCGTTTGTTTCGCCGGCACTCCTCGCAGTTACAATATTTCATGAAACGTAACGCGTCGTCTTTATGGCGCATAAATAAAGTTCAACAAAATAAGTTTTATCAATTTCCTGCGTGTTGCGCCATGCGTTACGAGCTCGGATAAGAGCGCGCGTAAAAATAATTCACCTTTTTGCCGGGCGACACGCGAAACGTTGGCTGTCAGAAATACATGACGGTTTTATCTCGGATTCGGTCGCAGTTCATTGACAGCGGCGAACAATTCCGGTCGGTTTGCCTGATTATTTTCGACTCTCCGTTTTTTCAATAAAATCCCGTCGCGGTAATAAAATGTTTTCACGGCCCGGGAACGGAGTAAAATATAGAGCAACGAATATAGGAGGAGAATCTGCGGGAGGTCGTATTCCATGGTAGAATAAAATGTTGAATCGGCGAAGGGGATCGGAAAGTTCCGAGTCTCGACTCTTACTGCCGTAAACTGAGGAAACCAAAGGAAACCGATTCTATACTTCTTGCACTTCTCCTGGAAATCTTGATCAAGCAACCGGCTGCCGGGCCGGGGCGAAAAGTTTGCCCGTTTTTACCAAACCAAGTTTCATATTGCAGCACGTAAGGAACTGTCTACGAACAGTTTGAATTCTTAAGACGGAGGAGGTTCGACGTTATAACATTTCCAACAGACCAAGCTATAACGAAGCTTCTCATGGTTAGACGATCCAACAAACAAGCCCTCTTCGAACCTCGTTTCGATCGGCGTCGAAATCTCGGGCGCCGTTGGAAGCGGGAGGCGAAATGACACGCTTAAAAGATTGAAGACGCTGAAAAGGGTCGCGCGACCGTGCGCGCCGGACGAAAAAAGGGGTCCCGCGAAAAGGGGGCGAAAAGTTCACGGGCAAAGAGGAGTAGGTGGCAGAAGAAACTGGATTCCTGGGTCTTTTGTCCGGGTCGTAATCTCGCGATTAATAGCGCGTATCCCGTGCCCCATGAAATCTTGAATAAACGAGAACGCGAAACACGCTTCATCGGTCTCTGGGGCGCTCGTAGTAGCGCGCACTTTTATCAAGATGAAAGCTCGATGGCGTTCCGTTCTCTTAGAGGGTGTAATTACACAGTCAAGGGTTAAATATACTCGGAGGGGGCGCGTAAACGACTGCGCGGCGTGACGAAAGGGGTTACACGGTGAAAGGAGGGCCGGGGGTGGGAAAAAAATTTCGCGGGGAGCAGAACGACGCGGAGCGCACAATGCCGAAACGGCTCGCGGGGCAACGCACGGACCTCGGGGCTGGATTGTGTTGTAGTTGCAGCGGCGGGACGCATGAATGCACCGTGCACCGGCGGACCGAATGAAGAACGGGACCCTGGGGTGAGAAGTGACGGGGTGGAAAGGTGGTTACGGGAAACGCGCGGGCTCATAATTTTCGAGGACCATCCCTGTCTTTCTCTCTCTGTCTCTCTCACTTCTGCTCGCTGCCTCTCTGCTTTCGCGCTCTGCCTTCCTCTTCTCTGTGCTTCTTCTCTGTTGTAGCTCTCCCATTGACTCCTCTTTCCTCGTCTGTCGCTTTTGCTCCCTCCCATTCTCTGCTCTCTGCTTCTCTTTTGCTTTTGATCCCTGTCTCGCTCTCCGCCTCCCTTCCTATTTTGTTCACCCCGAGCGAGTCACGGTTCACCTCTCTCTCTCTCTCTCTCTCTCGCCCACTTATCAATCCGCCCCACTCTCGATGCCGCTGCAATGGCTCGATTTTGCAGGAATAACGGAACTGTAATTATATTTACTTTTGGCCCGTTTACTCGCAGCCCGCATAACTGGCCCGGCCCGCCTATTAATTGCCGTGACAGATAATTACGATCGTCCGGCTCGCGGCTGGATCGGTCGGATAGTCCCGTCTCGTTCTCGGTCGCGTGGCTCGATAATTGTTTTCAGTCCATTGTTACGCCGCGCTCGTCTTGACCGACCGCCACGCTTCGATCACTCGACGGACGGGGACTCGTTCGGACGCGGATGTTTTTAATTGGCCCGCCGGAACGGGACGCCGAACGGTGAACGTCTAATAACGCCATCGATAGGTCGGATATCTCGAGGTCCGAATCATCGCTGCGCTCTTTTTCCATTGAGAATTCTGTATTGTTCAGAAATTTGAAGGAAATGATTTGTTCTCGCTGAAGTCTGCTCAAGGTATTGCTAAACGTTCATTTAATGCGAGTACGAAGGGAACGGTATCCGTATTAAAGGTACTACTAGTAAAATCAGGAGAAATGTGCTGAAAGCTAATATGGGATGTTCAGCACAGTTACGGATTATGTAAAAGAAATTTGATTAAGTAATTCCGATGATCATTAAAACAACGACGAGACCCGTGCCCAGCAAGAAATCTCTGGTCAACCAGAATTTTTGTCGTGAACGAATCCGCGGAATCGAGAACAGAGATCAACGATCGAACGTGTACAAGGACGACGGTGACGGATTCTAGGATTAGCGATCTGGTTTCCTTTAAAGGGATCCACAGCCCTTGTCGGCCATGAAAAAGTGGTTCTACGGTAGTGCTTCGTGTGGGGTAATAACACGGCCAATTTATCTTTAATTGGCCTCCTTTGGGACGAGCCAGCCTTAAATACCCGAGAGCGGAAAGTGCTCGGTTCGAACCAGTTTCAGCATTTTTGCCAGTATTTGCGAGGACAACTCCCGAGAAGAATCCCTGCTAGCGAGCGTATTATTAACTTATTTGCAACTACGCGTCGACGCTGCAATCACGAGTTTTTAACGATACGTCTTAATCAAGGGAAGAGATCGGGAATAATATGCTGTTGCTTCTAACAGAGATGATTTAATTACGGACGCATAAACTGACCGGGTCCGTTCTTGCGCTCGTCAGGAGCTTTTAAGCAATTAGATACTTGTGTTTCAAGAACCACTTAATCGGAGTTATTACTGGGGCAACATTGCAGCCGGTTATCCATCGATCGTCCGCGATACAAGTTAACCCTTATGTCAATAACCGCGTGTAGGAATACCCACTTCCAGCGCGCGTTCAAAAGTTTCTTACGTGACCGTCGGAAAATCGTAAAACTGGCTCGCGTTTTCATTATGCATGCGCCTGTTTAATTGGCCAAGACACTTGAGCACGCGCAACGCGAAAAACAGTATTCCTTAAACAGAACAGAAAGAAAATCATTCGATTAACCGTCGAATGATTGAAATTAATGGGCCGATCACGATTAAACGGCGGATTTTATTTACTCACGGTGCACAAGTGTGTCGAGTACAACGAAACGCACACCTAGGGCAACGAATTTGACATTTGGCTGATCGAATAAAATCCTCGATGAAAAATCGGCGGCAACGTGTACCCTAGTAGCCCGGTTACCGAGCATTGTAAAAGAAGGACGCGGACCAAAGGGTGGACAATTGATCGTTGCATAATCGACTTAGGTGCTCCCCTTCCCCGATAAAACCGCAATCTCACCCCAAAAATCGACCCTCCCGAGGAACCCGATCACGTACGCGAAATTCCTCCTCGAAACCTTTCCAGTGTACCCCGCAGACAGTGGGGGGAGTATGCGAAGAAGGCTTCGCTCGCTCATCGAGTGTCATCGAAACGGAAACGCAGTGGCGCAAATGGATCACGCCCGTAACTAGCGGGAAATCGCGTTGGACCATCACCAGCGATGGGTTTGAGTTTTCCGAGGTTCCAAAATGTGGGAAACGCTCGAACCCATCGCTCGTAGCGACGTCTGCATTTCTGAAAGTGTGCAGGGCCTTTAAATATTAACCATAGAAAGGTAACGTTTGCATTGTTTAAATTAAACGCTTTTAATATTTCAAATATGGTCGGATACAAGGAACTCTGGTAATATCGGTGTTGCGTTCACACGACATCTTTGCATCCACGTTACCTTTCCACGCTTAATGAAGATGAGGCTCCGTTACCTAGAATCCGAAGATAAACGTCAATCACCATCGCACACGACGCGCATCGCGTTTCTCCATTTAACGAGAGCCGAATAATCCGAATAATTAATATCAATCAGCGGGCAACAATTAACGTTAACCCATTTCTCGTTCCGTTGAGCGCAATAAAACGATTCTTTCTACGATCGCTGAAGCGTCTCTGCCAAAATAATTACTCGATCTTCGAAATTAATGAGGAGCAGAGTGTACGTTACAAAAGCAAATAGTCTCTCCTGAACATCATGCAGCGATGTAGTTTCATACGAGAAACGGTTTCACAGCTGGCAAAACCCGCGATATCGCTCGCGTAATTGAAAGAAACAAGAATAATCAGAGGAGCACGTAAGCGCGTTCACGCTCCAGAAGTTTTACTATATTCCGTAACGCAGAATTCTTCGCTATTCAATTTCCACGGTACGATAAGGTCGCGTTAAACCTGGAACTACCGAGCACTTAATACGATTGATATATGTAATCTTCATAGAAATTGTAACAGTGGATATTCTCGGTTTCGTAAGACATTCGTTCTAGCATTCAAGCGAATCTACCTTCAGAATCATGTCGAGTACGTAATTTTTGAGGAGCCATGAATTGTGAAACAGGGAAGCTAAAAACAGTCGCATCGAGTGGCACTATAATTCTAATGTTAATTAATCGTTTCCTCTTTCCCTACCAGTTCAATATATTATTTCCCTTCTTCATCCGAAAGTTCCAGGTACCTCGAAAAGTCCCCGCCCGCAAAAAGTTGACATCCTTCTCCTCCGAAGAAGCGCAACTCCATGAAATCCATAAATCCATCGAGATACATTACCCAGCCGAACACCGAGCGAATCGAAGGCACAAAACAGTTTCCCATTTTTTACCCGCCCTCCAGAATCAGCGGAAAAGGGGTGTCGAGGCGATACCGGTCGCGCATCTGCGCCCGTCTTTCATCGTTCGCTGGAGTGAAAATTTCGCGCGTCGCTATAATGAAGGCGGAATTGATCGGAACCCGCCCCTCTGACCAATCCTCGCGTTTCCAACGAATATATAATATCACCGGCGGGGAGGGGACGGAGGGGAGGACCGAATTGGACAACGGTGCGCATTAGAAGGGAAAGACAGAGAGAGGGAGGGAGAGATAGGCGACGGCGTCGTTCGCGTGGAAATTCATGGCAGGCAGTCGAGACTAAAATAAGGCGAATGATATCTGGCGTTGTTTCCCCTCCCGCCCCGGAACATCCGGCGCGCGGAATAGAATCGGATATAGGAGGAGGAAACGCGCGGATAAAGGAGGAACGGGCACGGTGTGAAAATTTCACGCGTTCGCTCGCACGCCGCGTGCCCGGGTGACTGCTCTGAACGCGCCGCTATGAATAATAAGAACGCGCTCGAATCCGTTCGATCGCGCACGCCGCGTTTCGTGACCGAATTCGCGGGAGACGGGACGGATCGACGCGTCCCGCGGGTTTAACGTCCGGGGAATGCTTCTTCAAGTTCACCCGTTACGCCTGCGAAGGCGGCCTCGCGTTCCTCGATACGAGCGGCTCCGCCGGCGAGCCACTTGACTCGCCGTTTTTTCTCAATGCGACCGAACAATGAGAATGTTGTAGCAGGTGTACACCGTTCGCGAGGAAAGCCGTTCGCCGGGTAAAAACGAACGCGTTCAGCGTGATGTCGATGGAGATCGATAGTATCACATATTTTTTTAAATCAGCCCGAAGAGAAATCGCGCGTGTGTCGAGGAACGACGCTATTTTATTTCAATGTATCGCGTAGCAATGCGTTATACGAAGTTTCATATTAATTATCGAACTTTATAGTTTCGGTTAATTAAATTGAGTGGCAACTGAGGGACAGAAACTAATTAGGACATAGAGAGGCACGGGAACAAATTATTCCGTGCTTCTTTTCCGGAGCTCGGAATACGGTTGTGTTAATTAAAATTCTTTACGAAACTTCGAATCGCGTCTGGAGTTTATAGCGTTTTGAAATACGATAGTCCGAAGACGAGGAGAACATTTTCGTTGAGTCGAGAACCTTACCTAGGCGTGTGCATCGGGAAAACACCGATGAAATCCCAGTCGATGTAGTGGTTGCATGTGCCGGCAACCCTTTTGGCTAAATATTGCCGTTCCAGCTTAAGCTCCTCCTGCCTCAGCCGCTCCGCGTCTGCCTACTCTGCTTCACTTTAGGCTTATCAGCCATCGTGAATCAATTACCGAGCCACGGTTCCTTAAGTTCTATCCTATCGTATCACTTTCGTCCTTACCTGAAATCCAATCAAACAAGAAACATGTAAATAAAACCTTCCAGCTTAGTTTCATCTTAAACTTCCAAGCCAAAGTAACCACATCAAATAATATATTGTGTAACACTGACTAATTCGAAAGTTTTCGAACATTTGAAACATTTCAGTTTCACCTTAATTTCATTTAGTCTCGTCGGAAACTCCCGATGAAACGAAAACAATCGAATTAAGTGGAATACTCGTATATTAGCCCTACAATCCTCCGTCCCTTTCAATCCTCGAAAATTGAAAGCTCCAGAAAAAAATAATTCGCACTGTCCCAGCCAGCAGAGCCAGCAGCATCGTCGCACGTCGATGTGAAAATCCCGCGTTCCCGATGACTCTGTCGAATATAATGCGGCGCTAACGGTCGTAATGAGGATGCTCTCAACTGTTCCCGTACGTATTCCCGGGGCAGACGGCCTGGGAGCGGCGGGCGGCAAAATGTTCGCGCGTTCGTGCGATCGGTATGATAAAAATGCGCGTAACGCAGCCGGTCGGTCGACGGAGGCTGCGGCGGCAGAGCGCCGGGCCGGAAACGCATCCCATTTCCCGGCGAGTTACCGTAAAAGACATGCAACCGGATCAAAGGAAACACGGGCCGATAGGGGATCCCGGTCGCCGAGATTTTATCGGACGAGCCCGGACAAAGGAGGGCGAAAATAGATCGGCGGAGGAGGGAAGAAGCTGGCCCACCAGGATTCCGTCTAATTTCAGGATCCTCGCCGGGCACAGCCGGCTCGCTCGGATCCAGGCGAATCCGTTTGACGTCCTCGTCGCAATTTTTCCAAAGGGCGGAACGCTCGAGGACCCCGATGGATCGATGAAAATGCATCTGAGAAACCATTCGGAAGAGGGACGCGTCGTCTTCGATGAAACTGTTCCGGAAAACGAATAAGCTAGGAGACTTTACATCCGAACCGTTTCCATTCGAGAGACAACTTTCGTTCGTAATCCGATTCTATGCAGGAAGATCGTATAATTGGACATTCGATATGAAATTTTGCGGGTACGCGCACTATACTTGATACCGTCGAGCCACGATGTCCGCGAATCGCTGCCATTAGATATGCGCCTTGGAAAGAAACGCTATCGACAATTTCAAGTGTCTCACGAAGAAGCGGAACGGCGACAGAATCCTCGTCGTTAGTCGAACTCGGCGTAGCCGGACTGGTGTAACGAGGACCACGTTTCTTACGCTCGCCTCGATCGTATCGCGAGCAGGGTCGCAAGTTTTCACTTTTGCGAGTCGACGGTCGCGCGGCTGTGCATCGAGACCAGCTCCTCTTCCCACGGGACTCGGATCCAGATCACGGGAGAGAGGCGGTCGGAGGAGACGTGTACATAAGAGTACGCATAACGAACACGGGGGAATATCTTATCGATATCGAGCGCGGAGGACTTTCTCATTAGGGTTCGGACGCGGTCGCGGTGGCTCGGCGCGCTGGAAAAACTGGTTTCGCCTATCGGGGACAAGGGGAATGCGCGTGGCATAGCTAAATATGGCCAGGGGACGGCCCATCGGTCGCGCTAATAAACTCGATCGTTCGTTACGCCGCTAATTACCCGCGGTTTTTGCGGCGAGCGCGCGCCTTTCTTGTCGGTTTTCATTCGGCTCGCGTGGGACCGAGGCGCGCGCTTCTTCGGAAATCGCTCGGGAACCGGTGCGGCGGTGCGCCGTGCGGGAAACCTTCTCGATCCAGCGCGGACGCAATCACTCTCGCGCGAGGAGGGCCCGCGAAACGGTAACGGCCGTTGCAGACTTGCTCGCTATTTGTTCCACGTCCCGAACGGGCCGCGCAATCGGACTATCGAATATCCTCGGGCTATGTCCGATGGATCTGACGTTCGCTTAGTCTCGCCCACTCCGTCCTGCTCCATTTCTCGCGCGGAGATGGATGATCCGCGTCTCGGGTCGGCTCCAGCCAGGCAACCGTGGAACGCGGAACGAGTTTCGGAAAACGCGAGGCCGGGCGCGCGCAGAAACCTGTCGGCCGCGATCCCTCCGCCGAGAACGGGATGGAATTTACGCGAACATGAGAATCCTCTTTATTATCGAATCCAGAAACGTTCTCGGCACGCGCTGCAGGGTGGCGAGGCTAGATTGGATGCCGCGTCGCACGGGAGCGACTTCAAAACTCGCTGCGAGCTAAGAAGCGTCTCTGGTATTTCACTGCTGCGAATTAATTGCACGGGAATCCGTGATCCGTTGTAAGACAGTCGGCGGACTGTGAAAGCTAGAGTGCCGTGTAATAGACGGATAATTGAGATTTTAAGAGAGACGACATCGTGGAACTACCGACGAGTCGACGGGGCTATTCGGAGGCTCCTCGGGAGCTGGAATTGACTCGTTTTCTGGAGACGTCTTCGTGTTTTGTTCGAACGTAGCTGAATACGAACGTAATTCCGATCGAGATTTTTCTTTTTATTAACTTCCGGTTGATTTACGGTTTGTGTGTTGCTCGCGGAATCTTCGGTAAACTGTCAGTATTAATGAAAACGTACTTTCCCTTTGTACGACGCAGATTCTTGCGTTTGCGGCGAATACGAGCAACTGTGTATGCATTCGTCGATAATCACGGACCATCGCTTAACGAACGTGAGAAAACAAAGAGCCATCTTTGAAATGCCAAACAAGGCGCTCTCGAATGGTTCAATTCGCCTTCGCTCGACGAAGCAATCGAGTAGCCGAGCGAGTTCATCGCGGAGGAACGAGAACGGAATTAGATAAACCGCTCCGGCCCCGACTGCGTATCCTAGGAATCTCCGAGTTAATGCGCTGGAGATGGGACCCGGGAACCGCTTAACCGTTAGTTACATCCTCGTTGATGTACGGCGTCGCCTTCCGGCCAGATCAAACAATCTTAAACATACAATATATCCTTGGGACACGTCCCGGCCGAGATGGTGCGCGGCAAATTTCAACTTGGACATATATGACAAGATGGCTAGAGACGCGAGTTTGATCGGCGCTGGATAGCGTTTAACAATTTCACCCAGTAATCGGATATTCATCTATTACAGCAAAATTAGAATAAGCGAAATGTTGAAATAAAGTCGCTGTTTCTTAATCTTTCAGTTACGGCAGAACTAGCCGCGAAGCTATAGCTCCATGCCCAAGGTCTCGTTCAGTGTATCGTAGATGTAATATCACTGCGATTTGAGACTGATAGAATGTTCCAGTGTGCCATTACGTTAGACTAGACTATAATGTGCACAACTATCGATGTCAGAGAAAGAATTATGCCGCTACAGTGGTGTACCGTAGCTAAAAGGTTAATTAATTTCAAAAAGTATCATTCGTATCTCGTAGAAAAATGAAGAATCAGCGAGCGCATCCTCCCATTTGTCCGAACATAGCCCATTCATTCCCTGCAATCCGAGCATTTGTAAAGCAGAAGGCTACACCGGGCGACTTCCGAAATAAACGAGAAAACCGAGCGTACACGACACCGTATTCCGTCTTACGTTCCATAGTTGTATCGCCTCGTATGGCGAGTCGCAGTATCCATTGTCGCGGTGCACGGATAGCCCCGGCGTAGTGAATAGCGGGCTCTCCCCGGTTAAGTACACGGTCCCGCGCACACCGGCGCGCATCACGCGTCTTCCGCCAGCGATTACCGCGGATATCTGCTCAATTAACGGCGTGTAATTAGCAACGATCCCACCGCTCCGCAGGAATTGATGCCCGCGCCGACGCTGAATCGCGTATCCCGGTATTAATTGGCCAATACCGGGACCGACCGATCGGCTCTCTCTCCTCCAGAGACTCGGCTGCAACGATGTTTTCGCGGACGCGAGCCGAATCGAACGGCGCCGATCGATCAACCGGTATCGCGCGCGTTTGATGGCCAATTTGGCTCCCGTCGCTTCGCTGGTTTGCTGCTTCTCCTCGCGCACCCTTTTTTCCCTCTTCTTCCCTCTTCCCATCGACGCGTGTGAATTTTTTTCGCTTCCACGTGCTTAATCGATTGACGCGAGAGCCGGAGCGATCGCGCTCCTCCGATTCGCTAGTTGAAAGTGCTAGCCTATCGATTCGCAGAGTCGAATGCGGGTTATATATTTCATTTGCTTTTAATTATTTATTTCTGTTTCCACCGGATAAAAGTGCCAGCCTGTCGGTTCGCGGATTTTAATTAAGTTCACGCGCTTGTCCAACTTTTAATCGTTTGTTTTCGTTATATTATCTGCTTTGGAAAAACGACGCGTATCGGTTTCTCCGGTTTAGTAGCTGAAAGTGTCAGCGCGGATCGCTGGACCAATGACGCGTACTCTTCGAGCGATACGGAACGTCTACAAAAGCGTAGACCGGCTTTCGAGTTGGAAGAAAGGAAGCGCGATCGCGTCGCTCGAGACTTTTCCAGCGGATTTTTGCGAAGACCCACGGCACTCGAACGGTTAACCGATCAATTATTGCGCGCGGTCTCCTCCGCTTCGCAAACAGATGCCGACGCGCATCGCGTCGGGAAAATCGAACGAAGCGAGGGAGCGCGCACACCGCGTCGGCCGAAATTGGTCGCGACTGTCAGGCACAGGCCCGGCCGAGCGAAATGCTTCGATGTTTGAGTTTTCCGAATGCAGCGTTGCAGACGCGTCGGCGACGACGGGTTCCGCGCGCACCGCTGATTGCTTCTTCGCCATGGAAATCGAATCGCGTGTTTGTTTTTTCTCCGAGGGAATATAAAATATCGTTACCGTCTGAAACGCGGCGCACGCGAGCGGGTAGAAACGTTAGTTGCAGCGTATTTAGAAAATCACTTCCCCGATACGTTGCTTTACAGTCCGGACGAAAATGGATCTTAACGAATCGCGTATATCCGCGCTCGTATTTTCTGCAACTCTGATCATCTATTTCAACTTCGGTGGAACATCGGAAACCTCGTTAACGTATCGCTGAAATCGCTGAAAATATTAGTTCCTTTAAAAGGAGCACCGCACGAATCCCGTTCGTTTTATTAGGTTCGTGTTCCCCGAAGTTCTACGGTCATCGATTTTGTCTTCAATGGAACATCTGAATTTCATTAACGTATCGCAGGCATCCATGAAAATGTGAATTCCTATCAAACGAGTTTCCCTCGGAAAACGAATCGGCCTAACAGCATTAAGACAGGCGGACATATTTTCTATACGTACTCTTACTTTAAGACAGGCGGACATATTTTCTATACGTACTTCTATTAACTTTTCTATACGTACTCGGTCGCACGGCGAGTACGTTCGAAACGCGAAAATATGGAATTGACCGCGATTAAATCGTCGCCGAGGAATGCAGAAGCTTTCTCCGAATGGATCGAAAGCAATTAGCGCGAAGTCTCCGAGGCGGCTGAGTCATCCCATGCCCGTGACTTACACGTGCACATCTGCATCTCGAAAAATAATCACGGTGTAACCTACGATAATTCCGAGTAATAAACATGTCCTCGTAGGCCATTCAGGAATCAGGTAATTCCGGATCGTCCGGACCAGCTGAACCCGGTAAGTGGTCAATTAGCGCGGCGACACCGACGCTGATTGCCGATCGGCCATTACCGGGGACGTTTCCAAGCGCGTTTGATTCCCGACGAACCGGGAGTTGGCCCGATCGAGCGTCGCCTCGACGGAGGAGATCATAATCGGCGAGGACGAGCGACTTTCGGATCGAGACGTTCGTAAAACCCCGAACACGCCGTTCGAGGCCGCGCGTCGGTGCTGCACACACACAGACACACACGCCCCCGCCCCTAACTCAAGGCTCCGGCTCTATCGATTCAGCTGAACCCATTTTCTGGCCAACTTGTTCGTTCTTTTACGATACGCCGCATAGATATGTCGCGTAATAGCGAGCGAGGAAATCGATCGGACGACAGTGCCGAAGCCTATTGGCGCCTTCGCGACTAATACACGGCTACTTCCGGCGGGGCTGGAAGGGGGCGACGGTAATTCGATTACCGCGCTAATAAAATCCCGTTCCCCCGCGAGCTCGATAATTGCACGTACCGCCGCGATATGAATATTAGCCGAGCATGCGATGCCGCAATACTTTTCGCGGATCCACGGTTATGCACCCGGTACACGAGCCAGAGTTCCTCGCGGAGATGGATAATGTGGTGTATCGGTGGAACCGAGCGTAACAACGTGCCGGTTGGAACAGCTATGTCGAGCAGTCCTAATCGCTAGGACTGCTCTGTCAATTATTTACCGGAACCAAGGAAGAATACAGAACTTGAGAAGCATTTTTCTTATGTAAGTTAACTTAACTTCTCAACTTTCTATGAATAATTTAATAAGTTACTGGAACCGAACAGAATACTATCCGATTTCAACCGAAGAGAACCGACCGACAGTTCGTTTCGTTAACTCCCGTTTGACGGCTTGCTCGCGAGTGTTACACGATATCGTACAAGTTAAACGATTCCCATTCGCTGCAAACACCCTCATCCCCGCGACAGGTTCCATCGGCGAGTACTCGCGTCGCTCGCCCCCGCGAATCGATCGTGGCCGAGATTCGTTTATATTCAATTAACCAGCTAAGTGGATCGCTGCTTGATCCCGTGCCTCTCGTTTTCCTCGGCGGCGTAATCATTAAACTTCGACGACTAGTAGTCGAGCCACCGAGTCTCGGTCCGCTCATTACGCGCGGCCGTTTTCGAGCCGGCCAGGTAAACTATTCCCGCGTCCCGCCTCGCTTTCTTCGTTGCTGAACACGGTATAAACCGTGTTCCTCCCGAGTTGACGCGAGGAAACGCGATTGGCCGTTGTTCCGGCCAGATAATACGGCCGACGTATACTCACCTCGTACGAGGGGCGCGCTAGTTGATGTACGAATTAACAAAAACTAGGTTGGACGTTCGGAGGCTGCAATAAAAAGCACAACGATGGGGAAGCAGGGGGAAAAAGAGAACGATGTCTGCCGTTGGACTCATCAGCGAGACTATCCTGGAGAACCTGCGTCTGATGCGGGAACGTTAGACGGCTGGCTGCCAG
This sequence comes from Nomia melanderi, assembly GCF_051020985.1. Taxonomy (NCBI): domain Eukaryota; kingdom Metazoa; phylum Arthropoda; class Insecta; order Hymenoptera; family Halictidae; genus Nomia; species Nomia melanderi. Next base: position 18,482,953 of record NC_135004.1, on the reverse strand, counting down.
CGGTGTGTACAAGGTGTCTACTTTCAACCGATGCACCCAATTATCTCTTAAACTACCCATTACCAGAGAAGATGTTTTCCATGGACCTCGGTCTATTTCCAAGAGAACTTTCCATTGTTCTCGGATTATTAATAATGATGGTATCCAATGCGGTGACATTCAGCGAGATACGTGCAATAATAACAACGCGAATCGATGAAATAATGTAATAATAGCCACGTAACATGATACGCACGTGATAATTACCTATTGTAGTAAATTATATTTAATTAGCCTGCGCCATAAAGGCGCTACTGTATACCCACCCCCGGCCAAACTTGTAAGGCTGGGGGAACATTTTTCTGAAAATAAAGCGCTTTCTTTTCATGTTGTGCATTTTACTCTACGCGTTGAAACGCGCGGCCAACAGACGATGGGTCCGAGTCTTTCTCTTTTCGATCGACTGCAACACGTGTCGCGTAACCCTAGAAGTCTGGAGCCCATCGTTCACAGCGGCGCCTGGATCGCGGCGCGTTTCATCGTGCAGAGGGATCTCCGGGGAGATCGTATGAGTAATTTGACGAGATTTGACGGCCGACGCGTTAAGGTGAATCGTTCGCCGATTAGGGGGACCGAGGTGAACGCGTGACGAAGGAACGGATAAGGCTGAAGAGCCCGCTCGTGTGCACGGTGCCGCGGATGCAGGTGAACACGCTCGCTCCCTCCTCGATCCTGATAAATCGCCGCTTACTCGACTGGCTCTGGGGAGAAGGATCTTCGTTCCGCTTATCTGGGGACATTATCTGCCGAACGGCTCCGTTTGTTTCTCGTGGAGGGCGAGGGACGTGACGGCGATTATCACTCGCGAGCGACGATCTCCGATTATTGACGTGGGAAACGAATCCCCCGACCCACGGCGAACGGAAATCGCCTCTGGTTACCGGTAACGGGCGTGACTTCGACACCCCTCCGGAAATATCGGCTAAACGAAAACGCGACATTCGCGGATAAACACTTTCGCGAATGGCTCGTTATCGGGTTCGATGAAACGTTCGTTCGTAGGTTATAACGTACACTTTTTGTAGCCGGGCTGCCGCGAAACTGCAAATGGTTCGTCTAGGTACTGTTTCGTTGTATCTCTGGTATTAATTATGCAATATCCTTGGAAACCCTGTAACGGTCTGCATTGAATACAGATTTAAATATTCCATGGATATGGACATAATTAGTTGCGAGGTAAATTTAATGACATACTCGTTAATGCTAATACGTATCAATTTCCGAATATCGTTCCGGGTTATTAAACAGGTATTGAAATAACGGATCATCGGTATTAGAAAATGTCAATGGAATAGAAGACAGTTTACGTCAATAACGAGCGAACGTACGTATCGAACCGCACGATTGTAAGCACTCCATTACGCGTTCATGATTTTTCTATTTCAAACCAGTTCCCGCAGGAGAGGAACTGTAAAATGTACATGTATCAACGATATCTCGACGAAACTATTGCAATTTTGTCCCGTCCCCATACCGCGTTATCGTCCTTATTGTGTCTTTGTTCTTCATTTAGCAACGCTAGAACTGTTGCAAATTATTGTCTTTCGCGCGGAATGCTGTATCCCTCTGGAATCTATAGCCCGCGTTTTCAAATATGGCTCGCTGGCTGTATCTGCGCAACGAGATTGTTTTAAGCGATAACACGCTCTTCCCTGCTATCGCTTTGTGAATAATTTTCGCTGCTGTTACATCTTTCCTTGCATGGTATCGCCGCTAATATCATAACTTGCAACCAGCGATCTATTGTCCGAGCTCCTTTATTACAAATTCCACCTAGTTTCTACGTAATTTCGCTGAATAACACATTTTGGCCGCGTATCGCTTTCATCATTATTATCACTATGTAACATTGTAATCTAACGATTCGAATACGATCAAACTTAAAATATCACGTTAGCCGGAAAGTCTCGTCGCTGTGGTTAATTAAGCTTCGTTGAATTACGCGTATGTTGTTCGAAAGTTTTCCATTGCCTCGTGGTTCGCTTATTTCAAATATTTATGCATGCATTGTAACGCAAACCGGAGTTTTTCGTCAACCTAATATACTCCGAACTCCGGAGACCCGAAAGTACCCCGGAAATTCTCGGAATTATGGAAAACTCCGGCATTTTTCAAAGTTCCCTCGGCTGGAACGGGACGCGGCTTAGGAATAGTTCAATTCCATCGATGATCATAGTTCATCCCCGTGAAACAAGGTCGAATCCGATGCACCTGGCCGGGTAACCGGTTCCCGGTCCAACTTTTAATCAAAATTTCCTGCAACGTTCTATTAAACGGTCGAGCTAACTCGATTACACGTGTCCGCGGAGCGATTCGCGTCAAATCCCCCTTAAAATTCCCCGTGTAACGCGCGGGGGATTACGAAAATGAAAATTTCGTTAGGGAGTCGCGGCCGAAAATGTCCGTGCAGTCGCGATAGGGGGCGATGGGACGGCGGCAACTTAGCGTACGATTTTACTTACGGGCGGTAATTTAACTTGGCGTCGCAAAACTCTCGAGCTGCGCGATATCGATGACCCAGGAGACGTTAATTAAAGCGAAGTTAATACGCCGACGTTAATAAAATAGCGCGCCGCATCTACTCTCGCGTAATTCGATTCGTTTCGTGATCCTTTCCTTCCGGTCACGGGCAACGAGGCGAGCGCGCCTGCGCGAATGCTAGCGGCTGGAACGGCGGAGGGAAAGAGAAAGGTGAATTATCACGAGCGTACGAATAATTAACGTTACATACGACGATTGTAAAATGGTATTGATCTGGTGCGACCACCTCGCCGGTCGCAGTTATGACGCGTATGCGGCCAATGAATTATCGAAAGACATTAGTTTGATGAAAATGCGGAACGAACGGGAATGCGATAGATCGAACGGAGAGCGAACGGTGTACTCGGGCCGCAATAAATGTACAATCCACAAAAATACGTCGATCGAGTGCGGAGGGAATCCTGCAATGAGTTCATCAATTTTTGTAACGATTCTCTATATTTATAAGGTTCTCGCGTTGCCGCTGTGACAATGAAACGAGTAATGAAAGAAACCGTAACGATATTGACGCGCTGAAATAAACTACTCCATCCTGCCAATTAATCATTTCTAACAGTAGACATCTCTCTATACATTCGCCTATAGAAACTACGAAAGTACATCCATTGAGATTTTCGTTTAATTAACGGAACAAATTGTTTCGAGTCGCGATTACCAGCAGATTAGTAATTATTTCAGTAATTTCCGAAAAATTAGCAAGCGTAGACGTTGGTGGTAGTTTCCAGCCGATTAACGGCGCCCCGACGCTATCAGAACGAAAAGGCCAATTCACAGGGATTGATCGATTCAGCCGAACGTGTCTGGGCACGCGAGTCACGATAAGCTCGACTTTTCAAGGCGTCGCTCGATTCGTGTACACTCACACCCGCATACATATCGCCGCAGAAAACTCCCGCGGTGAAATGGAAAGTGAGGACGCCGATGTAAAATGAAACGGCGAAAGGGAAAGCGCGATCGCGGCATTTTTCACGGCGCGGCTGGAAATTCTCGGGTCAGATGTATGGGAAAACCTGGCTGAGAGATCGATCCGAGGCCGCGTGCCTCGAGGAAACGGAGCGAACGGAAGCCGGTGTATCGCGGATTATCCGGAATTCGACGGGGCGCGTTTATCATCGAGGGAACGAACGAACGATCCCTGCGCAGGGGTTGCTTCGCGATATCTTCGGCCCGGGGGCAGATACGGGGAGTTAATGGCAAGACGTCTGGAAACAACGGCATTTATATCTACGGAAGGAAGTAAAAAGCGGACGTTCAAGCGGTTATCGTTTATCGGCACAGTTACCGGGGGACAGTTAGCTGCTTTGCTCACGAATATTTTAACCCCTCGCGATAGGACGTTTCATTTGTGACTACGGTCGACCGGTTTATCCGCGTCTGCTAGAATTTCCCCGGTACAAACGTGTCGGAATAAATTATTGAAGCGCCAAATAGAATTATAATTGAATTAAGTAACGTTCATGCAACTTCCAGAACACAAATTTCAATTAGGATTTTCACCCGCGGAGCATCGAATAAATCATAATCTCTCTAAATGAATTACAACCTGTTCATTAATACATCGAAATATTTCAAATCGCAGCGTTTAAGTGTCGCATCGAGGACTTCTCGTTTAAATATTGAATACTGAAATATGGAAAATGTTTAAATATTCGTTCGAGTGATTAACGTTCAAACGTCGAGCACTTAATTTAAGTAAATACCTCGTAAAGTACGGGGTGGTCAATTTCGATCCACTTGAAAACAAGGGTTGCTTATCACTGCTTTAAACAGTCCGGCGGAGTCGACGCCGACGATAGTCCCGGCTACTTTTTCCTGGCCGAGTTTCCTGTAATTGCGAGCAACTTTCGCGCGACGCCGTTATTTTCCCCGAACGGGCAGTGCCGCCACCCCCCTCACCTCGCCGGGTTCACGGCCTTTATCGATGATCGCGATTGAGTCACGGCAGGGAAACGGCTGCCGCCGCGTTCAACTTTGAAACAATTTATAGCGGGCGGGCAGGGAGGGACGGTTCGGTTAGTTGCACTTCGGCGCCGCGTCGCGTCGCGTTTCTTTAAGAATTTCATCGGGGAATCCGATAACAGCGTTTCGTTCGCCAGCCGCATCGTATTATGCGCGCGTTCGCGGCTCGTCGACTAATGACCATGGCCGACGCTCGATTACATTGAGATCGTTACCCGCTAAATAATTCGATGTTTAATGAGACGAGACGCGGGTTTCGACGAGCATCGTTGGAAACGAATACTTTTTAACGAGAGGGACGGCACAGTTTCTCTCGGTGTGGATTTAAGAAGCATTTCAACGCTCGAGTCATCGACACGAGGTTTACGAACTTCGATTGTACAGTTTATTCTGTTGTTTCTGGAAAAACTGACGTTCGTCCGTATAAATCGTAGAAGTTAGAGGTTCAAAAATAAACGATCGAGACGCGTAACCGTGTAATCGGTTCATCGATATCGTTTCGCTTTTGGTTATTCCTACTAAAAGTTGATCGTATCAAAAAGGAAGATTAGTATCGCGAAATTTCGCCTGTCCTGGACTTATTCTTTCATGTAGGATTATCCCTGACAGTTGTGTCGTGAGTTACAGAGCACTCGGTGTTAAAGCTTCCATTTTTTACGATCTCGATGTCAGCAATAAAGGGAAAGTCAATCAGACATGACGAATAGGTTCTTTACCGTCGCAAAGCTAGAAAATAAAGTAAATTCATTGCGGCAGCTTCCGTAACTCCGAAAACAAGAGTGATGCGAACAAAATGGGACAGACTACTGACGATATTTTTTGTTCCGCGTTGAATAAAGTAAGAGGCGAATCGTATTTCACCGTCTCCCTCTCATAATTTACCGACGAACCGGTCCGAACGCGACCATACGATTTTATTCCGCTGATCATTTCGCATTCGCGCGGACGGAGAACGGAGTTTTTCAACATTGATGAATATTCGCGGGCAGAATAATAAATTCTGTTGTTCCAGTGGACTAACAGTGTCATGGATATATTGTCGATAGTTCGGGGCGACGTAACGCCATTAATGAATTCAGTTTTTCGTGCTCGATAAAGCCCCCGGACACGGTGGAACCCGTTGAAAATTCACGAGCGGGAATATCCGATAAGAATAATATCAAAATTATCGATGACGTTGTAACGCGAGATTATTTATTTGCATTATTTATTTAATATCGTATTACTCTTTCGCGCTCGTACACCGAGGCATCGGCCGTTCGGTCTCCATTAGAATATAATTGAATTCCTCTGTCTCCTCCAGACGAAATGGATCATTTAATAATGATTCATTCCCCGACGTTTGTTCGTCCTTCCATTATCGAACCTGCCCCCTGGAAACGTCCTCGTGATTCATAAAATTGAAAAGTAACGCGCGAGGCATTTATCACGGCAAACATCCTGTTAATTTCATGGAATTCCGCATTCGTCCAAAATAAATTGGTTTCGTAAATAAGACCGGCTGCCTTTGCGTGCGATTCAATTGGAACTCTGTTATAAAAGTAAATATTTTTCCGCGATTTTCCGATTCTACAAATAAACATTTGCACCGCAAAACGTATCAGTTATCGTTGTTCCGATAAACGATCGTTTAAAAGTTCTACCGAAAGCCATTGTACAGCCGAGTAACCGAATTATCGCGGAGCTTTTCGATCGTAAGGCCGATCCATATTTCAGAACTGATTACGGACTATCGAGCCCGCGGGTCAAGCGTTTGCGCGGATAATCACCGACAAGTTAATAATCTAATGCGCGGGTACCGGGGCAATTGCGAAACGGATCGGTCCGTGTCGCGATTATGACGTTCGCTAGCGTGCAAATTTGACGTGCATTACACGCTCTGCACCGGGACCCATGTTAACGACACGAACTTTCCTTTCGGACTCATTGCGCTTCGAGAAGCTCGCGTTGCGGACCAGTCGGAACGAATGATGCTCCGATAAATGCATTTTCGACGACACGCGAATGTAATAGAATTCTCGAACACTTTCCTTGACAGCGACTTCCCGAGAGTACTATCGATTTAGATGCGTTTACACGCGTTATGAAATTCAGAAAAATTATTTAACTTGAACTCGTCGAAACTGAGTAAAATCCATGCTCGTTAAATTCTGTGTAAAATCTTCAGCAAGGGTTTAACGCGTGATTATAAGGGTGTATCCCCGTACCTGATGTGTCCGGTCGCGGATTTCATCTCCTCGGCAGCGCTGAGTTCGGAAAGCAGACACGCCAAGAGCACACGGGACGCGGCAAAAACCGTTTGTACTTCTGGTTTTACGATTAATTCAGTGTCACGGGCGCGGCCGGCGCGGAAACTACCGGAGCGAGGGAACTATATCGCGGCTATTTTACATTCCGTATTTCCCGGTTCGTTATTTATGCAAACCGCCGGAATATACGATGAGAAAATGTATGTTTATGCAAATCGTCCGCACAAACATTTATTTATGTTTCGAGGGTACCCTTAACCTTTAACCAGCTTGTTATTCGCCGCCTGCCGGCGTGTCCCCGCTCGTTCCACCGACGTGCCGCGGAATACACGGGCCGGGAACAGGATTCCCGAGAATTATTCGCGACGGAACGGACTATCGCGAGCGTTTCCCCTTCGCCGAGACGCTCGCGAGCTTTCCCCGGCGCGGCGGTTTTACAAGCCCGAGGTTCGACACGCGTCGCGGATTACGCGGCGAGGATTATCGACGCGTTAACCCCTTGCGTACAGTGTCGAGTCAGAGTCGTGACGGAGCTCTCTAACGTAAAGAGCAAGCTGAGAATATTAACCCTTTGCACTCGATAACATTTCATATTATAAATATTCGTCATTTCCTGATAAAATGTGGACAACATTATTCGCAACTGACGCAAAGAAAAATCTTGCATAAATTAAGAGACAGAACTGTTTTACTTTTACTGTGTTCAGTCGAATGGCGACTAGGAGTCGCCTCTCGAGTGCAAAGGGTTAAATCTCATTACACGTCGATTACATTGGATTCGAGTGAAACACTATTTTCCTGCTGTTGATCGTTGTCTTCTAAGGTGGATGAAATTAAACTCGGGCAATGGGAATCGAACAGCTCTTCCATTGAAAGAGAAATTCTCGAAATCAATGTATATCGTCGCATCGATTTTCTCTAGGTTTTGTCCCGCAGAATTGGTCGATTTGCCTAATGAGGGGCTCAATTAACGAATAGACCGGTGAGGCGAAGTCAACGCGCTTTCGAGCGGACGCGAGAGGCTCGCCGAGCGATCCGATGGACACCGTTGCGTCACTGGGAAAATCGTTAATGTTTACACGTAATAACGTTGCCGTTGTTCAGTCGTAATTCGCACGATGAATCGTGTAAAATCACCGACGCGATTTTCCAGTTTTATCGACGGGCTGCCGCCCGTCCAGCTGGCTGGCTCGCGTGATCGACGCGAGCGTTTCCTGCGGAACTTCTACGGGTTTTCTACGTGCATCGGTTGTTTAACACTTGGCTGCGTTAGCGGATATCAGTTTTTGTACGTTTTCAAATGATTTTTTGTGAACGGTTCCGTGTTCTGTTCGAGACGAAAGTTTCAAGCGATGCTTATTAAAAATTCAAGTGTGACAGGTTGAATGATCAAATTACTTACTCGAATTGCGCTATTATTACAGCACAGTAGCGTTTGTAGTATAGAAAATCTGTCAAATTGTCGAGAAGAAGCGTCGAACGTCCATGGAAAATTAATCAGAACGAAAATCAAGATATATTATTTAACGAGTTTTACTTTAGCATTAATTGCTTCAGCTTTCGGTCGGAATATTTCGCGGATCGGCTCTTTCCTGTTTAATTACTGATACAGACGAACGAGGTGTCTTCTTTCATTCGGCTGGCGCGCCGAGCGAAATATTTCGTAGCCTCTTTCCTTTGTCCGTGCTTTAGACGAGGCATCGTGTTTCTATAATTAAGTCACACTTTATTACCTTATACTATATCTTAATTTTTATCGGAATATTCCGACTCGCGCGGTGAAACGCGATATTTCCATAATTACTGTACGCGTGTATCAGCTTCTGCCGTATCGTGTTGCTAATTTGTTCGCACAGAAACTCAAAATATTAACGATTACTATACAGAGAGGAAAAGAAGATTAAACTTCGGCTCGTGTGCCGAGCTTTTTATAGCGTTCGCTGTAATGTACAAGTGTACAACGTTAAGCTTTAATCAAATTCCCGGGGTTCCCGAGATTCAGAGTCTGCCAACAACATCTAATCCCTCGAACAATATTATAATGCACCCGTGCGTCTGTTGTTTCGCGATTCGTATTATCTTCATTCTCACGAATACTTGAAAAGTATTCCGAGCAAATCCACGCCGTAACTGTAGCGATCAGGTATGAAACTCTGAAAAAGTTCGCCTAACGCCGGCAAACAGAGTGGACGATTATACGGGACAAGGATTGCGCAAGAGCAAGATACGAGCAAAGGCTAATTAAAACCAACTAATTAAAACGCGTATAATCAGGCTCGCCATAAATACGCAAAATCTAGGTATTTATTTGCGGACAACGAAGAACCCGTCCGCCAAACAATTATCCCTGACAAACGCAAAACACGTATGACGTACGCGAACACACGGGCGGCAATTAACGGTGGCTCGAAATGAACTAAAACGAGAGAGAGAGAGAGAGAAAAAAAAACGAAGGAAAACGCGGAGCTATTATCTTTTTCCATTTGCCGTTGTTTAGCGGACGCAAATGCAGCGTCACGGCGTCACAGTGATTGTATCCGATTGAACGATATCTTCCCATATTTGTGCAGTGGAGTGCTCTTCCATCCGCGCGTCGGTTCAATTGCGAGCTTGCGACCCGCGAGCCATTCCGCGCGCCACGGTTCCCGACGTTAAAGCGTCGAGTTTCTCGCGGCTGGATGGTCCTCGTGTCTAACTCGCAATTAGCGACTTCTAATGACGACGCGACGGCGAGGCCAGGCCGCGCGTAACCGTTCCTCCGCGATCTTCATTCGGGGAAAACGAGGGGAGAAGAAAACCGAGAAGCACCGTCGTTTCAATGCCGGTTGTCTCCATTGATTCCGATCAACCTGTTCACTCTCGAGAGAAGCTTCAGTTTTTTCAGTTTTTTTTATATATAATATTACTCACCGTTTCGTAACAAAGGCAAACGGCGCTGCTATTAATTATTCGTAATTCGATATCGTTAATTACGTCAGTTCTTCGTTCGCCCTGAACGGTAGCACTGTTTCTTAGTTACCTAAAGCTATCGAATGTTTCACTTAATAAAAGCTCCTTAGCGAAATTGACAAATATTTTTAAACATTAATTTTCTCGCGATTATTATTAAGCGATTTAGAAGCTTCGTATCACCGTAACAATCGACACGATTACTATCGCTTCATCTTCGGAAGAATGCAAACGATAGGATAACAGCAGTGTTTCCCATCGACAATCACAAATTTCCCAGATGTTAACGGAATCTCCGTTCCCTGCTCGACAAGCGACGGAGAAAAGAACGAAACGTTCGACGCACGGAGCGAGAACGCTATAGAGAAAACAAGCGGGACGGAAAACGTGGCCGCGGCGAGTGGCGACGCGGTCAGAAAAAGCCGCGACGAGCTTTCGTCGGTCACGTTAATTAAAATAATGCATACGAGATAATTCATTTGCGGCCGGGTAAAGTGATGGACGAGCACGCGGCCGCGGGCCCGACGCGCGCCACGGGCGCACCGATCGTTATATAACGCGCCGCTAGGAGAATATTTGATATTCGTAAATTAATCGATTACATTTAATTGTTTCGGCCGTTGGAACGGCGGCCGGGCTGGCGTGACCGGCCGGCGCGTACCCAAAGCTGAAAAGGAAACCTGTCGCGCAACACCGCCGCTGAATAGAATTCGTTCGACCTTAATGACTGGCAGGGACACGCGAATTAATGAACATCCACGCGGAGACATTAAAACGATGTTAAGCGAACGGCAGAGAAAATATAGGGAAAGCCCACGCGCGCCGCTTAATTAGAACCATACCGAGAGCCCGCGATGAAATTAATTAACGCTAATTCTATCCGCCAAGAGGTTTAGCCGCGCTTTTATTACCGGCGTTTCTTCCCTCGCGAATCTCCGTGACCGCCGCGAGATACTCTCCCGAGCCACGTGTTTCATCAGCGAGCCGTTCTTCCGGCCGACCGCCCCGCTCGCCCCGTTTTTACGGCGTATACGATCAGCTGTTCCAGCCAGCCCGCTACACCGCGCCGCCGCCGGTGCACGTTTTCCGGAGGATATGGAAGTATAAAAGTCGATGAAACTGTTTTCTCGGCGGATTTAAAAACGCCGGGAATGGCCGAAATTGTTCGGATAACAGCGGATTCGTCGCGACCCTGCCCGCGAGATACGGAACGTTCTCCGAATGTTTATCGGTTTAGTTTCTCGGTTTTTGAGGGATTCTCTTTGGGACAGGATCCGCCGGCGTGCCGGGCTCAACTAAGTTCCTCTGAATATTCAGTAGCTTTAATGAAATAAGTTCGCGCGCACTGAAAAATTTCATTTATGTAAAGAACAAAGGGTGCTCGAAACTTTTCAGCAATAACGTAGATTACTCGCTCTGTTGGGAAATTATGACGCTTTTACGGCAGCCCCGCAGTTTGCAGCGAGATTTATTTATTTTAACGTTTCAACGTCGGTTCGCGGCGTTACAATTTTACAGAGTGTACAGCGTGGAAAAACATTCAAACGACGGAGATCGCTTTGTTCAATTAGAATTGTTTGTTAAACAAATCAGCGATCGGAAGGGGACTAAACCCTGTGTACCTGAAAGGTGACTCTGTACAAGTCCGATACACGATCTTAACGTTTATCTTCGTTTAACGCGAGCTTTCCCATTGGTTTCAAAAAATCTCGTCTATATACCATGGGAAAACGTGGAACGTTTCTAGCGAGAAACTTTCGACTGCAAAGGGTTAAAAAGGTCTCGTTCCCGCAGTATCCGGCACGTATCACCTTAAACCTTTCGAAACTTCGATAGCCGTTTAAGTTACAAAGGCGCAGCCCGTGAGGTAGCGTTAGTGGGTTTCTGGGTGACTCGTTGCCTCGCGAATCCGCCGGACGGCGATTGCATTTCGGGGAAATCAAACCGTCCCCGGGAAAGTTTTCCTCTTCGGGGCGGAATCGAGTCACCCCGGAGCCAGGCCGGCAGCGTTCAATGACTTTTACCCCCTCGGAGAGCACGCGGCGATCTCGATTTATAAGTTCGTGGCCCGGCCAGGATATTTGCATCTCGTTCGGAAGCGGAGCCTGGAGAGCTTCCCTGCATTTCGCTCAATTTATGCAAATCCACCGGAGTGGTTGCATACGGAGAAAAGACGAAACGCCGGTGTTTCACCTCTGACCGATTGATCGTTCAACTTTTTCGGTTACTTCCGCGGGTCAACGTTACCAGCGACAAATCAGTTCGTTTGTCTAGAAGATATCTCGCCGAGTGGAAATAGACCTCGACGGTGTGAGCCAAGTCGGGAGGTTACGCTCGCAAGAACAATACTCGAAAACGGTCCAACTGAATTACATAGGTATCCTTTAACTTTCAATTAACCCATTTACGCGATTCAGGAAGCGTTGACGTTGCACCTATTGGAAATCTATTAATAGATTCTTTCAAAACGGTGCTACACCACGCCGGAATTCGGTCGCGCCTGTCCGAGACAACAAGCCGAAGATGAATAACCCTAAGTCGCGCGAGCGTAATGATCATTGCTATCGAAAGGTTTATTGAGAAATCCCTAGCGGTCAATTATTCTGAAAAGACCATCGAGCGAACGCTCGTAGCCGAAGGGTTCGACGAATCGAACAGAATACCGATCGTGTTTCGCGAATAAGCTCGTCTAAGACGCGTTTTACGATTCTCTCGCGTATTACTCGTTCCCGAGTCACGCACGGCGTCGTAAATCTAATGTAACAGATGCGTAATTACAATCCGAAGTAGCCTTGAACGACCGCAGCCGTTCCCCGGCATCGCACCACTCCCACCGCCCCTTTTTTCCCTCGGCCCACCCATTCTCCTCGAGTCATCGTTACATCCGCCAAATTGTGATTCATTTAATTGACAAGATAAGTGGCTCGTCGCGAGAATACGCTTGGCGCCGGTTCCCGTGCTCCGCCCGAACGCCCCGAGTGTCCGTCGCACGGAAATTGCGAAAAGAAACACGCGGATGAAAATGATTCCCATCCGGCGCGTCGCACGAACGACCGTCCGGGCCGACTATCGATCTCAATATCTTTCCCAGCGACGCTTTTTCCGCGGACCATCATCAATCTTTTATTGCAATTTATCGTATTGTGGAAAACTAATTCCGACGACCTCCTTCCGGGACCGTTTCCCGCATTCCCCTTGAAAAGGGAATCGAGTTCCGTCGATCGCCGCGCTCGTAATTCCATTACCGCGGACAATGACGGACTGCATTATTCTTGGGCCGTCGCGGGACGGTTGAGCCAAAAATTAATTTTCTTTCGTTCGACGAAAGAGAGAAACCACCTGTTACACCGGCACGTCTGACGTTTAAGGGTGCGTTTATAGCGGAGCTACGATAGTCCTGCGGTTTCCAACCTGCTAATGCATCCTTTTCCGATGCGCTCCTGAACTCGCTGCCGTAATCGTATGGTTCCTAAGTTGCTAAAGTATCTTTCTTTCCAGCGTTTACGGCGGAGCTGCGCTGGTCGATTTCTAAAGTGCCGAAACATCTTCCTTTGACGCGTTTAAAGCGCGATCGTCGTACTCGCATGCTTTCCGAGCTACTAAAGTATCTTCTCGTTGCGTTCACCGCGAGGTTGCTATAATCAAACGCAGCAATCGTCGCTCTAATCGAGTATTCCATCTCCGCGGTAAACGCACTCTACACGGGCGAATTGGTGCGTTTCGCGACCAGCCTACCTTCCGAACTCGCAGGAAACGTCCGAATTAACGCACGCCGACGACGCGTGAACGCGCACGGGGTTGGTTGTCGCTTGCTCCCCCGTTTGGCCGAGTCGCGACGAGTTCCGATTCAATTTCGCCGTCGGCGGGACGCGCCGAAGTCGCAATTAAATCGCGATCGAGCAGCTGTCGGCCGCGACGGACCGCTCGAGTGAGCACGTCGTCACCGACGACAACCCCTTCAGCCGGGCCTCTCGTTTTAATGTATCCGCGGTCACGACGCAACCCCCGGCCCTCCGGTTCGAGGCGATTTTTTATCTCCCCCTCCCGAACGAGACGTACGGAGGCGGCGCGACCGCGACTCTCGGGCTCTTCCTGCCGCGGGCTGATTTATCGACAGGAATTCCGCGGTATCTACGGGAACGGCTTGTCGTCGAGGAAGAATAACAGTCCGAGGAATTGGAAGAGGCTGGGCTGGTTCCTGTTCTCGCCTGCCGTCGCGAAATATATCGCGGCCCCGTATCTGCCGCGCGAATCCGGAAATTGAGCGCGACTGCCCGCGAAACTGGCGAATATTAACCCCTGGAGCTTCTTGGACAGCGGAAAATTCGTTTTCTATTGCGCGCCGAGGAAGATTAAACGATCGCGGGCTTCCACCGAGTGTTTCTTCTCGCCGCAAGTTCAATTGAAGCTTCCATGCTTTGTATTAAACATATAAAGCGAGACAAATAAAGGATCTCCGGCGAACACGAGCGAGTTAAGAATTCATCAAACCGCGACAATGGAATCTCGAGCGATGCGGACTCTATTGCTCGTCGAGCTCGTGTATCGCGTAATTCCGGGGGAATCGCGATCCCTATCCAAACAGCCGACCGTTAACCTTTCGGCTACGGCGCGTCCGACCGCGAAGCTATAAAGTTTGCCGCAGACTGCATAATAAATGTAACGCCGCGATCTGAGATTCGATAGAGTTTTCCGGTGCGCGATCACGCTGGAACAGACAACAGTGCGCACAGCTGTCGATGACAGGGAACAGGTTTCGCTCGAAAAGGCGACACTCGCGGAAACCCCTGTAGCGAAACCGGCGGCGCAGCTAAGAGGTTAAACACGCCGACCGTGGAAGATAACAAACGTCGCTCCCCGGCGACGTCGCCGAAACATCCCTATTAACATGGCGGTGGAGGGAGTTCCGGTACGATCGATTTCCACGGTCCCGCGGGCTGATTTTCCGGCGATCGCTGCCGCGTCCGTGGAAACGTTACAGACGTTCCCCGCTTCAGCGGAGCTCGAAGCGAGACGGAGAATTACGTGGGCCGACTTTGTTCGATGACTTTCGGCTCTCCATCGACGCCCTGATTTATTGCATTACACCCAACACTGACATTTACACTGGCGCGCGCGCGGCCTGCCGGCAACCGAGGGGCGAATTTTATTTACTTTTAGCGAATCGATCGACTACGGGGAGATGGGGCGGTCGGAGAACAAGCGGGAGAGAGCGAGAAAGTGAGAAACGGGGGTGAAAGCGAGGGAGCAAGTCGAGAGAGAGAGAGAGAGAGAGAGTGCGGCAAGTGGACCGAACCAGAGGGAACGAGACGGTGGATCGCCGGCAACCCTGCCAGAGCGAACCAACGAGTTACGTGGCCTAGCTGTCCCGTCCTTTCGTTTCTCCTGACGCTATATCATCGTCTACTTCCTCCTAGGTCGTGAATCCACGACGACAAATTGCTCTGAAGATCGGTACACGATTCTATCTCTTTGGTGCGCGATGTTCCGCGATTCCTCGGTCTACGTCTAATTATCTTCCTATAATACAGCACGACCTCGATTAACCCGGTCAACATTTTTCGCGATCTAGATAGTTCGGAGTCTCGATTACCCGCAAACTCGATAATACGAATTCTTAGATAATTCCCCGAGATACGTACGATCTCGTAAACTTGCTTTAATTAATGTCTTCTCGGGTTTCCGTTTATCTGCGCCGTTGATCGACTAATTAAATCGCTTAGCCGAGGTTCTGGTATACTCGTGTATAATTTAATTACCCGGCTGGAGCGTTCGGTCGAGCACGAACGCTTTTTCTCGAATATTTTCGACGTTACACGATTCTATAATCTATAATCTATGTTTCATTTCAATTTATTCGAAGTTCTTATTTACGATACTGTTAGTTATTTCTAACTTACACGTAATACAGTTACGCGATACAATGTTCTATTAACACCAAAACTACCTCTTTCAGAATTGAATGGTTAAACAAGCTAATTCGGTAACACCTAAACTGAAATATAAACCGATTGAAGTCTTAATAAATTCACGCGCGCAGCTTCTGTAAAGAGAGTTTCGGAAGACGGCTTAAGTGCTCGGTAGTTCCAGCGTGAAACATGCGCGCTGATCTTTGTCAATGTCCTCGACGATCTCGGCGTCGCTTTTATTCAGGCGCCGCCACTCGTACAGGGATCCGAAATATCCGGCAACAGGCTCGCGGAACACTCGAACACAGAAATTCGATCGGTCTACCGAGGCGAGCTCGAGGATTTTTATCGAGCCCCGCTCGGATAGCATTTCGCCGCAAGTTTCGCGAGTCCTGGAAAGCCTTTCAAGTTGGCGGAGGGGGCCACAGTTCGCGCCGACCGGGCACCGAAATCAGAATCGAGGCAGGATCCGCGCGTCGAAAAGTATCGTACTTATGAGAAATTGCTCCGCCGTCGAGGGAACTTGCGCGAGACAACAGGGAAATTCAACGCGCAGTCGAAGCGATACCGATTCGAGGCGACTGGCTGAGGCTGCGGTTATCGAGACGCAGACGATTCTTTCGCTTCGGAAATAAACGGTTCGAAACGATTTGCACCGAGCCACGGGTCGTCGGGATTTAGCGTTGCACTGTAGGCTGGCCTCGTTGCTTGTGTTCTCCCCGGTAATACTCAGCTTCGCTCCGACGTAATTGCATCCTCGTTTCACGGAACGTTTTTGTAGAATTTCAGAAAATATCGAGAACCTGTTATTAATATAAGTTTCCCGTTTGGCCGCTTTACGCGAATCGTATAGGGTTATTACCGAAGAAATAGAAAGTTCGAACATTTTCTGAGGAAAGAAGTGTCGAGGATATCGAGACGCAGCTTGAACAGGTTCTTAGAGATACCATTCAAGTTTTTCTGCGGCCATTCGCGTCACGTGACAGGTGAACCAAAATGGCTGCGTCCGCAGTGGAAGAAGGCGTTTCGTGTTCTTCAATTAAGCAGAACCGGTTCTTTTATTATTGTACAAAGTGTATGCCCCGATGGCCAGGTCGAACGTGTTCGCGCAATTTACCGGCGCAGTTCGAACCAGAAATTAAACTACCGTGTTCGCGTACTAGAAGGGAACACGTTGCGACGAAGCTTCATGAATATCGCTTCCAGTTAGCAGACGCTACTTTTAAGGATATCTTTAAAGACGCCTCGCAGAATCTTCGCCAGTTCCTTCGCGAAACGTTCGAGCTATTTCGTCTAAGTTAACCGGAATCTGGATCCTGCTGGAAATTCATAAGGTTAAACGCTAATCGACGAGAGAAAAATTACGCAGACGTCTGTTCGTTCCCTCGAGGATTCTATGGTATTTGTTAGAATCTTTGTCTCGTCGCGATTCACAGATTTTTTCGTAATAACTCCGCACAATGGAACAGAGAAGGTAATTGTTCGACGACTACAGCAGCGAAGTACAATGGACATCGACTGATCCATAGGATCACGAAAAACGATGCACAGAATCGAGTCTTTTATCCTTAATGAAAGAGAGCCGGGAATTCGAGGAGCGAGACCGACATTCATCAGGCATCCGAACCATTTTTCTTGCCAACGTTCCAGCGCTGCCCGACGAACTAATTCGAAACGTTCGTTGACGGTGAATAACTCGCGGACGCCTTACCTTCCGCAGTTTCCATCCAGCTCGCCGGCGGAATTCACACGCGGCTCCGAACTTTCGGCCGAGATTGTTCTCGAGCATATCGATACCGGGCCATAATCCGGCGCGAGTTCGGTTCCATTTCATCTATCCGGTCGGACGTAATGTTTCGGAATTGGTCCGCGATAGTTTCCTCGATTCCGTCGTCGTCGGCCACCGATGAAAACCGACTCCCCCGCGTCTCAGCGCAGCGCGCGTTAAAGCGGATTAAACGCGCGTTAATCACGCTTCGCGTGGTCGTTTAGTTCTACCGTTGTACACCGGTAATCGAGACTCGACCGTGGTCCCACGATTTCTCGTCAATAACGAAACCTTTCTCGGCCGAGCCGCGCGATTTTCCACGCGGCAAGAATCTAGGCGTGAAATGATATTGGAAACGCTGATACCTTGCGATACCTGCTGCATTCGCTGCTGCTGTTTGAAATTTCAACCACCGACGGCGATTAATAACGTCAGTGCATTGACTTGCTGCAATGGTTTCCGATAGCCGCAGCTTTCGAACGGTTTCGAAAGAGTCACCATAGAAAAACTCTAGAATGACAGTGTTTGACAGCTATACAAGTAACTAGACAACAGAGCAACGCAACAACTTCATCTTTGGAATGAAAGAATAAGCGAAGCTGCGTGAAATGCTCAAAATTCTCGAGGTCAGTCGACGTATGAACCTAACGAGCAACGAAACCCACGCGAACGCGTACAAAATTTCAAATTTCAAAAGCCAAATGAAGAAGTAGAATACGCATCGCACACCCAGCCATCTCACGAACACCTTGATCAAAAAATCCCGAGTACCTCTAACATTCCACCGGTTCGAACCTAAAATCCCCGTGGCGCCGAATCACCGGCAGCACCGCGACAACGCGCGTTTCTTTACGACTCCGTCGGCGCCGGTGGAACGCAGCCACCGTCTAACGATACTTTCTTTCAGCGGGATTTTACGGGGAGCCAGAGCCTGGCAGCTCGGCTGCCAAATGGCAGGATAATCTCGCGGAACCAGGTCAAACTCCCGACGCTGCAAAACACCCCGCGAGGTGTTTCCCTAACCTCTTTTCTATCCGGCCCGGTCCCCGCCCCCGCATTACGGTTTTATTAGTACAAACTCGGTCGTACACGCGCGTACGCGCGGCTCGAAAAGGCTTCGCCGCCGGGACTCCATCGAATCCGGCGGGGAGAGGGTAATAAAAGGATTATTTTCGATTTGGAATTGCTAGCGCGCGCGCGACAGCTTCGAGCATCGACGCCGCGGCGCGGTGGCTCGGTCACGGTTGTATCGTTTCGCCGGATATTCGCCGCGCGAACCACACTTTCGCGGAACGAGAGGATATCCGAGTTCGAATTTTCGACGGGGAGACTTCGTTGCTCGTTAAAATGTCGCGGTAATATATCCGCCACCTCGCCCCTCGCGTTCCCGCGTGCGCCCTTTTCAGTCTCTCCGTTCGGACGTCCCTTTCCCTCGTTTCATAATTTTTTTGTTGTTTCCCATTTGGAATTCCCTTCGAAACGGAACACAATTCGCCGGGCTGCAGCCGCGCGGCGCGCCGTCTCGATTGAAAATGAAAATATTGATGGTGGGCCGGGCTGCGCGGAACGGCCGAGGCTGTCGCGCACATTGTTACGTTGTTTCTCCCGCGCACCACTCATTATTCCCAGATAAAAGCGAATAATAATCCGGCGAGCGGCCGGCCTGCTACGCGATTTAGAGAATTACGCCGCGTTCAGCTCGAAACCCGCCGAAAATACAATCGACGGTTTTTTATCAACGAGCGACGAGTGGATAATGCTCGCTGCCCGGCTATCTCTCCAGCAGCCGTTCCGCTCGTGCACTGTCGACCGGTCGAGAACGGGTTTTCGTTAATAAATCCCGCGCCGCATTCCTTATATGAACTGGATGAGAAGTGTTCACGCGTAACCGCGGTCGCGAACGTTGTTATTAACGGGAGTAATTTCACGCGAGGTCGCCGATCATTCGCAACCCTTTTTACAATATTCTACCATTTTTGTAACAGCTTTAATATTCATGACTCGCGGATTCATTGTACCGAGGTCTTCACGGTTTCATGCGTAATTTCTGTCAGCGTGCTTCGCTGTACGCGAAAATGCAGCTGAAACGTTGTGGAACAAAAGGTTTGTTATTTCCCAAGGTACTCTCCCTTTGTTCTCGGTGATAAGGGCATACGCGTTTGAAATTAATTACTTCGAGGAAAATCGCATTGCGTCGAGTAGATTATAAATATAGATATCCAATGGTTTTTGTAATCCGATACAGTCAAGTTGCACAGAAGTGCAGAGTTCTCGCTTTGACGGAAAAAACGTTACGCGTAAAACGCTCGCGGAGTGTTAAGCCGACACTGTCTATGATCGCATATTTAACGATAGTCGTCCGCAAAGGATCTATCGAATCACAGACCGGAACGGTACTCCGACGAGAAAACGCGGAAGAAGGACAGGGTTAATGCGGCGTAGCGCGTCGATGCAACCGGCAGCCGCGAAAATTGGGTTATCTTCGTTCGTTCGGTCGTTCGTTCGTTCGTTCGTTCGTTCGTTCGTTCGTTTTCGCGTTCGGGTCGAGAGGCGTACGTGGATATCGGTAGCGCGGCGAACTCCTCCGCAATGGTACGATTAAAGCACGAGGATTATGAAACGCGAACGCGAGAGCTTCGACCTTTTCGAGTGTGCATGCACACGCGCGTGCATGCATGCATGCAGGTTCGCACGTTAGAAAGAAAGTAAAAAAGAGAGGAGAGAAAAAAAAAAGAAGAACGGAGGGAAAGTTGCGTGCAGAACGGAAAGGGACAGGCGCGCGGGAACAGAAAAGAGTGCGAGGGGAACAGATACAGAGGAGCCGGAGCGACGGAAAGCCGTGAGCCACGTAACGAAGGAGTTAAAGCCGCGGTTACAGCTTCTCTGACGTTATTTCACGTCGCGTCATGGAAAATGTAGCCGCGGTGAGCCAATTAAAATACACGCTCGGATTACGAGACACGAGGTCACGAGGATTTCGAGCATTAGGCAAATGCGCCACGCGGAGGACGCATTGATATTCGTGGCCCCGCGTAAAAACCGGCTGCACACGGACCCGCCGCGCTCCAGCATCCGCGGAACATCCAGCTACGCCCGGTGTTCCTGCTTTTGTTCGCGAATATTATTCGAAACTCGCCCGCGCGGCCGCCTTTTTCCAACGACGCGTCTAATCCTGTGTTTTCACGAGATTACGCGGTGACGGAGTGTCGTTCAACGTCTCGCGCACTGCGAGCGAAGCCCGAAGCGATAAGATATTACGAATTCCCGTTGCTCCGATGCCTCTCCCCCTTCGTTATTAACGCGAACGAACTTTTCTCGAAGAATCGCAGGATTTCGACCGGGCCGCGGACCCGCGAGCGGGCGCACGAATATCGTACGCGACCATCGAGTGTTTCGGTACGGGCAAGTTTCCCGGGAAATTATGAAGTTCGCGGCACGCGCCGCGCAGTCTCGAAAGACCGGCAATTTCTGGAATTTATTGTAGTTTGTTGCTCGCGCGCCGACGATCCGTGACTAATTGGCAGCGTACCCGGCTCGCCGGCGGGTACCGTTCCCGGGCCGGTGCTGAATGAAAAATACGTGCCTCCTTCGCGGAGGGATCGCGAACTTCGGTAATAAGCAACAAGTTAAAGAACGGCCGCGACACGAAAGCGCGGCCCGCCGAATGAAAAGTGTGAATTCCACTCGGGCCTCGTAATTGCTAAATCTCTCGTCCGAGCCGGCGAAAGGAGCGGAGCGGGGCGGACGGTGACAACAACACGGCCGACTTATCGATCTCCTCCTTCGCATCGACGTCACGCGACCCTAAATTCTATCAAACGCTCCCGAGATCGCGCGTTGCAATCGGCTGAACCCTCGCGTTGTAATTTCTTTCGCGACTGCGCGCGGCAGAGCCGTTTCGTTGTCGGTTATCCGGTGGAAAGAGGGACAACGGCGCGCTCGTTCGGTGTGTATATTTACTCCGAAGCGTAGCGACTATACCGGGAGAACGGTGCGAATAATTAATGATAGCGTAATCGCTATGGATAACATTGTAGTGATATTAATATTTAACTTGAAACAATCGACTGACATTCACATCTGTTACGCTCCGCTTGAAATCTTCGCCACCGGGCTGACACGGTATTGCGCGAGTCAAGGGGTTAAGCCTGTTACAGCGGATGCCGACTCGCGCAAACGAGCGGTTCGGCGAACAAACAACCGAAGATCGTTGTGCTCGCCCGCTCTGGAATTCGTATGCATATTCGATCGCTTCGACGCACAGTGTTCATCGGCCCGTTCGAATTTGCACGCGCTGCAACCGCATCTTAATTCCCCCCGCCTCGCGTCGTAAAATAAAACACGCGTTGCAATAAGGGTACGGTCACGGTGTGTTCGTAATAAAAATGAAATATGGATCGATCCCGGGTACCTGTGTTCAACAAGCGGCCGATTACGCGCCGACGACGTTTTTAACCGACACCCTTGTGTTTCTTCCCATTTGCATAAATATGCCGAGCGTTATCGGATCGAGCGTCAACGGTAAATCCGACGGTGCACCGACGATGATCGAGCCTTCGGTTATTTCAAGCCGACGTCGTGATTTCGGATGCGAGGTTCGGAACATCTGGCCGACCACTGGCTCTCGCGCGCCCTACGGCGTTAGCGCCTGCACTCGTCGGGATGGAATCGTTTCGGAACCCTCTCATCGAATCCTTAATTGCGCGTCGCGCGTTAACTCGTCTGCTGACGCGTTGATAATCGTAACCGATGTTTGAGCGAATCGTTTGAAAACAGAATAAGAAGCTTGCGGTCAAGCTGTTTCTAAATTTCTCTATGGAAACTGGAAGATCGCAGCCATCCAAATTTCGATTGATTAATTTCTTTGGTAACTCCTCGGAGAAGCATCGGTTGTCTTTCCGATAATAAACGAAGAATCGAATAACGAGTCGTTT
This sequence comes from Nomia melanderi, assembly GCF_051020985.1. Classification (NCBI taxonomy): domain Eukaryota; kingdom Metazoa; phylum Arthropoda; class Insecta; order Hymenoptera; family Halictidae; genus Nomia; species Nomia melanderi. The sequence continues at coordinate 18,460,605 of NC_135004.1, read as the reverse complement.
CGAGCCATCTAGTGGGCCCAACGTTAGCAACCCAACGAAATGTTTAATAGCACGTAACACGTAACGTAACATTCGATGACCCTGTGTAACGCGAGGAGCGCGATACGGAATCATTAATAATTAATTCCGATACCATTTATCTCTGCTACGAAAGAAAAAGTGGGTAATATATAAAGCGCTCGAAAGTTCGTGGCAGTCAACGTGTTAATCACCGTGCGACGATCTAAACCGGCCGTCTAGCCGTCGGCCGTACTTAACAGCGCGGCGCAACGTTTTCGTATCGACCGCGTAAATTTCTTCGCGGGCCATTTAATTCCAGGCTGTACGCCGCGCCTATTCCGCGGGATCGATACCTCACCGACGCGTGCCTCGACGTTTATCCTACGGCTGGTCGCCGTTCCCGAAAATTCGTCGAGAACGTCACCGGCCTCGACGCGGGCCGCGCGCGGGGTCACTTAATCGCGAGAACCGCGTGGCAGATCGATCCTCGTGAATATTTCAATGCCAGAACCTCGCGGTGCCGCGGCGGCCGCCGGAAATCCACGGGAAAGCTATTTCAGAGTATTTCCCAAGGACCGCCGGCGGATCTCGCGCGATCGCGTTTTCCGTTTATTTTTCACGTGTTTCTCGTCTCCCCTTTTTCCCCCGGCGAGCGTCGTCGAGCACACCGTCGCGTGGTCGAGAAAAACCACGTCAGCGTTCGCACGTGTATGCAAACACGCGAGCCGGTGGTTAGCTGCTCCGAATTTTGCTACAATCGTCCGCACGTATACATGTCAACGCGCGCGAGCACACGTACACGTACAGAGTCGAAAACCGTGCACGCGACGACGCGCTGGAAATTATTCCCGTCCGATTGTAGATTACTCATACCACTCCGAGAGCAGCCCCAACGATCGACGTGCCCCGAGATCCGGCTCGAAGGAAGATACCAACGATACCCGGGAGATAGGGTAAAATTGTCCTACCTGATCGTGTCGCGTTCCGGCGATCCCGCACGTAGATCCATCGCGTTATCCTCGACGGCGGAGGATCGCGTGTTCGTCGCGTCGAAATCCGAGAAATCCATGGCGATAGGCGGCAGCTAGGAATCCCTGGTGTCGTCACTGTAAATCAACGGTAACGCACTATATCAACATTGCACAGCGAGGCACAGGCTCGGCGGTGAAACGGGTCGCCGGCTCGAGCGGACGTCGAAGGTTATCATCCCGCGACAGAGATAGGACGGGGGACACGGTCACTGTCCGGCGCCGTCTTCAAGTTGCACAGAAACGGCGCGACCGTCGGCCACGGGAACTGTCACGCGTGCACCAGCGCATAAACGGAGAAAGTAGCACGGGGTAGCTTCGCCCCGGGCGCACAGCACTCACTGCCGACGAAGATGCGTGCACTGTTCGCGTCTCGCGGTGCGCCGCTTCGCCGCGGGGTAATCCATCCGGCGGGTAGCGAAAAGGGCGGGCGGGCCTTTTATCCACTATCACTGGGACAACGACCGCATCGCACCGCGATCGAGGGGGATCGAGCACTGTCTCGCCGACGGTCGGCCGAGGACGCGCGACGCGCGACGCACGAGGCACGCAGCCGTCAGGAGGAGACGAGCGAGAGGACGTCGAGCAGCCTCGACGATCTTCCTCGTCCGTCAGCGTGCAGCATCACGGCATCCGGGGAACGGTGGTCGCGCACTCGCGTGTTACCAAACCGACCGACTGATCGACCGACCGACCGACCGACCGACGGTCCACTGGAACCCAACCACTGGCTGGACGCGACCGCGGGACGAGCGGTGCACGGGCGTGCGGTCACAGCGGAAGCCTACCCGGCGAAAAAAAACAAAGTTCCTCCCCCGTGTGGTCGTTCGGTTCGATTGTTTTTCGGAGCGGACGTCGAACTGGCGAGGGACAGAAACGCGGGTCACCCGACATCCGACTCGCGCGAGGGTTGATACGAAACTACTGGCGAGTTCTCGGTCGAGCGTACTTGCATCCCCACCACCGGCAGCGCGGAGCCTCCCCACCGGCGCGCTCTCGCGTAGGGCACACGCGCCCCTTCCCCCTCCCTCTAATGGGCACGCACCGAGCTACCCGGAGCGTGACACACGCTCACGCTTCTGGTGGGGGCTCCGGTCGCGTGGCGGGTTGCCCGAGCGGTGGGGAGACCGGCCGGGTGAACGGGGGGCCTTCGGGAACCCGAACGAAAGGGAAGCGAGACGACCGGCCGGGTAACGAGCGAGAGAGCGCCGAGCCGCGGCGGAGGAACCGGGAGGAACCAGGAGGAAGCAGGAGGGACCGGGACCGACCGGGAGAAAGCGGGAGGGAGACGGAATGCGACTCCGACGGGCTCGCGCAGGCGCCGTCCTCTCATGCGGGAATGTACCCTCGTGAAACGTCGGGTAAGCACGGATCCCTTTACGCGCGTACACGTACGGCACGGACGGGATAACGAAGGCCGTAGGTGCAGGGACCTCCGGGGCCGCTTCCACGCGCGCCACCGGTGTAAACGCGGCCCTACTACGCGGTACGTGCGATTCATTTGGAGGTTACGCTCCGGCTAACGATCCCTCCTTTCCATCTTTCTTCCCTTGCCGGCCCCGCGTTCGCCGACCCCGTCGGGATTTTCGAATGACCCGCCCCGCGCGTCTAGAGTCGCCGCGTTCGATCCGCGCGCGCGTCGCGGCTCGTTCGAGCGCGACGTTAACGAGCCTCGCAGCTCGGAGAGGATGAGTCGCGCGGCCCGTCTGCCCGGCCGTCTCGCTGCGTTGTCGAGAAATATCAAACAGGCCGGGGCAGACGTTTGCTCGTATAATAGCGCAGCCTTGAGCGCGATATGTCTTCAGAGCTTAGGTTTCGCTCTGCCGAAGGGTAAACGTTTACCATCGGCAAATATTTGCCCGCGTTCGCGGCGGGGGGATACTTGCCCGCTTCCTTCGACCCCTCCCCCGTCCTCTCCTGCCCCTCTCCGGCCCGGAGTCCTGCTCGCTGCACCCCGGATACCCCCAAGAACGCGTCCGACCCCCGCGGGAGGTCTCGTCATGAAATTTTGAATGCGTTCGGAAACCGTTTGCCGGAGAGTTCGCGCACCGCGGAATCGGCACGCGCACGCGCCGCTCGATCCTGCGGCATGCGTTCTCTACGCGGGGAACGTATACCCGGTGTTCCTCGGCAGACCCTGCATCCAGCGCGGATCTAATTGGACAGCTTCCGTCTCTTTCGCGGTATTCATTTGCCATTCGTCGATGCGGTTGCCGGCAACCGATGCGAGCTATGGTCGGAACGCGGCGACTTCTCTCGCGCTCCGAGCTGTAGGTGAACGCGTGTGCGGAGAAACGTCCACAAGGACGCGAGAGGCGGCGCGAGAGGACGTCGCCGATGGGAGACTCTCCGGCGACAACGACGTGGATGATAACGAGAGTTACGCCGGCGTAACGCGCTGTCTGGAGGGAATATTGCCTCGTAACCGGGAACTAGACGACGTTGAATATTTCACGTTCGTGCGCGGCGGGGAAGACGGACTTCCATGGGCGACGGGTACGTCCCGCGTTTGGACAGCGCCGGAATCGTTGCTCCGAAAATCTCCTTTCGCGGAATTACGACGTCCGACTGTTTTATAAAGATTTCAGTTTTCATTTAACGTCTCTCCGCGAAGGGACGAAGGAACTCCGTCGCGGAGGGGAGAGGGACGACGTCGCGAATGGGACAATCCGTCGAGGAAGCTGATGGAACGGGGTACTTTGTAGGGAAGAATAAAGGTACGCTTCCATAGAGCTGTACTCGACGAGAGCAAGGCATGGAACTTCGAGCTTTTGTTCTGCAACGAAAATTTTCATGTCGAAGCAAAGCGCAACAGTGGATCTAGTAATTGGTAAACGATGCCGACAATGCTACTCGCAACGTGGACTCGTGCCCTTCGTTCCCATTGGAACTTCAATGTGGACGTACCCCAGGCTTTCCGATCGCGGCGATCGATCGCGTGCTTTCTGCGCGTGCATAGAAAATCGTGCGTCCAGTCGGAGAGACGTTTACGATTGGCTGGATGGAGGAGTGTGAATAAAAGAGAGGCCAAGCCGGGATCGGATCCGTTTAATTCGGGCTGGAAAGTGACCGGAGCGAAAACTGGAGGAGATTTCAGAGCGAACCGCGCAGTGACATTCCGTTCGACATGGCCAACAGTGATAACGAGGAACGGTAGCGGCGAGGTTACGTGCTTCCTCGGGAGGATATTAATCCGTAATGATGCACTCAGCCAGCTGGATCTTCCAAGTTTGAGCATCGTGATGTAGACAGAGAGATATCGGAACTAAGGAGCAGAGCGACTGGGGAACTGAACTTGCAACGCTTCGAGGACGGCTTCCGCCGCGTTCGCCGGCAGCCAACTTTAATTGAAATTAATCCTCATGAATATCATCGACATTTCCGATCGACTGTCAATGGACTGGCTGATTTTTTCTTCGGATATTACTCGCTGAACGGGCGACAATCATTTAGAACATTCTATCAAAGTGGGACGTAGAGATTAATATAGATGCAGAGATTAATCCGTGACGATGGCAGGTCTGCCATTGGCTGTTTTAATCTTCCGATTTCAATCTATTATGCACGGTACTTGAAAGACGCTTCAGACGTCTGCTTCTGGAACAGATTGATCCTATTACATATTTACGGACGATAATTAAAGGAAGAACGAAGCATACGGTAAGGCATAAATACACAGGAAACCCGCGAGTGACAATCATCGAACGCCGAAATCGCCCGCGGACAAAGCTCCAAGTTCCACCGTTCCAGAATTACACAAAGCAAACTCGATTGTTTCGTAAGCTTCCGGTTATAACAATTTACCAACGGATCCGCGAATCAATGTTCGCACAATGTTCCCCGTTAATTTGAACGGAGCGCGCGCCGTCTGCGAGCGAAGAGGAGGCAGCCAGGCACGAGCGGAGCGTTTCAACCGTGACAGTCACCCGAGGATCGCTCGCGACCGCGTAAAATTATTTCCCCCGCCTCTTTTTACCGTTCATTTTCCCCCGGAACCTGGGAGCAGGAAGTGATTTCCCTCCTCTATTTTCGTAAGAGGGTAACGACGCCTGCGCGACCGACTCCTGCGGGATCGTAAAAATGTATAGGATAAAGGAAGACGTGCCGCGAGGGGTGAGGTTGAGTCGCAGCCAGCCTCCCCGCCGGCAGGGCGCTCCCCGTTCTCCCCGGAACGCTAAGAAGCGTCGGCTCTCGGGGACAGGAGACACTCCCGCTGGAGTTCTCCCAGCCGGCAAATCCTCGGACACGGGATTAAGCGGGGCTGCGGCTTAATTGATTTTCTAATGTACCGTATTAATGGATTGATCAGCGGCGGCGACCTCGATGCTCGTCGTTGTCACGCGTCCGACCGGCACCGGATATCGACTACGGCCCGCCCCTCCGCAGCCCCTATCGAGATTCGACCGGGTAGCTATCGCTTTCAGCGCCGCGGAGCCGATGAACCACGACGAAACGACGAGTAATTACCCGAAAGTAACGGCGTCGCGCCACGATCACTGTTAGCTTAATAGAGACGCGCCTCTTTCTAATCTCGCTTAATGTCCTCGACCGAGAGAGGACCGAGCTCCGCGCACCGCTCGGAAGAGCGTCGGGAAAATTCGAGTTAACGCCGCCTGGCGAGGCATCCGACAACGTTCCTCACCCTTTCACCGCTTCCACCCTCGCCCGATATATCTTAACCCATTTTGTCGTAGAGTTTCTTTGGAAAAATTTGAAAAAAATCGTTTCTCGTCGACATCCTTGAAGAATAACGTATAGATTTTCGGAGAATTACGATTTAGGAATGGGTTCGACTCATTTGGTGGTTCCAGCGTTGATAAATGTACGTACTTTTACGAATGTAACGGGAACGTGTCCTCGTCGAAGAAAGTACTGCTAGTAAAATGGAGCAAAATGGGTTAACGTTCTTCGCCCGCGAATATCGGGAAAATCACTCCTCTTCCGTCATTTCAACCCCGACCACCTTCCCCGAGTTTCGAATCCGAGCGAGCGCGCGCGCAAGCGAGAATCCTTCCGAGGAACTTGCCCACTTTCCTCGAGAAATCATGTTGTCTCCCGGAAAAATATCGCGGATTCAGCCGGCGCCGGGTCCCCCTTAAATATTACAGGAACTTCGAGCGACAACGTTCCTCCGAGTTAATGGTAGCTCCGCGACGCCCGAACGTTTGGTACAGTTTAAATTTTCAAACTGCTTATTGTCCGCGACGACTCACCTCGGTTCCCGATGTTTTCCTCGGGAACTGTTTCCTCGAGCACCTTCGGTGGCTGTTCGTTCTCGTTCCTCCGCGACGCGGCCGAAGTGGCCCGCGGCCGCGAGAAACGGTCCCATTCGAGGCGATCGTTACCGGGATCGTTCCGAGCGATCCCTCGCGTCGACCGCCTTGAAATCGCGGAGTGGTCGAATTGCTCGATCTAGATGGACAAGAATGAGAAATCTGACCCTCCGCGATCGTAAAAACGGGGCGGTTTGCTCGCGGTAACTGGGACGTACGAGTACCGACCATGTTTTCTCGGGGAAACGTAGAAGGCGAGCAGTGTTTGATGTGGAGCGAACGATAGAAAATGTACGGAACAAAAAATTCTGCGACAGAAATGTTGTCATTATGTCCAACGGATTATCGTCAAAGGAGTTTGGTCGGTGCGAATAAATCGGATCGACCAACGCGGCGTCGACTCGACGATCACCGACCTCTTCGATCGATCCCTCGGTCGACGCGTTTAAGATTGACTCGCGATTGCTCGCGACAGCGTTGCGTGGATCGGCGTGAAAAAATAATGGCGCTCAGCGGCCGCGTGCCGCTCACGTTGAATGCTCGCCGCCGATAACGTATCTGAGAGGCATCGTGATTGATGAGCAATATGCTCGAACGTGACGACGCAACGCCGAGAGAACGACCCGGAATCAGTTTCTGGATGGATAAGTTAATACGTGCGAGGGACTTGACGGGGACAGGTAGACGTTGCTCTTTTAACCGAACGCTCGTTGGCAGCTGTTCCGGAGACACTCGGTGAAGAATTAATCGTTCACGGCGCTATATGTTCCCGCCAGTTACTTCGAACCTGCCGACACGTCCCCTGCCTATTGCCGGGTAAGTCCGGTTGACAGTTTAGGTAATCCACCGTGTTCGGAGATGTTCAAAGGGGACATCAAAATCGCGTCGGAACACGTCGAATTCGCGCAGCTTTGTTTCGACCTGCTTGTCGCACACGCGACAAGTATGAATTATTCAAGAGCGTAACGAGTGTATTTCTTATTCAACGTGTCCATCGCGTCACGTTGTAAGTAGACTTTAATTATTCTTGATCGCTCAACCGCAACGGCGAGACCGGGATCCTCGCGTTTTAGTACCCTGTCACGTGTGGTCTCCCAAAGACACGAACTCGCTGGCATAAAGACTACAAGTAGCTACCCGATGAGACAACAGGGAGGTCGGTAATAGTCCAGTCTGTGTCTGAACTATAGTTTCCGAGTGTCATGGAAGGAAAGCTGGGTGGTTTCAGCCTGAAGGGGCAACGCGTTCACAGGGATCCAGTAGTCTAGTCCTAATGAGACTTTAGGTCAAAGTTTCATCTGGACAAAGGCTCCAACGAGTGAACCAAGGGTTTGACTAAGGAATTCTTAGTACCGGACTAGTTCTCTAGGGTGACAGAGTTTCGACTATCGATTCCACCTGTCAGGTATCGTAAAACGAACACCTCTCGAGGAGAATGCTCGCAGCCATACGGATCTTTAACGCAACGAAGCGTATTTCAAAGTGAACTGAATCGGTATTTCCGAATTTTCACCGTGCGACAACGAGACGATACCGCTAGTAGTCAACTCTGATACAGCAACGCGTTTGGAAGCTCGCCGATCGAGTCCTGTAATAGAACAACCCCTCTCGGAGAAAAATAAAAGAACGAAACCGCTGTTGTTTCCCGGTCTCATCTTTTATTCAGGCTCCCTAACGGGACCGTCGGCCGGCTGGCTATAAATTAATAGTCCCGGGCGTTGACAACGAGAAGCGTTATTTATAATGTCCACGAATATTCCGCGGGACACGATGATATACCGCGGCCGCGCCTATTAAAAGGGGAATTTATATCGGCGCAGTATGTTACACTCGGCGCGTTGTAAGCCAGATTTAAAACTACTTATCCGGCAGATCTTTCTTCCCGGGGTACGAGAGTAAATTTCAAAAGTCGGACAAATTCCAGGTCACGCCTCGGAATCGCTTTATTCGGTCGGCGGGGGTGGCGTGCGCGCGAGCGCGCTGAAAAAAGGGGACGCCGCCGGAGGAAGGGCGAGGCGAGCGAGGGTGAACGTGGTCAGGGCGGCCGGCGTTCCCTCGGGCCGGATTTTTGCAGCACGCGCCTCGAGATAAGCTTCGCCCCGTATTTGCCTAGGACGGTCGTAGGCAAGAACCGAGCCTCTCCGAGACGAGGCCGAGGACTGGGACGGTGGAAGAGGACTGGACATATTGCCATTGTGGCAGAACGCCAGACGGAATTTCTCCGAGGCATCCGAACGTAAATTGAATCGAGGACTGTCGCTGGGATACGCTCAAAGGATGTTTATGACTCGTCCCATGCCAACTCCATCGGGAACTTTTCTCCGGCGACTACAGGATTTTTAACAAAGGGTACCGCGCTCACGGGGTGGTCGCCGGTTGCGACGATCGAACAATGCTCGAAGCCGCTCCGCGAAACTACAATTTCAGGATAGTGTGTCGGATAATTTGTATCTTCGGTTACATTCCGTGGACGGGGAAGTCCTGCGCGCACTTTTCCGCACAATTCGTTTAATTGCCTCTCATTCGCTCGATTATCCGAGTTTATCATTCCGATTCAACGGTGGAATTTCGGTCATTTATTCTTGCGATCGCTGATTGCGCCGATTGAAACGTATCCGAATAATAACGTTAGCCCGCTGTGCCGAACACGGCGCGCGGCAGCCGTGCGTTTCGTGCTCCGTCAAAATAAAAAATTGGTTATAATTCCGAAGGGGTTGCTGTTCCGACCCAGTTCGTCCACTCCGCGGAAACGGTTCATGTCGCGCGGCAATACGGAGCATTACCATCGTTTGCAGGCTGAAACCTCCAACCTACGAACACGCCGCTTCTTACAAATACCCGTGCGTATATCCGTGAAACTCGAGCCGAAGATACGGTCGCCCCGTGAGTAACTCGGGGCATTGACACGGCGATGGTTCGGCCCGTTACACTCTGCAATTACCAGATAATTTTCATTCGATCCGGCGAGTACCGGCGATCGAACGCCGCGGAGGATCTCTTTCTTTGGGCACCCTGTAATTTCTGGAGCGTCCGGGCTCGTTGCGTACGTGTGTTTCGGTGTCCCCGGGCTCGCCTCCAACGGTAATATATTATCGCGATAAGGAGTGCACGGATTTCCGAGGAAGTCGGAGTGTTTTCCGATAATATTATAAATTCGAGCCTGATAATTCGGGATCGCCGTAACGCCGAACGAATGGGACTCGGTTGCGAGCATCGCGCGTTCGCCGATATCGGCCATCGGATATTCAATCGAGACCGATCGCGGAAGAAGCGCGGCTGCGAGCCGCGAAGCAGTAAAATATCCGCCGGAAGGAACGAAACCGTTCGTTGGACTGTCACGTTCGCTCGGGGTCGCGATCGATCGCGGTCAGGACATTCGTTAATTTCAAATCATCGCGGATAGATGTTATATTTCAAAAAGTGCACTGAACGTGTATTATTTTTAGTCTTCTCGGCGAAACCAGTTCGTCGAGAATGAAACTGAATGGAGAGACGTCGATGAACGGCGTTGCTCGTCTAAATGTTGACTACCTCGTTCTTTGCTTCACCGATACTCGTCTTTCAGCGGTGAGCGCTGACGGCGACTTCTGGAGTTAAAAATTTTTCTATCGGCGGAATTTCAGGGAATTCTTATCGAACATTTTTCTTGCCGCTACCGCGGTTAACTGGTGAAAATATTTTACGAGAAGCTGTAGCCATTCTCGCGAAAGTCATAAACGAAAAACTCGCGAGAATATCTACGGTGCGCCCTGAAGTCTTGTCCAACGTTTCGGAAATGTTTACCTAACAAATATACCTTCCATTTATTTCTTTTCCCTCTTCCCTTATGCTCGAAGAGCTGACGCAAAAAATCGCGAAAATCAAAGGAGCCCTACATTTCTCTCCTCTCAGAAATTCCGCCGCGCGGAATTTTGATTTCACGATACGTTTGATCTCGTACTCGCGATAGGAGGACTTCATCGGCCGTGCGTTTTCGCGTTCCCGAGGCTCGCCGGGACGGACGGCGGGAATGATTGCCAATAACGCCGGGGCCACGGCTCGGGGAAACATATATTTTCCTTGTAGAGCTCGTAGCCTCTTAATCGAGCTATTTTGTCGTCGCTCAGTACCATGCACGCCATTTTCTAACTACATTTTCCTCCGTCCCGGCCGAGCTGCCTATTGCCAGGCCCCGTTATAAATTTGATCGAACGGCCCGACGCTCGGATAATTCCGGAATAAGGTCTCCGGGCGCGCTCTCGTGTTCCGGACGCGATCATCGTGTGTTCCGTGTAATCGCGATAATCGTTCCTCCGTGTCTTACCGCTCTCCGGTATATTCATCTCTCCGTTTTCTCCGTTTTCCTCTTTCCTCCCTCTCTCTCTCTCTGTGTGTTTGCCCGTCGTTTTCTTCATCGACCGTCCGCGACGTTCGATTCGATCGTGACCGCGGGCCGACCGCGCTGCACGTCAGCGTGCACGGGAACCGTAATTAACGGGCGACTTTCGCAATTTCAACGAGTCAATATTATTTTGCTGCGTTCAAAAGCACCTAATGACTCCGCTCCGGACGTGTATTTCGCCGGGCGAGTCTTGGCCGACCATCTCGTATTGACATAAGCTTTATTAACACCGATGCACTTTCACGGTGAATACGCCGCGGGCGAATTAATAAGTAGCGAAACTTCGGCCTTCCTTACGCCGCTATCAGATGCGGGGAGGGGGGAGACCGTGCTCGAGCAGAAATGAACCGTGACCCGTGCGCTTTAATGGCCGACGCGTTCCCTTTCAGCTCGACGACTGTGAAACCGTCGGCGCGCGTACGCGTAAAACCAATCGTGACGGCCGTGTCGCGTGAACGAGAATGGCCTGCGTCTTCCAAAGGGAGCCGACGTCGCTGTCTTTTCGACACGACGCGTATCGCGGGTGTTTCGTTTGACGTCTTACTACCGTGCAAACCGAACGGCGTTGCGAAATCTGCCTGTCTTTCTTCGCGCGCGCACGGGGATTTCGAAAAAACCTCGAGTAACGTATAGCCGTGTTCGGCGGTGGAACAGAAAGGCCAATGTACAAAAGGGGCAGAAGGAATTTTATTTTCCGCGGTATTAAGTGCTCCATTATCATTAATGCTGATAAATATACGGCTCTTTATTGCTGCCTTTATATTCGATTGCGGGTAAATTACTGCCACATTACATGGGATTAATCAGCTGAGATCGCAGTCCGAACCTATCGCTTATGTTTTTAATGGCTGGGATAAAGAGTTTTTCGTAGAATTCTTTTTCATTAAACTAAAGCTTCCAATATCAGTCTCTTTGAATGGAGTATTTCCACAAACTTTTTCATATCGATAATGACGAAGACATTTAAAATTTTTAATTAATCAGCCGACAAACTAAAAGCGTCTACTTTCTTTAAACAGGAAACGCTGATTCCGTCTAACCAGTACCAGCGAGTCCGCAGACCGACGACGAGGCAAGCTGAAAATCTTTTCTAATGGACACGGCTTACACACCGAAAGCTTCGAACGTTTATTCCAAAGATATCTGTTTGATTGTATCCAATCAAACATCAAAATACAAGCTATTTCTCAAGCAGCAACGAAGGAGGAAGTACAAACGGAGAACGTTAAGTCTAAATTATTTAAGATCAAATTGAATTACCCTACATATACCGAAAGGCCATAGATTTCGGATGAAAGAACCACGGATTACCGATTCCTATCTTACGTGACTCAGCCAACTATCCAATTTTAGTTCTTTTCTTATCACTGGATCGATCCGAAGGAAAATTACTCGGTGCCCCACAATCCAGAATCTTCGCTCAGAAACGATTAAATTCTATCCCCGGATTCACGTGTTCCGCGGCTCTATACGTCCCGTTTACAACGACGAGAGCCGCGCGGACCTATATTGTATTTTTTACAGACTGCCTTGAACGCGCGCTTTTATTCCCCGCAGTTTCGATCGCGCGACGGAACAATGCGAGGACCTCTTATTGAAAGTTATATCGTCGGCAGCGCCGGAAACGACATATCCCGGGAACGATTCATCCGTTTCATTTCCACGATCTTGCGGCACCGTTTACGCCCGTCCAACCGACCGACCGACCGACAGACAGACGCGACACGGGGAACTGTGTCGAGTGCCACGGACGTTTTAAGCTTTTCCTTCCTGTCGCTTCTGTCTGCCGGCGAGACTCCTATTTCCTTGGCTCCTACGCGGCGGCGTCGATCGTTCTTTTATTTTTCTCCCCCCTTTACCAGCACGGTGGCGCGCTTTCAAAGAAATACCAATTTGTCGAATTATTGCGTTCAAAAGAGCAGGCCGGCCTGCCGGCGACTTTTATGTGCACGACAACCCCTCGCTCGCTCGTACCCTTTCCACGGCCCATCGTTCCCGTACCCAGGCGCGCCGAGACGTTCCACGAACCCGGACAAGTCGTCGACTACTTGAAATTAATATCAAGACTTTAAGTAGTTTCGATAACGGCGCGGAAACCGTATACGACGGGATATAAAACCGCTTATCGCCCCTTCAAGAATTCTCGCTGGCGACGCCAGTGTCCCCGGATCTCTCGCTTTGTCATTTTGTTTTGATACAGAAGTGCTTCGGAGGTACGTGGCTGAAACTATCGATGGCTCGAATAATGGAGGATTATATTTCTCGCGAGCGTTCCGAGTGTGCTTTAATCATTTGCGCGGGAAAGTTCGTGCCATCTATTCGGGGGAGTTCATTCTCTGCGGAGGTACGATCCATTTTCTTATCTAATAAGGGGTCTTTATTTCATTTAATTGACTGGATTAGATTCTTCGAAAATGTTCGAAGATGTATGTCTAGGGGTTTGGTAATTACAAATCTATATATCTTAAAATCTTTGAAATGAGAACTGATCGCTGTTCGGGAGTTAAATTCGGTTTCCGATTATTGAAAGTTGACGGGTAGTTAACAGTGACTTATATAATCTAATAATTTCTCGACTTTTCTGTTGTTCCTTTTGCGGGGAATCACTGGCACTTGAATGTGGAACGTGATTATCGTATCGCTGTGCGAGACGAAGCGATAGTTCCACTCGAATAAAGACAATATTTTTTTCAAGGGAATTTCAGCCTCGCGATAGCACTCGAATGCACAGGTTCATTCGAAATTCACCCGCGTAGAGATGAAATCTGTATATTATATACTTTACGATTAGTTATAATCCGTATCGGCGAATTAACGATAATGCATCGAATGACAGCGGTCCGAACAATTTAAATAACAATTAGCGAACGAATGGCTGGCCAACAAACGAATGAACGATCGGTAAATGAATTTGCCACGGGGCATATTCTATCGGGCCGATCTCCATATTCATGCTTGATTCAGATTCAGATTAATTCTAGCCTTTGTGGTCGTGTCACTATACTGTGAATTACCTCGTTCCTTTTTTTCCCGCCATCGAATATCGAATCCGCAGACCAGTCCGGCTCGCCCTAGAAAATGTTTTGCCGGCGATCCCGACGGAGGGCAAAACGACGCTCACAGGTAGTATAAAGGGTGATTCGTAACCGATCGTGCAATCAGGTGTACAGCGATTAGTACCGAGGAAAATAAGTTGGCTGAAAACAATAGAATTCACAGATCCGAAGATTTCCTTTCAAGAAAATCACTTTTACAGTTTTGTTTCCACTTTATTATTACTGACAAGCGAGCCTCGACTTGGCAATGTAATCTCCTACAGATTAACGTTGCTGCTAACGTTTACACTTTGACATTCGATTACTTGAAAAATAATTGTAAATGTCTTCCATCGTATATGTTATACGTCTAAACGTACAACGCTGCGTGGAACTTTAAAGCTGATTTTCTTCGAACAAGAAACGTCCGAACGAACGAACTTTATTCTCCCTTTCGAATGAATTTTTCCTCGTAGAATCGTGCTACACCCAATTCTACTAGCAGTTACGAACCACCCTGTATAACGATCGCAATGGATGCCAATGGCGCTCGTTGCGCTGGGCTTAATGTCCTACAGGGACAATTTGATCCGCCGCGGAGCCCGGACAATTACGATCCGCTCCTTGCCGGGCATTGTTGCCGGCAGAATAGTTCCGCCGCGTCGCCTGACGCGGACTCGTGAAAAAGTCAACCGGCTGGTCCGCGTTTCGCATGAATTTTTAATGCGCCGTCGATGCTGGGACCCATATAGGTGAATGCGCTCTCCGCGGTTCGAAATAGCCCCGTATCGGGCATAATTTGTCCGGCGATTGATTCGAAAGCCTTTTGTGTGGTTTTCATGAGACTATTGTATTCCGGGAGATTTATCGAGAGGATTTCGTGCGTGCACATAATGCCGGCGTAATAAGACAAGGACGTCGAACGAGCGATGAAACTGTATTATAGCGCAGCACACGACTCGCCTGGATAAACCTTAGATAATGAGCACGAGCACGATCTCATCGTCATTGATGTACCGCCGGTGCAGCCGTTTTCTCGATTACACGCGCCGCTCGATCGATTCGAACGTTAATCTTATTTTTCTTAAATAGATCGAATTCTAATCTAATTTTTATTCGATAGACGTAACGCGATTCTAGTTGAAAGTTCTAGTGTAAAGGTCGAGTCAAGAGAAAATCTGCGATCGAAGAATTGTATTAACTTTAAGTTAGAGGAACTCGGAATTGTTCCATGCTCGATGAATCGTGCACGATCGACTTGCGAATAATCGGAAATTGCGTTACAAGACGTCTCGCGTTTTCCGACGCAGTATTATTCCTTTCGCATCAATTCTATTGCGCACACGTACCCAAAGAATTTCCATTTCTCCGTCTCGTTCGAGTTGATTTTCTTGCGACCAACTTTCTTGCGGCGTATACGTTTTCGCAGCTCATTAATAAACATATATACTGCATAGGGGGACAAAGAAAGCCGGAAGCGTCCCGGAAACCGAGCAAAAAGGACTTTCTTTGTCCTCAAAGAAAACAAAGAACAAGATAAGACAATGACCCCGAACGTTCGCATCGCGGTGTACGTAAGTCACGAGCGTACGCGTTTCTTACAAAGGGCAGAGAAAGTTCTCGTGGCATAAAATATTCAAAGTAACCTCGCGCTATACTTAATGCAGAACTTCCATTTCGTCGAACATAATTTAAAGCATACTCCGCACCGCGAAGAAAACTGTCGAGCCTGACGTCGAGCAAAATGGAATATCGTAGAAACTATTTCTTATAATACAACTATTCTCTTATTAATCAGTAAGTAACCGATTAATCTAAAATAGATCATCACAATCATCGTAATATTACTAGAACCCATATTACTGTAACCTAACCCAGACTTAATCCAGATCACAGCGTTCGCCGTTACACGATCACACTCGACGTTGGGTCGCTAAATTTATGCCAACTTTTCTTTTATGAATCGAGGAACTGGTACCAGCACTTTCTTACTTTCCCGGTCTCAAATATTAAAATTTCCCGGTGACATTATGTTTTAATCGAATGAAGCAGGCGTCGCTGAGAATGTCAGCCGGCAGCAGTTTCGAAAGGAGCTAAGCGTAAGAGCACGGGCGACGAGGATCGCTGGTGACTACCGGTTCCGATGTGTCTGACCATGACCGGATTATTCTCCTCCGAACGACACTTGCCAAACTCCGAATCTCGAAGTCGTCCACGCTGCTTCCGGTCGACCGGAGCCGCGCGCTCCACTCCGAGGCTTCTGCTCCGGCTTCCAATCTCAGTTTCTATATTCGTCGAACGATATCGAACATTCCGAATCAAGAATATAAGGAGCGGAAATCCTCGTTCGCAACGTCTTACCTTCTACGCTCCAGAAAATCTTCCCTCCGAATAGTTCCCGAGCAATTCTGCCGAGGCCAGCCAGCCAGTAACTCATGATGTACAGCGTTCGCCGGTGGCTCTAAGTCTTCGGCAAATCTCTCGAAAGCGTGTGGATGAAACCTTGTTCCCCGACTCGAGGCAGTGCCTTTGCCGCGGCCTGAGGTTGCCAAACTGTCTCAAAGACGCTACCCTGTCTCGCGTACACCTCTCTCCGACGTTTCGCGGGCGAAGATTCTTTTTAAACGTTCGAACTCTTCGTCGGTGAAAGCTAAACTATACATCGAACTCTAGAGTACCGGGAACTCGGCACCAAGATTCGAGGCTTTGCCACGTCCACGACCATCTCCGATCGAAGCGGCTCGATCCGCTCGCCGGCTAATCGCGAAGCAAGGGACGATCGCGAAAGTTTGGCAAACGAAACAGAAAGGGAGAACGAATCGGCTCGGCGCGGGAGAGTTGGTCTTATCGTCGAGGGCTGCGATAGGGTAGCTGGCAAGACGGAGGGAAGCCCGGGACTCGTTCTCATCGGGGCAGTTAAGGTCGGCGCGGTTCGAGCGAGGCCCGGGGAACGGATTTGATAAATGCCGTGACATCACGAGAGCAATTATCCCTGCTACACTCTATTTGCAGTTCCCTTGCTCTTTTATCTACCCCAGCGGTGGTCCCAGCGCCTCGCCTCCTTTCCATCAACGTCCGCCGAATCAAACGTTTCCCTGCGCCGGTCGTCGGATTCATTCATGCCGCGGAAATTCGCGAAAACACGCGATTCGCGGGCGACGCGCTGCAACCTTTCTGCCCCGGACTTTCGATCCGTTTCGCCGGCAGCTTGACGCGAAGATAGAAGACACCGAGGAGAAGGAAACAAGAAGAAATATCCTCGGGAAATATAGCTAGCCGGAAAATAAATTCCGGGACAGGGGGTGTAACAGCGATGCGTCGCAGCACGAGCTTTCCCGGTCGGAACTGATAGGGCACCGTGGGTTCTTTGATCGGTCCCGTTGCAGGGCTTCCGCGTTAATGAATTCTTTTGCCGGGACATGCCGGCCGACCTTTTCCCCGGTGCTTCCCACCGAGTCTCTGTTCCCGATGCTCGCCAATTAATAAGCGTCTCGGGCGCCAGTATTACCGGATTCTCCTTTGTGTCCGCCGGGGCAAAAATGAAAAGAGAGAGAGGGAGAGAGAGAGGGCGAAAGAGAGAGGCCGACGAGCAAAAGAACGAGCAGATAAACGAGCGGATCGCGCGGGGATCAAAGCCCGCGAGGGATCCTGCGATTCGATATCGTAACGCGAGAAATTCGAGCGTGCGTCCCGGGGACATCGAGGTTTTCTCAAGGATCGCCATTATTCCGCAGGGAAGAGCCAACGGCGAGCGGTTCCCTGAAATTCGCAGCGGTCGCGTGCGTGCCAACGCGGTCGCGTGATCCGCGGCCGTTATCGAAATTCCGAGGAACTCTTTCGGCGCGGCGCGAGAGGGCACGCCGGGTAAACGAAGCGCGAGCCGATTTTCTGCTCCGTGTGTGCACGCGCGTCCCTCGATTAGACAACGACTGCAGGTTCCGGGAAAAGTAATTTCCTTAATATATGTACGCGTCGTCTTATCTGATTATCGTCCAATGAAAAATAAGGGCGGGAGAAGGGCGGCCTGCGGCGAACCGGAAGCTTGAAATTGGATTTACAGAGTGACCGGTGAAATTTCGGGATGCAATGAATTGAAAAGATGAACGGTGCCTTTGTATTGGATTTAAACGATGATTTTGTAGGCTATAATCAAATGAAATTCAAGAATAACTGAATTATGATTGCGGCTTTGTTCTCGAATTATTACTGGCTACGATGCGCCAATGACGATGCGGTAGTCGTCGTCTTTGTCTGTCGCGCGGTTGCGCGATTACACGCGCCGATACTGATCTGCCTCACGGCCGCTACTACTGACGGATTATTATAGTTAGAGAGATACAGGGGATCATTATAATGCAGATATTTCAGTGAAAAACCATCGGGAATATATGACGGTTCGATCGCTCGAGGATCAGTGAATCTATTTCTCCGTTAATTGCTCGGTTATTATTCTAAGCAACGAATCGCCTCTTCGATGGCCTCGAGTACACCTGGTATAAAACTGGACAAGTGGCGATTCGAAAGGCTGTCATAATTATCGGGAGAAAACTCGGTCCCGATTCCTCGAGGCATTGTCGAAGGAAACAATCGCATCTGAAAAGAGGAACTGCGAAATCGATTCTGTTTGCAGGTCGCGGCGCCGAAATGTCCGAGTTCGATGAACCCTGCAATCGATTGCGATTGTCGCCGTCGATTCGACGATCCGCGCTCGGCCGGGCGCAAGAATGGAACATCGGCAGTCAGGCGTTACGAGGTTTTAATGGAATTATTCAAAAGGATAATCCAACTTATTGAAAGTTCCCGACTAATTAGCAATAGAAGTTCGGACGTCTATCGAGTGTTAAGTAGCGAAATTACTAGACACTCTGATTACGTGGCTCGTTTCATCGCCGGGTTAAACGACGCCCGCCGGCCCGCCTTCGCGTTTTCATCCTGTCCCGCCCTTCACGAAAGTATTTCTTATTAAGCGCGCTGCCGGCCGTTGTTATTTTCCTTCCGCGCGCATTATTAACCGTGTTCTCCCCTCCCCCGCCGTGCCTTTCTCGCATTTTGTTTGTTTTAAAACGCACAATAGGACCGCCAAGAGCTGGGGAACACGGGTTCTTTCAGTGTCGTCGCGGAATCGAGATTTAAATACACCGTTTCCACCGGCGACGAGAGAATTTCAAAGCTGCCACTCGCCGCAGCGAGCCGTTCTTATATTCGAACGGCCTCGAGCAACGAATTAAAGATCACGATTACGATAGTTTGGTACATTTCGGTTGACATTGTGATCAACTCGACAGTTTTTCGCTGGAAATATTCAATACCTTCCGATGAGCGACAGACGGTATATTTTAATACTGACTCGAAGAGAAATCACACGCAAATTAAGGAACAAAGCCATTTTATTTCAATATTTTTCATACCGATGTACCGTCGGGAATTCGATATTTAATATTAAACTTTATAATTCTACTGTATCGGATCAAGTGGCGACTGAGTGTCGCCTCTTGACTGCAAAGTATGAAGTTAACGCGACGGACCATTGTATTTTCAATGATAACACGTTCATGGAAACGCGCTGATCGCGTTCCACGCGGTATTTCCACTGTAATACGCATCCATCAGGTTCGATAATTACGTATCCGCGATTCCCTTGATCCTCGCAGTTCGCACGCATGTATTCTCCGTCACGCGTGTGCTCGTCTTAGGGTACGCGTCGCACGCCACAAAACTCAACGTGCGTGCATTAGCAGACTATTATTATCACACTACTGGACACTCGTGTCAATCGCAATCTGCGCTGGAAACGAGGTATATTTTATTACGATCGTCATTATTGTAAACAAAAATCATAAACGTTAGCGTGTATGTACGGACCGACAGAACACGACACACCGTCACGCGTTATCCACCTGCGTCACGCATACTGCTCGCAACATAATTGTCGCAACCATTAAAATTTCACTTTTATTATCCAAACGTGTCTAATTAATTCACCCAGCGAATCACGCGTGCATTTGAGCCAGTTTCGCGGTATCGATTTGTCAGCGAGCGTCGCGGCTGTCGCGACCACGAGATCGATCGTTGGGCGGCCGAAGAGCGGCGCGATAACAATTATCATTATCGTTGCCGGCAAAACATACATCCGTCGTTACTCTTAAACAACATACGACGCGGACGATTTTCCTAACGATAGAACTACCGAGCAGACAAGCCGACTTTTCTAAATTCTTCTGTAGAGACTCCAAGACCGCATCTATTAAGATTTCAATTGACTTATAACTCCGTTTGCGTACCTACTAAATCAATTTCTTTGGAACGTCCAAAACTGGAACGTCGAGATTCATCAGCGGTCGATCTCTAACCCGTCCAATCTCATAGAACCAACGGAATTCAGTTCGTTCGACGCGCTCACTGGGAAAATTCAGTTTCAACGATAAATTTATGAAACCCGTCAATTTAACGAGTACAGTTAATTCTCATAGACATTACTTTCTAACTAATCTTCCGTCGGGGAAGCTCTAATTTCCAAGATCTACAAGAACGAACCTCCATTGTCCTAGGAAGGATACAATGGAGTACAATAAATGTCGCTAGATCCAGCGTTCGATCTACATAAAAGTGTCCCGAATTCGCTTGACACGGCAGTCGAAGTGTTAATACAAAGGCCGTCTCGAGGATGAACGTGTCCCCACGTACGACCGGTTCATCCGTACATGCCCGCGACTCGTATCTCTGTCGGCGGTCGTTGATAACGGGCAGAAATGTCTCCCGACAATTCCTTGCACCCGGCTGCACAAACGCGCTGCCGGATTATCGTTCGATTCGTATCCATAAACACCACTCTTAACCGCTTTATCTTCCGGGCTGGTACACGAATAAAGCTCCCCGACGCCGGGAATCGGCGGCGATCGTAAATGTCGTCGTAAAAACCTCGATGCACCCGGCGTCTCCTCCCGTCAGGAGCACATCGGCCTCATTTTTTCCTTTCTGCCCCCTATGCAACGTCCGAATCTACTTTCCAGGCGTTAGGAATACGCGTTGAAAACAGTTACTTCGGTCTTAATTCTTGAAACAATTAGGGAGACCCGAAATAGAATCACAAATGTTATTAAGTTTATGGGTTTTGGGACATATCGGTTTCCGAAGAGCCAGTATCGATATTCTATTAATTCTATATCGGTTCTATAACTGTTATTTTTCGAGTCTAAAAGAAGCACAGAACCGAGTAGAAAAGAAATTTATTTTTCGGGATTGCTCGCCTCGAAATGGATAATTCAGCTTTTTTCTGCTGTGTCCCGCACAAGTTTCATCAAAACTTAAGCATCGCTCGTAGCGATGGGTTCGAGTCTTCTCGACGCGCGTTGCTCAAGAGGAAAGTGAAAAGGACTCGAAGCCATCGCTCGCCGCGACGCCGGTTCGCCGCACGTTTGAACGTGTACGGGGGCCTTAAATGTCCCCCATCCAACTCCGGTCGCGACGGTTTCGATCGTGCCGCGCCGGTGACTGAAAGGGACAAACGCGGTGGCGCTCCGCCAGCCGCCGTCGACCTTGTTATCCTTGCTTTCAGGGACCGCGAATTAACGGCGGATCCGATTATAGGAGTCATTTACGGGGACAGCAGCGTTCGGCGCGGCCGTCGCATCGGCCGGGAACGAAGCGGTTCCGGCGCGATGCGGCCATTTCCACTCGTTCGGAATAGGAGGTCGCCTTTCGAATATTATCATTCGAATATAGCCTCGAACTCCATTATCCGCTGCGGTGCAACTACTCGAAACTCAGCGCGCCATTAAACTATGGGGTCAATTTGTCTGGGACATGTACAGTCCCCTCCCTCCCCGCGGCCGCGGCTCCGCATCGCCGAAACTACGTCCATCCCCTACGGCGGGGGAGTGGATCGTGCGATCGTGGCGGGAAAGAGACGCGGCCGGCAACGGCACTGGTTTCATACACGGATTACACTTGTTCTCCATTAATTTGATGAGAGATCGATGGTGCTCCTGGCGTGCCGTACGTCGCGCGCGATACACTTGTGTAAATATATGGAGGATTTTAGTGTGTCGTGAATCGAGGTGAGAATAGTTGGATGTCTGGAGAACGTTGTTACCCAGAATTTGGGTAGTCGAGAGAAGGCGTGTAGATAGAGAGATTAGGAAGATAGAAGAGTCCTTAAGGGTTGTCCGCAACAATTGTTCGCAACTAAACGACCGAGTTCTTCGACAACGATAATCATTCTTATACTCAAAAACAGTTTTCGTTGAGTGATCTTGCGTCGTGTTTCTTAAAAATACGTTAGAAACTAGATTACATTCTACGGGATGCTACACATGCAACGGCTGTCCGAGAATAAAGAAACAGACGGATGAACGAGAGGGAAACAATGCGTGCGCCGGTTGAAGTGCGCAGCGACGAATTTCGCGAGATCGTTATTCGGCTCGGTTTTAATTGCGATCACTCACGGTCGGACGTCGGTTGAATGGAACTCGAGTGGGAGCACTCTTTATGCGAGGCATAAATGGCCAGGTAGGGAAATAAAGTTCGAAAATATCTGGGGAGCCAGCCGCTGTTTAACGTCGTTCGATTCAACCGTATCCGTCGATTGTTCCCGTTTTCTATTTAAGTTAATCGCTCGAAACAAATTTCATAATACGGCGGTATCTATTTTGGGAATTAACGTTATGCGAATCGATAGGAGATAATAGAGTCGGCGAATAATACGCTGCGTGGGAGCAATGTTAGTGCCCGGGATCAACCGGTAATGCACAGACGCGTCAATCAAGTGCTACTCGATATTAGGAATTTTCTCAACGGATTTTATCGATTATCGCCTGGCGTTTATTATTGCACGCTTAATTATTAACCGTGTATTATAGCAGTTAACGCTGTTGGCTGATCAGCTTCGTCGTTTTTCATCTTCAACGCGGAATTCCAATTATACTATGCGAATAAATATTATGAATAAATGCACTGAAGAATAACAGGAAGTCGCCGAACGAAATGAGCAAAGCGTAATTCAACGAAGTTCAATTTTACGACCTACAATTTGTAAGATAAGCATTAACCGCTTTTTAAGGAAATTTAATTTCCGAGTGACGCTCGCGCGATGATCACCGCCACTAGAAATTGTCGACGAAGTTCGATAATATTCCCAACTTCGCCGCTGCGTTAAACGATTTATACTCATTTTTGACGACCAGCGACGTACACGGAAAAACGCCACGAACAGACTTCGCGGTTTCCATGAAGTTACGCGCAATCCCGTATCCTCTGGACGCTTGTTAACTTCCGGCGGTTTTACGCGGTCGGTAGTTCTCTAGTTCCTGCACGGAGTATCTTTGGTTCCTACTTTGCGAAATAATAAATAAAGTTCCGTAGCACACGCGTGCATCGCGGAGCGCACTTTAAACGATGCGAACTCGGAGCAACGGAAGCACTTACCGATGCTAATAAAAATATTGAATAGCGCGAGTACGGTAGCAGATAATCAACGACCGTTTCTATTTACGTTCCATACGGAAAAATAGGCAATAAAGCGCTCGAGATTCTCGTAACGATCGGCGTTTGAAACTCGCCGGAGCCGAATCACGGAAATCCAAGCCCCAGAAACAGACTAATCGCTTTACGAGTGATCGATTCAACCGCGAGAAGGTATTCACGGGTCCAAGAACACTGGTCCCCTCGTCGCGACAATGACTTCCTCCCAATTACGGTGACGCCCGGGTTCGTCGAGGATTTTTCGGCGGCGAGACAGTCGGCCAGGCGAGAACCAAGGAATCGTATCAAGCCCTCGTTAGGCAAGGAACCCCAGGCGAAAATGTCGTCGGTGAAACGACGATCAATCACGATTTTCCCGGGGTGGCCTCTCGTCAGCCGCGGCGGGGCGCGTGCATACGCGCGTCCTGGTTCAGGGACGCGGCCCGGGGTCGTTGAACCGTTCCTTCGGATCCGCGTCCAAAAATACACGGGGATCCGGGGAAGAACGGAGCGGAGTCGTAACGAGAAACGTAACGCAGACGGCGCAGGGAACGGGCGAAGGGGGTGTGTGCCGAAGAAAACGGGCACGAGAGTTCGGCGGGAGGGTGGGGACGGAAAGACGGCCAAGGGAGGAGGCGAGCACAATGCTCCGGCTTGGAGGAACTGCGGTGACAAACAGTGGACTGCAGCCAGAAAGAGGGACAAAGATGGCTAAACTCCTGTACGTGTGTTTCTGTGTAGCACGTCGGCGAGAGGAACGAGAGGGAAGGTGGCGCGAAACGGCGAAGGGAGGAAGAACGCGGCGGAGGGCGAGAGACGGCGGAGAAGCGAGAGGGCCGAGGATGAATATATATCGCGATGCGACTCTTCTCCGAGCAGGAATTACTCTCCTCTCGTCTATTCTTTCCACGCGGTTATTATGGTAGCCGAGCTATTCTTGGATAAAGAGAAAGATAGCGCGGGTAAGGGGGCGGGGACGGCGGCAGTTCGAAACAAAAAAGAACGCCGTTCGAATGCGAACGGAAGCTTTCACAGTCGGACGGCTCTCGCTCGGCTCCTCCGCTCCGATCGAATCGATTCGGCCCTTCTGCAATGATAACGCCGGGGATCCCCGCGTCGCGGAGCACCGGGAGCCTCGCAACAAACTTGCCCGGTAATTTGCGGCCGCTCGCTGCGAGCACATCCGTTAAACAGTCGCGCGCGCACAGAAGTTGGTTAGCGTCGCGACCCGCCCGAGCGGTTTTCTTCTCCTCTTTTGTCCCGCGACGTTCGTTTTTCTTTCCAATTTGCCCGCGAACGAGTCGGCGCGGCCGCGAACAAGGGAAATAATTCATTTTCCCCCCGTACACCGATCGTCGGGCCGCGGTATCGAGTTTTCCCGCGACGGACGCTTCCAACGACGCCGGTAATGAACCGCCGGAATCTCTTTACTTCCCGTGTTTCTCGATTCCGTCCTCTTTCGTCCTTTTTCCGTTGCGTCGGCCGCACAATGCGCCAGCCGAGGGAACGCGCGGATCCCCGGGGCGAATCGGCCGTTTCCAAACTGGCGCATCGATTTGTCGCTTGTTTCGCGGACGTTGAACGGCCGGCTCGGGGAAGCCGGAAAAGGGAACCGGCAACTTTTGATTTCTTCCGCTCACGGAGTTCGTCGCGTCCTCGAACGGGTCCTCGGCCGCGCTCTCTCCCGCCGACCCGGTCCCCTTTTCGCCCGCGAGTTATTAAAATCCTCCCCGGGCTCGCGCGGCGGCGCCGCAACTTTTTCAATTCTCGCCGCTTCAAACTTCTCGAAACGGAGGCCGGCCCGAGAGCGGCTGGTAACCAGCGAATTTTCCGAAACATCCGAAAACGAAATTCTCCCCGGGGCGTTCGCGATGAGCGCGCGATATTATCTACGGACCGACGCCCGCGCTCGACTGTTCCGGAACGAGAGTGTACAATCGTGCTCCCGTTACTTGCGCCGTGGAAACTGGCTGCTCGATTATTTGTATTGTTGCACGGCTAAGTGCCTGCTTGCGGCCAATTACGGTTGTTCGCGGATCGCGGTACCATTTGAAAATGAGCGGAATTTGGAAAACTTGGAGCGACCCGCAACTGCAAGACTGTTGCTTCGCTATTCGTTCGTGACATTGAAGAAAACGCTATCGTCTAATATAAATCCGTCTGTCTCCGTCACCCGGTATCTTTTGGTATATGAACAAGGGATAGACAGTGGAGTTTTTTTATCTATCGCGAATAAACTCTGAACAACAAACTGCTGCATCTTAACCGCAAGTTACTCGCGGAAGAAAGAAATGTGCAAGCGAAGTAGACGGGACCTACGCCCATGTTAAATCTATGATTTACTCTGGCGAGCGAGTTCAAAGGGTAGAAGGGTCTCCTTGGAGCGAAGAGAAACTTTCGCTACCACCTTGGAGACGTCTCGAGTGCATCTTGTCTCTGGCCTTCGCTTCTGAATTTAACATCGAAACTGCGTCGATACCTCCGCCATGGCGGCCCGGCGATAAAAGTCGATCGCTCGTTGGTGCACGCGGAATTCTAATACTACTTTTACTCGGAAGACTCGCCGATGAATAAAAACCGACGAATCCGTGGTTTTCAATGGCACCGCGAATTTTCGAGGAAAAATGAAAAATTTCTGTTCATTCGTATGCTCATCGTCGAGGTCGACGAGAAGCCGAATTCGACCGTATTTAATGAATGATATAGGAAAACCGCAAGCTTCTCTTGCAACAAAAATTTAGCGGGTTTATAATATCGCTGCCGAGTAATGAACTGTGATTCTGCCTTCGTATTACCGTATTATCTGTTAGATTCAAGTAACATCCTCGTAGCATCAACTTCTTGGATATTTCAGTACCAAGAAATATATAAAGGCACTCTAAAAGCGGCGAAACTCACAAACACATCCCAGCTCGAAAATCCGAGCAGCAGTCAGCAGAAAATGAAGCGGACTCTGCAGCAAGAAACTTCAGTAACCACGAGCCCTCTTTAAAACATTTAACCACATCCCGAGCCGACCGTCCCTCGATCGCTGACCGACAACACCCTCGTAATTAGATTGTAATAAATAAGCGAGCTCGAAAATCCGGCGTGGTTCTCACGGAAGGACGGACGAGCGTGGCGTCGACGTCGGGCGCAAACTTCTTAACTGCGCCATTGTAACTAATTTGCCAGCGGCCTCGTCCGTCGAACTTAACCGATGAATAACTACAAAATAATCAGCTTGAATATTCATAGACGACTGTCCCACGCGCGTCGCCGGATTATTTGTTTCCGGACTCTCTGCTCTGCTCCACTTTCGTCCTCGCGCGGAACTCCCGGGTCGCGCGAGCATTCGTTAACACTACAACTACCCGATGGGCCAAAATCACTTCACTATCTTTCACAGTTATTGGACGAAGTTAACCCTTTGCCCTATGATTTGCATCTGTTAGCCATAAATGAGTTATTGAAAAACAGACAAGCTCTATGAATCGAGCATTACATGTGTTCGTTAAACTCTGTTTAACACTAGGTTTACGGGCATTTATTGTACACTTCATTCTATTATTCCTAAAAGAATCGATGCTCGTTTATTTAGGTTGTGGAAACTGGAGATTCGATAGTAGGTAATTGGGGTACATGCCAGTGTGATCGCATCAATCAAAATCGGCGTAAACGTTTACAAAAAAATATTTCTAAAATCCAATATGAACCTAGTGTTAAAATCTTCGCCATGTGACGCGTTATAAGGCAAGGGGTGAAAGTGGTCGGTCGAGCGATACGATAACTAAAATGCAACTCAAATCTGAATAGATTGGCGCTTATAGTTTCGATAAAACGAAGCTCGACAAAGGCGAATTTAACCGGCGAGCGATTCGAGCGTCGAAGACACGAAACTGTCGGCGCGCGTATTATCTGCCGCGGAACACACCGGCCGCTTTCCC
Source organism: Nomia melanderi (assembly GCF_051020985.1). NCBI lineage: Eukaryota > Metazoa > Arthropoda > Insecta > Hymenoptera > Halictidae > Nomia > Nomia melanderi. The sequence goes on along the minus strand of NC_135004.1, from coordinate 18,433,503 downwards.
GTAATCCGAATGAGCAGTAATGGGCCGGCTAACCGGGGCTCCTTTTACGACGCGGGCGGATTTTATTCACGGGCTTCCGACGGCCTTCATTAAATTCAATAAATAATCTAAGTTAGCCGGCCGGCCGAGGTGTTCGCGATGAAAATTAATTAGGGCTCTTAATGGAAATTCGCGGCGGCCAAGACGGCGAACTGCCTGACGACCTCGTAATTTCGTCTTTATACTCGCCCCATTCAGGCTCGGCCAGGATATTCGAGGCACTCTTCGGAGGTGTTGCGGGATTCAAAGGAATTAAGCGATCGGCGGATGCCCCCATAGAATGTTTAATCGCGAATTGATACGATTCCCGCGGTGTTAAAGGATCCATTATGCCTCGGATCGTGTCGCTTCTATCCCCCATCGATATTTCTATTACACGTAATTACTTTCCGACTGTTCAAATTCAGCCAGATTGATCATACGGTCGCCGGAGCGCAAACGCGCGTGGCGAGCAAATGAAATTTATTTCAGTGAAAATGATATTGTGTTTTAGAGCTGCGGGATATGAAGGATCGATGAGAAAATAATTGACGATGGGAAAAATCTATTACCATTATTACGCGATCTCCACCGATAGACATTGCAGCTGTAAATGCTGCAAAATGTCATCTCCGTTGACAATTCATTAGACACTTGTCCACTTAACGCGTAAACGTTAAAATGCTAAACGTTTTGATCGAACGACCGAAAGCAAACCGATTTAAAAGGTTTACCCGATATAATGGTTATTACATTAACAATACTGCATTTCATGGGTCGCTGATCGAGTAAACATATTTTTCTGGTACACGAATAACCTATTGTTCGATCTGTCGGGATAAAAACGCGCTAACGAACGATCGAGCGTGAAACAACGAGGGAGGAAAGCGTTAAATACATTTAGGGTGGGCAGACTAAAGCGAAACATCCCCGGCAGGTATGTTTTCATTCGCCGGTCTAATTCGGCCCGTCCGCGAGTCTAATTACGAATTTACCAAGGCGGGAGAGGGTAATTTGTAGACTGGATTAGCCGGCGTCTTTTCTCACGGCTCGGAAGACTCTCGGTTAAAGATCGCGGCCCGGCACGGAGGAACGTAATTCAGCCGAACTCCGCTCGTACTTTACAAGGGTTAACGAAAGAGGGCATGGTAATTGCAAAAATCACGAAAAGATTTATCGCGACCGTTCAACCTCGGCTCCTTCCAGTTACTTCTCATTCCCAACCACTTAATGCGATTTTTTCGAGCCGGTCGAGTCGAGTTCGAATTGAACGCGCAACGACAACGGGGAAATATCGTTGTTTGCACGAGCACGGAGCCGCTCCGCCGTGAAACGATTACATTTCCGCGACTCAAATATTTTAAATAAATAGTATCCATTCGTGATTCCGCCCGATTGTACTTGCCGCTACCCGGCGCGCAAATATTTCCGACGGAATGCGCGATAATAATGCAAGATTGATCCGGCGTACGCGCGATGATTCATTATCGGTAACATAGTTTCGCGTAAACCGTTACATCTCTATCATTCGCAGAAAATTCACGGTGAAATTTTCACGTGCTCCCATCGGAATTACAGAATTTCGACGGTTTAATAACCGTTCCACGGCGGGACATAATTTTATGCATGAAAAAGCTCTTCAAATACGATTCTACTTTCGCCGTTCCTAGGTATGTGCATATAATCCATGGGGATGTTCTCAATTTTCGGCGCGATCTTATCAGACGTCCTCTTATCTCGACTCCGCTCGAACCCCGTACAATTACGAAAAACCGTGGAGCCCGGGGCCCCGCTCGAATCGTAGAATCCTTGGCACCCGTTAGAATACGCGGATTCTCGGGCGATGTTCCATTATTGAAATTCATTAGGGCGCACGACGGTCCGTTATCGCGTTCATTAGAATTTTCTATTCGCAACAAAATTCACTGGCCGCGATTTATCATTATTACTTGAAATTCATTACAGCACGAGATCGTACGTCCACCTACAGGCGAAATTGATTTTCTACTATCCTCTGCACGCCGGAACGTGCATAAAACATTATTCATTCGATTAATGATGTATGTTGCCGAGCGCCGATGCACCTACGTTTCAGTAAAAATTCAGCACCAATATTAAACGTCATTTATCATTGACGAATTAGTATTCCGTTACTCGGTTACGCGATCCCGGTATTATAACAAATTATATTCGTATTAAAATCGTGGTGGGCTCGGAGCGCTTGTTTCGCGGGTTCGTCGAAGAATTTCAATTCGCGTCGGGATCCATAATCAATAACGCGTAACTCGCGCGCCCACTATCGATCAGAACCCAGCCGGAGGATCGGGAAGACGTGGGTTGCTCACTGTTTCCCAGAAACACCGAATTCGGGGCTCGATCCCCGGACGAGGATTACGTATTCCCGCGCAAAAGGTAAATAATACCGTGGCAAGATCGGTGGAATTCGATGGAAGGATCTCGCAAGCGGGCTGCAATTTGCGAATTCAGTCTTGATCGAGGATGATGGGCGGCTTACCTGAAACTGCTATGCTCGCATGTCGATGATTGGATCTCGGGATCCCTTGCGAATCCTCCGTCGTGCCGCATCTGCGGCGAAAGAACGCCGCCATCCGGGAATCCGTTTCGCGGATTGCCCGAGGACCGGTCTCGATAAACCTGCAAAACACGTCGATAATGGGACTATTAGAACCTCGGTATGCAATTTAAACGTATCCTTTGAAACGAATCGTTCTTCGTTTATTGAGAATGTAACATAATATATTATATAATTGATTCGATTACAATTAGAATCAAGTGTATACTATACAATACTGTTAACACTAGAACTACCGAGCATTCAATACGATTAACATGCAATTCCCATAAAAATTGTAACAGTAAATTACTTTCAGTTTCTTCAGACACTCATTATAGTACTGAAATGAAACTATTTTCAAAATCATTTCGAATATTCAATGCTTCGAAGGTATCAATAATTGCTAAACAAAAAAATCGAAACCAGTCATTTTGTACGGTAGTTCCAGTGTTAATTACAGTTAAGTTAATTCGAATATAATTAAAAAGATAGGGATTCGTAGGTTAACAAGTCTCTCATAACGATCCTAAATTCAGATCATCTTGACAAACATATGACACTTAAAAACCGCGGAAGTGTTGAGACTTGGAGAAAAAAGGGTCACGATTTCACGTGTATCATTTCAGGAAGTCCATTAAAATTTAAGCGGCAAGAAAATCACGGCCAGTAAGACACGATAAGAACTGGAATATTAAAAAGGGGGCAGCAAGGTTCGTTAACGTCGAGGCATTTCCCGGCGAGGCGCGCGCGCGGTCGGCAACAATGCGTGAAACTGCGGGAGAGAGTTGAATCAATTGCGTTTCGGTGGAGGCGCGCGGCCGCCCGCTGATAATTTAGCGATATTGCGCGTGGCAGCGATCCGCTAATAAACGAAACAATGTTACGCGCGGGAACGCGCGCTCTGCGGTGTAATGAGTTCCGGCGGCACGGGAACGCGCGGCACGAGCCTCCGCGTCCTGCGCGCGAGACTAACGTCGAGTGCTGGTTAAACAGAACCATTAACTTCGTTGGAATCGTTGATAGCGCGGCGAACGAATCGCGGGTGCGTTGGCTTTTGAACGCACGGCGAGGGAACGAGTCTAATCGAAAGTCTGATCGCCGTAAGGTAGGCCGGGATGAATTGAATCGAGATAAGATCTACCTTCGTTGCGCAGCCAATTATATTTCTCATCTTTAATTTCTTACTTACACGGGAAAGATCTTTTTATAAGTTTATCCTTGAAATATGATTTCAAGCCCTGTTTCTCCACTGCTAAACAGAAAACGATTCGTCTGAGTATATCTTATCCATTATTGTCAAGCGCGGGAAGAAGTTATTCGCAGAAATTGTATAGCCGCGCGCCTATCGAGGAAATCATAAGATTACAGTGATAATTACATGGTAAGTGTGGGGTTTACAGAGATTTCTGTTTCCTTCTTTTAACCGGTACTTTATCTTTGGCGAAGTAGCGAATGTTTGAGCGAGTTCGTGGATCGAAGAGAGTGCGGAGTTAGTTAACGTCGAATAAAGAAGCGAAACTACGATACCGGTGTCACGGGACCGGTCCGTTCACGTCGATGCCGGATCGCAATCATCGGATTACCGAAGTTCGTAAACCTGTTATTGCTTCCGGATTAATCGTGGCACACGTTCCAGTAATTCTTTCGGAATTCATCGGTTTCCCGACGTTTCCCCAAGTTCGCGACGTCTCAGCGTTAAACCGCAGGTGGCAAAGTGATCGGAGAGCATTTCATAAGCGGAACACTCGCCCGCGGGAAATATGAAAACGTTATGCGAAAGGAACTTTACGATCCGCGAGAAAATTAAATATTCGCCGAGCAACGTGATACCGGCATGACGGATGTTCGGCACATTATGCATGTGCGGTGAGGGCCACGCTAAATGGGCTCTCCCCGAATCGATCAGCGGATCGTGGTGGACCAATTTTGCAGTCCGTTCGCGCCAAGTAACGTATTTCGAATTCCTTTTTTGCGCGGAACATCGATGATTCAACGAGTTTAAAATATACGGAGCTTAAAATATATGAAGCTTAAAATACACGAAGCTTGAAATATACGAAGTAACGTCCCCAAAACCGTCGCACCCGTAAAAACAATTACTCCTAGAACGGTAGGACCCAATTAGATGCTATCCAAGTTTCGAAAATAAATCAGAAATAAATGATCAAATTACCGAATGAAAATTTCAACGAATTATAAGGAGCAGACACGGTTTACTATTCTCTCCGCTTCCTTCCTCTCCGACCGGCGAATCACTATAAATATTGAATCGGCACTGTCGGCAATCTCCTTTAATTAGCTATCACAAGAATCGATCTTCTTCGGCAATTCTGGGGAGCCGGTGTTTTACGAGCGTTCGAATCCAGGTAAAACAGCCGGACCATTTCGGTGCGATCGCAAACAGTCTACCACGGTTCGTGATTCTCGGCTGATCGTCAATTCTCTCCCGGCGGACGCGTTGAAATTTGTATCGGCGAGAATAACCCCGTGAACGACCGTCCCTGGCCGGACATACGAAAGAGTTTAGGACACGGGCGTGGAGAAATGAAACGGACAAATATTATTTGAAAAGAGAACGGGGCGTGACACCCTATAAACACTTTACGCTTCGCCCGGTTTGCCCTGACTACTTCGGAAACCATAAAAAAAGTTCACTCGACGGAGCCGATGATTCATCCCTTGTTCACCCCAAACGGCGGGAGAAGGGTGTAATAGCCCCTGAATCATTCAGGTTGTTGTCGGGCAGCCCGAACGCGTGCGAAGTCGGATATTCCGCAGAAATAACGTTAACCCTTCGCGCTCGAGAAGTGACCCTTAGTCGCCACTTGATTTCACGCCAAGATTATTAAGTTTAATATTTAATGTCGAACTTTGTGTCACGTGTCACTATGTGGAATCTTGTAACACCACAGTTTTGTTCCTTAATTTGTGTATGTTCCGCCTATCTCAATTCGCATCTGACATTGCAATGGAACAGTTACATTATTTACATAGCAAACTTGTAAGTTCATTTTCCAGTTATTATAGCAGGAATTTTTACATTTTCACTTCGACATTTCAAACAAATTATTCGATACTCGAACTTTTTATCCGATATTTGAATAAAATCGAGCAATGGTATGTATCGTAATACTGTAAGGTGTTTCGCAGTCCACAGTTGCAATATTGTCGTTTATGAGCCACGTACAGTGAGCCTCTAGCCTCTGGGTATCGCTGCAATGTTTGTTTACTTTCTGTATTTCATGATAATTATTTACCTACACCGGATCCAAATATCTTAATGTTTGCCACGTACTTCTGCTTCGGCAAGTGCAATTTACTTACTCGGAAAATGTTTCTTGATGCGGAGCAATAACAAACATTACAGAACCGTAATGTATACATCCAAATACCGTTCCGTATCTTCTTAATATTGCGCTCAACGGAAGTTAAAAATGCCTAAACAAATGATTCGCCGAGATGCTGTTCTGCTCGACCTCCAGTAACCCCTAAAGAAATTCACGTCTATCCGCTTAAAATTCTTTGAATCAACGGAATTATCAATTTGTCGAAAACAACCTAGCATACCTAACGCAACCAGCCTGTCCATGTTTATAAGATGTCGTTGGCAATTATAGAACAAACCTATCCCGACGTGCAATGAGTGTCCAGCGCGAGGAGTTGATATAATAAATAATCAAAGACCCGACATCGGCATTCTCAGGAAACGTCCAGTGAAATGGAAATACACAGATCGTTAGCCTGGATCATCGATTCCTCGGTTCAGATAGTTTCACGACGCGAGCATCCACACTGGCAAGAAGCCATTCTTCGGTTCTGACCTAAATCACGGGGGAACTAGGCGCGGCAGCCGATGGAAAACAAACCGGCAGCGATAGAGAGCGAACGGGTCGAGCGTAACGGTGGACAGGGCGCAGCGATTTATCGTGCATCAGAACCGATTAGCGATCCTAATCCGTTTCTCCGTTTCAGATCGCGGAAGCGCCGCTGAGTGCGGCCGGATCGTTAATCAACCGCTCGTCCGGATCAGTGGCTCTCATCCCGACCGCGTTCGTCTTCCGTCGCGGATTGCCGGACGCCGCGGCGCGCGAGCAGGAACGATCCTCGGCCAGAGGTTAACCGTTTATCAAGCGGTCGACCGACGATGCGCCGCCGGCGCGCCAGCCGGAAGCATTTGCGGGACTTCTTAGGTGCTATCGACCGTGCAACTCCCGCGCGCCCGGAAACTTGGATCGGTTCCGAAAGAGAAACTAAGAACGAACCCGAATATCGACGCGAACGGGACGAGCGACGGTGACCCGCTTCGCGTTTGGCGAACTCGCGCGAGACCGCCGGGAAGATTTACACGGACGGCGGTGTAATGAGCGTGCGCGTATGAAAACGAGTTTTTGCCTACAATGGCAACCTGTTGAAAACCGTGAACGCGGAATTCATCTTCGAACACGTCACCCTTGCCGCCGCCCTTCCTTCCTTCCTTCCTTCCTTCCTGCCTTCCTTCCTCCGTACACCCCGCCTCTTCCACCGTTCCTTACTTGCGAGTAATTGCTTCGAAGTATTTGGATAACCGCCGGAATTCGTGAGTATACGCGTGGTTACCGCCGCGGACATCCCTCGCCCCTCGCCAGGAACCGCGCTCCTCCTACGCTGAGATATGCAGCGAGATCCTGGCAATGATAGAACGCAGGTAAGCGCAGAAGTTACGGCTGCGCCTGGGATCCTAATTATCGGGCAACTTGGCCGGCGCTCGTCGATCACCGGCGAAATTACGCTGCGCGCCACTGACCCGGCGTTCGGCTCGAAAACTGCGGGGACATTTGTACACCCTTGGTTTTAGAGAACTTTCCAGCGGCGAAATGTTCCGGTTAGTCGTAGAAAAGAAGAGACAGCGTTACATTATTTGTCTTTGATTAATGTTTTCAAGGGAATATTCTTGATAGAGGTACATAGCAAGCTAACGAATAATTTCTCCTTCTGGAACTGAGTCAGCGGAAAGTACATGGGATGCAGTCGAATTTAAATAATCTTCGGAGAATCTAAATTTCATGGCACAGCGTAACGCATCTACGAAGATTGATGAAAATATATTCAGAATTTGGCGTACGGTAGAATCGTCGTGGGGAGGGATCGTAGTTCGCGCAGAGACGCCGCCATGACTCGTGCATTCAACCCCGAGTGTACAGTTTCATTCGCCCGGCAATATTTCTTACGACAGTGGCTGTTACGCTTTCGGTGAGTTTTTGGAGAAAGGAGGTCCGAGATCTTTGGCTCGAGCAATCGTGCCTTCCAGACTGTCGGGCACCTCTCGCCGGAGCCAAGTATTCCGTGCATAGAGTCGCGCCGCGGCGCCTGCAGAAACATGAAAGAGTCTGGAGCGGCACCGTGATTGTAATAAATCGCTGGAACTCATAGTCCTGGCCGGCGCTAGATAAACTGCATTCCCCAACGACGCTTCTCGGCGCGTCTTTACGATGCCGGCGCGCGTTAAGCGAGAATAATTGGCGTCGGGGTGGCACCGTGATACCATAATGGACGAAGTTAAACACCCCGGCAAGAGGTCTCCATGGAGGTTTAACGTAAGCAGTTACTCTTGTGTCCTTTCGCGGAGGGAATTTTCGAATTACGGCACACCGGACTGTTTCCTTGACATTTCGGTTGTCCTTTCCGCGGATTCTGCTGTCTCGCGATACGCGCGCTAAGTCGAGGAGAGACCTAACCGCTGAAAACAATTCAGAATGCAGGCATTTGACATTTTAACGAGGCCGGAACATCTCGACTTGCCCTAAACAATACTTCACCCAAGTATCTAGTTTCTTTCGCATTTACCGCTAAAATCGCGTATTTTTTCGAATGAATTATTAAACTTTAATGAACTTCTTTGATCATGGTATTAAGATTATATCGCGAGACTGACAGCTGTAAGAATGGCACCCATGATACGATGACCGGACGTCCACTTTCATCTTTGATGCGAGTGCCGGTAAATCAGACAAGGCGCATGAAAAATATATTCCGTTCATCTAAGAGTAGAAGTTGAATGGCGCTATCGCATTATAAATTCATTATTGCTCTGTTCCGTGGCAGTGTCTCGTATCAGTTCCCAGTTTCCTCTATTCTCACCTTTCACGGACCAAAATGGAATCACCAGCGACGATATTTCCATATACGCCCGACGTTTCCCCGCTCTTATTAGATACTTCTCGCCATCCGCTCTGCAGTCACTTTCGTTCTCGTCGAGAAAAACAATGAACCAGCGCGTTGCTTAAAAGTCCACGAGGATTCGAAGGAAACAAACCTGGCATTTCACCGCAGCTGTTTCGTTGAAAAAAATTTCGAATATTTCGAACCTCTTGCCTTGTTTCGCGAAGGGGGATCTTATTTTAGAAAACTTGCGAATATTCCGAATACCTTCCCTTGGTTCGGTTAAGCTACATTCGATCGCAACGTCGAACGCGATTCGCCGAATCTATTATCCCTGGAAATCAGCGCGAAGACGCTGCAAATAAACAGTCCGTCGTTCTCGGGGCAATTAACCGGATTCCTCTGGAAACCGATTCTTCGGTTGGTCGATTTTTCCGGCGCGTTTTTTCGATCGATTCCCGGGACACTTGGCGTTCCGCGCACGAAAAATACCGATCGTTCTGCCACTGGCGAAATTCCGGCAGCCCGGGCGCGAGCGACGACTGCTCGGTATCTCGTAAATACCAGCTCGACACTCCCTCGTTACGCGGGATTCGTCGCCTTCTAGGGAGGTTCGTCGTCGGCTGCCTGGAATCTGTCTTTTGTAACCCGGCCGTCGCGCGTCTTTCCCTCCAGCCGAAAAACGAGAATAGAATGGACCCGGGGAAGCGAGCGCGAGCCGCGTGAAATAAAAGCTTGGGAACCGGCGACGGTTTTCGGGGGTTGAACCGGCGGCGCGTGCGCTCGCCACCGTTCGCCACGGAGACGAGCACCGAAACGCTCTTCGAATCTACGAAGCACACTTTGGAAAATTGTCTGAAGCCGGGAAGCAGAGCGTGTCGAAAGTTTTCACGGATCCTGCCGCCCTTAGAATTCCTCGAGTAATTTAAAGATCCGAACGAGGGCGCGAGAAGTAATTTAATTTCACCAGTTCCCCGCTTCACGGAATTGTAATTTTTCATTTACACTCACGCGAAACGTGTTGCCGGTCGTCCAAGATTTTCATATCATCGATTCCACTGAAACTGGGGAATAACGGAGAAGAATGTCGGGAGGATGTAACTGGAGTCGAGCGAATTATTGATTATTAATTACGACGGATTAATGACACTAAAGAGGAAATCCAATTACTCGAATAACCAGTGTATAAGAATTCAAGGCACAATTCAGTTTCGCGGAAGAAGAATTCTCAGGAGTGAAAAAAATTCTCGTCCGCAACGGGTTGAAGTTCCTCTAGGCGTCGAAATGTTCGAGAAGCGTGAAACTGGGAGGCTCGGATCGTAGCGGTCCCGCATATGTGCTCGCACGTGCTCGCGCCGGATGCGAGGGCCGTGGAAAAAGAAAGACGGGGTTGAGACGCGGGAAGAGGGTAGGTAGGGTGGCCTAAAATTACTTAGTCGTCGCCACAATTCAGCCGGCCGGATAGCCCGGGATCTTTCGGTTCCCCGGCGAGGAGTACGTTCCGCCGAGCGGCTCGTTTCTCTCCTCCTGTTTCTTCCTCTGCCGCTCGAGGGTCGCGATCCCGCCGCCATCCACGGTGCCTCGCGTTTCCCCCAGAAGCGCCATAAAATTCCCGGTAATTCGGGCGTTCGGGCAAGAAAGGATAAATTTCGCCGTTCGATAACGCCCAGAATGCCACTCGTTCCGCAACGAGTTACCCGGGAATTCCGCCGATCGGCGGAATTCACCGGCATCCCCGCAACGTCGCCGAATATCCAGGCGCGCGCGACGGCAACCCCGATCAAGAATATTCCACGCGAAGTCACGAACACGCGATGCGTAGAAATATCCGCTTTGACGGATCCCTCTTTATTGGGCTCTTGTGCTCACGCGAAATTTCGTTTCAGTCGGCGCGCCTCTGCTCTTGATTTTTTAGGTATTTCCGAGGAACGTCTCGAATCTCATTTTCTCGCGGCGGATTAATCCTTTGCATTCGAAAGTTCTTCGCTAGAGATATTCAACGTGGTCCGACGAGACGACATTCCTTGGGACTAAACGACGAGGAATCCGGTGTTTTCAATTCCACGGGATTCCATTTAGCGTTTATTTGCGAAACTAATGCAGAATTCGAGACGCTTCGTCGACAGGATATTTCGAATTAACATCCAGTTAGGCACGGTCATCGTTGCGCTTAACAACATGTATCAACCGCGATAAAATTAAATGTAATAGGGCGCGTTAGCATTCACCGCAGCCGCCTGACATTTAAAAAGACCGACCCGCGCCGAACTTTGAATGGGTCACGCGAAGCAGCGTCCGGCGCGGTTCTTTGAAGGGTTAAATCCGACCTCGTCTCGCGGAGTAACTTCGCTAACTGAAGACCCGAGATGAATGTCGAAGCCGGTGATTAGCCGGGGACTATTTTTACCGAATGCAATGAAGCCGCGTAATTAACCGGGTCGCGGAAAAAGGCGCGGGAGAGCCCGGAAAAGGGGGAGAAACGGAGTGCAGGGGAAAAACGGAGAAAGGGAAAGAGAGTAACGGAAAGCGTGCGTCAAAGAGATCGCCCGAAGGGTCGTTTAAAATCGCGCGAAACCGCCGCGACACCGGTTACAGCACGCGCAGGGGAGGAACAGTGCGAAAGAGGGGGTGACGGGGAGGGGAAGAGGCAGAGGGAAAGGGGGAAGCCCGCGGTAACGAATTCCTTCGCTCCGAGATATTTTCGTCGAGGTTGGGAGCCGGTGTCGTTTGTCGGACGATAAACTTTCTCCCTCCCGCGATCTCTTCTTCTTTCCGGCCGACCGCTCGGTGTTCCGCCCCCGCGACACTCGTGAGGGAAACGGATAGGCGTTTTCACGCGTCCCGTGTTACGCAGCGGCCGAACACCGGCCCTAAATCGCTCGGACAATATTTCGGACAGACGTTGCGCCGGTCGAAAGTATCGAGTCGCTTGACTCATCGTGCGTGACGGTGGAGGAGTCGGTGTAAGGGGTGAGTCATTCGAAGTCGGCCTGTTGAGTACAGTTTCGACGGAGGAAAGAAACTCTTAAATTCCAGCGACAGCGAAGACTGTGGCCCAGAAATGTATTAAACATTTCCGTTCGAGGAAAAATGTTTCTCGCAGCGCAAGACCATCCGAGCTGCCTTTGCTTTCGAGCATTGCTTTTCACCTCCGAGGCTCTAAGAATTATTCAGGTGACTTCTCAGGTGACTCACCCCGTAGATTATGGAAGCCAGGTGTCCAGTAATGAAAAGGGGGAGTATTGATGTTTGAGGAACTCCGGGAGTCGAGGTCTGGCCAGCCTACAGCTGCGAGGATGTCAGGGGGTGGTCTTTTGGGTATTGGCGACCTCGGGACAAGGTCTCTAACCGATGGCCACGTGCAGGCGGTATAATATTGATGAGACAACGCTGCTGTGGGCTGTAATAATTCAGAAACGAAACTCGAGAAGCAAATCGTGTTAAAAATGAATGCGAGCAACTTTCGGCTGGCACACTCTTTAAATTAGAAGAAAATCAAAGGACTTCGGTGCGGTATTCGCGGCCGTTGTTAATACTTAATATGAAAGTTACGGGTTTAGATAGGTAGCGCATCGAAAATTTCATTTAAATTTACGAATTCCGGCTACTGAATAGAATATTCCGTGCAATCAGAACACGTCGGTAACTTTTCCGCGACCACTGTACCTGTAATAACCCGGCAAGACAGACATCGCCGAGTTATTTTCTCCTTTCGAGGGCATTTTCGCTTCTAAATTTACCAGCCGGGGTAATGCCCGCCGCCTATCCATTATCATTCCGATAAAGCAGCTCTCCTCGTCCCTTCGGCCACGATTCACTATTATTATTTAGCTCCGTTATCTCGCGTATTGTAACTGCCCCGCACACCTGTTTCCATTTTTCGTGCGACTGCAACTGCGACCCAGATTCGAGCTCATTAATCTTGAACAGAGGGCCCGCGCTGATACCGCCGGTTCTTCCTTTCAAATTATTTCTACATTGTGAACCCCTCAGCGGGACGAATCGATTCGGACTCCGGAAAAATAAACCGCGACGAGACGCGGCGTGTAACGATGTACGCTTGATCCTATTATCGGCTCGCCGCTATCGCGTCCATCGCGACGCGTACAGACCAATTTATATTCCCCCCCTCGGCCGGAAAAATTTATCGTTTCCATTAGCGCGAGCAAAGAAAAAGGAGCGGTTTAAATTTTAATTGTCCCTGCAATTAGTTACTCGAGGGCAGCCCGGTGTCCTTCGGGGTGTCGCATCTTCCAACAACTGGCCGTGAGTCGTAAACTTCGCCCTATACAATCATTTCGCGAGTTTTATGAGTTCGGCCGAGTTAGAGCAACGTGTCCCCGGATTTCTCGCGTACCGGCGATAAAACGCTTCGCTTCGCCTCGCAGTGCCTTTTACAATTTGTAATTGCAGGACGACACTCCCCGCGCGGCGGTCCATACACATCCTTCGGCGCCCTTTCAAGTTTCCTCTCTCCTCTCGCACGAAAGTGACGATCACGCTCACGGACGCGGAAAAAACGGCCCGGTCTTTGATTGGTTTTCTGCGTCAATTAACCGGTCGTCGCGTGTCAATCGCCGGTTTTTTATCGAAAATTCGAGCACGGGACGCGAGCTTCGTCGAAGTTTCATTGATTTTTGATGGATCGCTACACGCGACGCGACGCGAGCGCTATTTCATTAAATGACTTTGAACAAAAATGCTTTTGCCATCGCAGAAGCGACGATGACACGAGACTCGGGACGAGTCGCCGCGAATCGCGAGTCGGCCATTAAGAACTCGAGACACGTTCCAAGAATTTTCCGAATCCCCGAGCTGCTCGCTCGAAGATGCAACAAACGCTTGGTTTCCATGGTATTCCGAAACAATCGAATGCAATAATTCACTGTCCGCGTTTGTCTGTCGCGCGAGTATAATTACAGGAGCGGCAACCCAAAGCGACGCTAAACGTCCGCAAGAAAAACCAACAATTTCCTTGCTCGCATCGGCGTTACGGTAGCGGGACCGAATGGTTCGAACCGGTCGGCGATTCCCGCATACCGGATGTGGAAATTGTGATCGAGTCCCGGCCGATGGGCCGTGCATAATGTTAGCAAGGCGAAACGTTAGGGTTTAATCGCGCAAAAGGGGAAAGGAGAGAGGAAAACAGCGCGGCGGCGGCGGCGGCGGCGGCGGCAGCCTCGAGCGACGAGTTCCGACGCTCCAATTACGCTCGAACGTCTGTATCTCTGCGGCGGTATCTCGCGGCCACACGGAACGAGTGGATCGCAAATAAATTCGATCTGTGGAAAATCTGCGGGAGACCGATCAGAATCGGGGCTCCCATCTTTAATTAACGAGAAGACGGTCGTTGCTCGGCAACGGTCCACGGACGCGGGAGCTCGATCGCGTTACAAAATCCGGGAGGCCGGTAAATGGATTTCCGGCCGAGCGTGCGTTCGCGCGCGCGTGCACGCTCGACGAAATATACCGGATAAACGGCGGAGGCACGCGTGTCATTTAATTACGAGTCGGCCGATCGGGACGGCCTGTCACCGGCAGAATTTCGAAGGGCGGCGCGCGGACGGTGCCGTCGATCCAGATGAACTGTGATAAACAAATAGAGAGGAGAGGCCTGGCGAGAGGACGATCAGCGCGCTGGAGAGCCCACTGACAACTCGCGAGCGAGACAGAGACAGCCGCGGAGAGTCATTCAGCGAGACAGAGACGAATCAAGAGAATCAGAGCCGGCGAGTCGGCGAGCGAGAAAGAGGAGGGTAAAGAGAGAGTTAGTGGTTCAGAAGGAGAGGCAGTCATTGAGTGGACGCGAGAAAAGCAAAAAAAGAGGAGGGCAACGTGAAAATCGGCGAGTGAGAAGGAAAGAGGCGAGAAGAGGGAGAAAAAATAGGGAGGGGTGAAGAGAGGATCAATTGACGGAAAAAAGAGAGAAAAGGAGAGAAAAAGGGGGAACGCCCACAGTTATTACAGGGGACGATACGTTATCGTCGTGACAGTTGCAAGCAGTAGCCGGATCGCCTGTCCTCCCGTTTGTTGATTACGTTAAACGGCAATTGAGATTTCCAAAGGCCGCGGTAATCCCGGACCGTAGAGTAGCACGGCGAATTTCACCGAATAAATTCTCGGCGGTACCGTTTACCCTCCGGATTTCTTTTCATCGAACTGTCCCCGACACCCTCCCGTCTGTAATATTCATTGCACCCGGTGCACAACGTCGGGCGGCGGGCAGTACGGCGCGGCTCGCTCGCTCGCTCGCCGTGCCACGTAATCCCATTCGCTGATCGAGTTAAATGACGATCGACACGCCGAGCGACCGCAGTTATTCTGAATTCGAATTACCGGCTAAATGTTGACGAAGTCCCGTTGAATAGACCGCGGTTCTATTGAGCGACTGTGATATAATATGCTGACGCTGACAGGGCTATTGAAGATAATGTGTATTGAGTGTCACGGTTTAATCTCGTAAGGGGACGCGCTGAACCGGCTATGGGCGGATTTCCGCGGAGCCCGGAATGCCGTCCTCGAGAAAGGAATTCACGTGTTCCTCGGTCCTCTTGTCAATTATTCTTCGCATCGAGGATGGGAAAGCTGTCGACGACATTAAAAAATCGATTCCGTCATAGGATTGAACGATTGCGAACGCGCTAAAGGAATTCCTTGTTCGTCCTATCACTGAACTTTTCGAACTTAAACTCTAACCGGCTAACCGTGAAATTCAGTTTTCCGGTTCTCTCGCGAGGTAACGTTCGTTCGGCAAAGTGAATAATTAATCGTCGACAAAATTCGTATTATCTCGACTTTGGAATGACAGGTATACTCGGGTAATAAGGTTAGCCGTTTATTAAAACAAGCGACCTCCGTCCTATCCGGCTGAAATATTCATGTGCCCAGGTTCAATTCCATCAAAGAAAAGCCAGCTATGACTATTTAATGCCTCGTGTCCAGACCACTTAAACTGCCAACACAAATGTTATCCCAACACAATGGATCCGGAGGAAATGTCCGAGCGGACACTGCTCTGTATTCGGCGACGATTTGTCACGGGAGAAAACTCGAGCTGTCAGTACGCTCCGGCGAAAAGTGGACTCTGAGGTCTCCGTGGACCGTGGCCGGACATCCCCGTTCGTTCTTTCGCGGCGAAAGTTAACGAAAAGCTCGAGGACTTTCGAGTTCGAACGATAATAACCGTGGCCCGAACGCCGAGGGACGCAAAGCGGCGGGGCGAGGTTTTTCTATGTGCGGCTCACGTAAAAGACATCACGTACTTCCCCACCCGGTTTTATTTCTGTCGCGGGTTAGACGGGAATGCCTCGCTGTCCGGAAATCCGTGAGACATTTGGCCCGCGTCCGTCTCGCGGTGCCGTCCCCCAGGCTCGTCCACGTTCTCGCCTCCCATTCCGCGCACTCTTCGCGGAGAGAGACCCGAAAATAACCCGGCCAGACAGCCCGACCCCTACAAGCTCAAATTGATCAGCTGCTTCCAGGCCGCTTAACCCGCCGCACTTCCCTCGGGTATTCCCACTCGGACGCGTGAAAGATAGCCGCATTATGGTTTTTCTTTCAATCAGAGGAAACAGCGTGTCAGTCGGCTGCTGCTAAGCAGCATCTATCGATGCAACATGCTTCCTTGACGTTTTATCGGTGAGAACAAAGGCAGGCAACGATTCTTCGAAACGAATCGTTTACTGGGTGAAGCGATCGACTCTGTACTTTAAATATTTCTGAATTTTAGTGTTGGTCTTGTTCCCATTTGCTTGGGAACGTAGAATCCTGGTAACAAAAGCTACTCGTTTTGCTGGAAAGCGAAGCTTTATTGGAGTTAAGGGGATCGGTAAACAAAATTTGTCGTGTTTAATTTCACTCGAAATATTAAATACTGTCGGAAGCCTGTCAGGAATGACGTCCTTTCCGAGTTTTCTTAAATTCGGAAAGTTCCGAGCTTTCATAAATTCGACAGACGTATCGATGCTCCGCGAGCGAGATTCTACGAGAAAGTCGATGGTTCACGTACGAGAAATTTATTTACGCGTCCTATGGACCGTGTGGGAGTAGCTCTGAAAATACGCCGTGTGGCGAGGATCGGTGAAAAGCAACTCGCTACGCTGTTTTTTCGAATCCGAAGTTGCGAAGCATTCGGCGTTGACGTTTTAATGGGTAAACCACCGAGTGTGCTAGTTGAAAACGTGTTTTAATGCAGGATCAAATGGAGCATCCGAAAATAAGATCGTCGGAATTCGGAGAGCACACGTCGCGAGATTCGCGTAAAGTTTCATCGAACGTTGACTTACTGTATTAGCTTGGTGTTTCATTCCTTAGTCTGTCATTATTTCGTCATTGTCGTTTCTTTTTATAATAATATGAACCGACTCGTTAGTCGAATGCCTCGCAGCATATTTCTATGCTCCCGAATTTCGTCGTTTCTAATTGAAATTCAATTAGGACGCGCAAGTTTAACAATAATACGGGGTCCCAAAATCGTAGCGAGACGGTCCACGTCATTTCAGCTCCCCGGTTCGCTATTAAAACTTCGTAAGTCATGATCTTCCTTCCCCCGGCTCGGGCAACTTTAGTTTCACTTCGGTTCGATTAGCGACAACTCGAACTTCATTTTCAGCCGATCGATGTCCCGCTTAACGAATTCGCGTGCGTACAGCCCTCTATATAATATAAATACATCGGTGCACCGGAAAACTTCGGGAGATCAAATTTTCAAGTTGGAACGATCCTTTTCGTTACAAGGAGATCGACGCTAAACCTCGCGGAGAACGGGAACTCTCGCTCGAAAAGTTCCCAGTTCCCGAGAAAGATTCAAGAAGCGATCAAAACAAGTGACGCAACCGGCGAGCGACCGAAAATGGAGTCGCCCCGACTGCGCCCGCAAACCCCTCGATTCCGGCGTCGAATTCCAAGGGACTTGGCTCGCTGTTATGGAGCAAGAAGTCGGGCACGATTGGTGGAAAGTTCGAAACTTAAAGGGTTCCGCGACTCGAGTGGTACTTTGTTCCAGCGGAAAGAAAGGAACAGCGGGGTAGAAACGAGAGAGCCGTGGAATTCGAGGTAAATGAAGGGGTCGGAATTGCGCGGGTTTCCGGGGCAAATATTTCATTGTGAAGGGCAAATGTTGAACATGAACTACCACGGGCAGACGCATTACTCTTTCAGATACTTAATATTTTTTTCATGTGTACGCTTACGGGAGCCGGTTGTTTCAACGAGAGGTACAGACCTCCGGAGGTCTCGTGTCCGTTTTCGCCCCGCCGCATTCTAACGTTTTCCCCGACGAGTGAAAATTTCTGGGTCGAATGGACTTCGTTTTACATTTCTCAAATAACGAACAACGACGGCAAATGAAGCGAGGTAATTTCCTGGAGTTTAAAGGGAACATTTTCACCGTAAAACGTGCGCCAAGTCGATCGAGGAATATGAAAATATGAAATCTCTGTATAAATCGTTAACGACAGGGTGGTTGATCACAGCTGACAATGAAATCACGGTGCAAGGGATAAACTGTGTATCAAACCCTCGGTAAAAGAGTGAACTAACGAGATTAAGTGAAAAGCGTGCGTAGTTTCCGCGGCTTCGAGCCATTCTGTCCCCTCGACGAGCCCTTTCTATTTTACGTAAGCCTCCAGGAACCCCTTCGTTTCAACACTCCGTATATCACCGGTGCGCGCGTGTATTTTTGTCCCGTTGTGGGCGGCGGCCCACCCCTTGCGAAGAAAATAAATTGCAATTAACCGCGGACACCGGTCGTAATTAGCGTTACGGCGAAGTGAGTAATATCGTGCTTAAATACTGCGAGGATTTACCTCTTAAACGGTCCTAGAAACGTTTACGGACCCGGTAATCCCGTGAACGTTAAACGCCGCGAGGCAACGCATTTCCGGCATCGTAAAAGCCGCGCGAACCGAGCTCCGGTGAAATTTCGGCGTTCGGTTCGGATCGTTTCGCGTCGTTTCCGTCCCGGGATAAAACGGGATTTACGCAACGTCGGATGGACAAGGAAGAAGGCCGACTAACGACGAACGATTCAATTATCGAGGCGCGGCCGCCGTTTCGTTATAGGATCGTTACAGAAAGATGGATCGCCGAATGTAACGCTCCCACCGGAACACCATTCAGCGACCGTTAACCACTTGCTCCATGATTTCTCGCGTTTGCCGATACAGCTAAATATTTTGAATGGACATCACTCGTCTTACGTATCGTAATTATTCCGGAGCAATTCAGAAGCGGCGATTACCGAAGACCTGCCGTGGCACTCGGACGTTTATTGGTCATAGACGTGCATTGAACGTGTGTATTGAAACCACGAAGACACTGACTTGAACTGAATGAAACCAATCTAAAATAATCACACTTACATAGTATATGACCAACGGAACACGTAATCGTTGAATTAGAACTCACTTACGTCTGATATAAGAGAGCTTCGCAGCAATTATTGTCAATGAAATTTTCCGGACGGCTATAGGCGCTAACGGTACATCAAAACCAAATTTTTTGAACGGCCACAGTAGCCGAGGGGTTAATTTGAATTGAAATGAATAGAACATTTACGTCGGCTAATTTCCGCTCGTTGTCGCTAATTTCCGCGGCGTGGAGATTCGAAATGGCCGCAGCCGGGACTGGGAAAGAGCCAGTGACGAAACCCATAAAGGCTCTCCCGCGAAACGCACGTTTCCCGACGAGAACGCGAGGGAGCGCCGGAACGTTGCGGTGACGGGCTTTCAGAACGAGTGTGAAATACACCGGCCGCATCAAGAAAAACGAGCCGTAAAAGCGGCCGTTACACGTTAATAAATACGTTTAGCGCGCGCGTTCCCGCCTCGCGCCTCTGAACGCGCCGTCCTAAATCGTGTTCGGGTATCGGCGTTGCCGCGCGCATTGTGCTCGACAGGCTCGATTGTGCCGGAAACGTTCCGTCCTTAAAATGTCTCTAACGCTCGGTTTCCTTGGAATCGAGCTTCGCCGCAGTTTGCCCGGCTATTTTATAGACCCATTACCATCGAAATTTTATATTAGCAGTGGGAGCGAAAGATTACATTCCTATTGCCATTTCAAAACAGATATTACACCGTTTATTCGCTGCGTTGCTCTTTTTATGCATGTTTCATCTATAATTTTAGACGTGCAGAAATAACAGGAGAAATGAAAACGTCATTATTGCACGAGACGCATTCGGAATGTCGACCCGTCGAACTCAATGGTTTTTGGTCCACGTACGCTGTTCGTGATATCATTGTAATCGGAATTCGTTTGATCTAATCCTCTGCTAGGTGATACTCTGTCCGAATATTAACAGGACACTCGAGTAGGTAGGACTCTATTTTATTAGGATTTCAGAGAGAGAGAGAGCTTCGGTTTCTACTTTCCCGCAATTGGTCCTAGTCGCGAAACTCCAAGCAATTGACATTGGTCTAGCAACTTTGTTGCGCGCTTCAAAGGAAATTCCATCAAAACGTATTTCCGTTTCCATGGACGCATTCGACCGAAGTTGGTAACTGGGGATCCATCGGTGGACTTCGCTAAGAGTGTCTAGTAGGTTCTGGGAGAAAACGTCAGTCCGAGGGGACGAGAAAAATGTCCTTTCGAGATTTCTCGAATATAGAATCGTCGTCTTAGTAAGAATAGATCATTAACATTTCCAAATTCAGCACAGAGAAAAGTGTCGCGCACTTGATTAAATTAGTCCATTTTACTCGGAGTTTGACGGAAATATTAACAAACCGTTTAAAAGTATCCTTTAGATCAGTTCCTGACGAAACAGCTCGAGAAAATCTGTCATTCACTTACCGGACAGACGACCAAATATTTTTAGATGGTAATGTCAATGTACGATTCGAGATTCAAAGACGATAACAACGTATTTCTATATCCTTAAATAAGACTGTCGATCACTTATCGGTTTGCGGATAAAATAGCGCGGACGTAGAACTCAGGGTAGAACAATTTTATCCATTCGAATGTCTTCGTGAAGCAGAGCACTTCGATCCGCCCCAATTTTCGATAAAGATCGAACAAAAAACCGTTGAAGTTGAAAATCCATTTTAGTCGGACGTCGAGTCGTAAATCTATCAATTAAAGAACATTCTCGCTGATATTTATATTTTACAAAGGCGTTAGAAGAAACCATGGGCCCGTTGCATTTCAATCTAATGAAATTATTACTGCAGAGATCGGAATTCAGTTTCAGGTCGCTTGAAAATTCCTAATCTCTTCGTCGCGTTAATCTCTTATTACGATCGAGTGCCGCCGTAATAGCAATTTAGAATTTTGATATCTAACATCGAAAATTCAAGTGAATCATTTCATTTCTCAAGTGACAAGAGATTAATAAATCGTGTTAGTTCCCAGAATTAATAATCATCTTCAATTCTAGATTCTGAATTCTTCAAGGGAGATAAAATCTTTAATGTAGTGTCTCCTATAGTATTTTTGGTCGTATAAGTGGCGCGTCTCGATTCGTCCGTAACGTTCGAGCGAATCAATCCGCGGCGGGTGTCTCTGCCGCGTGCTTCGATACGGATCGAACGAAAAACATTTGCAGTGTCGCGGCCCGTCGGAAATCCACTTTGGTCGGACGTCAAATCGTAAATGGATCAATTAACAACGGGCGACGGGGGAGCGCGAAATCGAATTCCGGGCCGCGCGAGGACAATCAATGTCTATCGGACGGTTTTTCTGGTTGACGGTGGAAAGGACCGAGCAAAAAGACCGATCGGTGAATTTCCCTAGATGCGGCCTGAGCAGGAGGGCGAGCAGGGGGCGGCGGGGGAGGAGGATACGCGGGTGGTAAGCAGCAACCCCCCCGCACCCGGACCATCCATTCTGAAACTCGACCGAGACTCGTGAAAAGGAAACTTTCCGGCGGAACCGCTCGATGCTAATGACGGAACAATGGCCGCAAAAACAATCGGATAAGTTGACCGAGAGGACCGTCAACGGCCGAGCCCGTACGTGGGTTATTTGCGATTCCGACCGTGGTCGCGAACAGCAACCGAAAAATCGGCTGCGACCAACCGGAGTGCATTTCCACGCTTTAGCCGTAATTAACTGGCGCCCTGACTCGATTCCGCTGCGAACGATTTATCGTAGAAATATCGAAGGGAATTAAAACGTAATTTCTATGAAGATGTTTCGCGTGTATGTTGTTAATCGTTTATGCTAGAAAGATGAAGGGATAAGTATTGATATAATTTCGTACACTTTCGCAAAGTCCATAGATGACATAAAAAATATGTGACAGATCTATGGTGCGAATTTGTAGTCATAAATGTTGAAAGAAACGGGATTCTCTTGAAGAAGTCACTCGGGCGAGAAAACGCGAACACTTCTGCGAGCGACTGTACGCCGGATGCGAATAAATCTCCGATTTTCTCATCGAAGGAAACAGGAACTTATCATCCAATGTAATGGACCCTAGCCAGTTTGATCTCTTTAGATATTTTCCCGCTTGATTAACTGCTTCTCACTCGATTGTAGATTCTAATTTAATATAATCTTGCGCCTCCCGTGCTCGAGGAAATTAAATGCACCTCTTTACGGCGAGAGAATAATTTCAATTACTCGGCTAGCGCAAATCCCTTCGATCCAATGGAAAGTTAACCGTTTAATGAACTAATCGATGTGGCGTAAATAACCCGTCAGCTTGATAATAATTCTCGTCGATAAAAATTCCTTTAGCCGTCTCATGTCTATGAATGCTATGAGAATGATTTCCCGCGGAACGATGATGCGACATCTTGCTCCATAAGTAGGCCGAAATAGAGTGCAACTATTTACACATGTCACAAACATAAACAACGTCTTCGTTGGCAGCATTACCCGCGGCACATGCACGTCAGCCCAACCTTTACATTCTACACACCTAATCCATCCGCCTGTGGATTCTGAAAACAAATGGCCTCGGAAAATACATTCGCCGTCGTCGCCGCATTCCTCTCTGGAATCTTTCTTTCTTCCCTCTTCCCGATGGAAGACAGATTTTTTGCCCTGCTTCGGAAATTTCGTGTCCTTTCGTAACGTACGGTAACTTTGTGTGAAAATTACGTTTACAAGTGTTGAAGTTCTACCGTAAACGTAAAATGGAACAAGAATTAACGTTCAACGAAGATATTCAGTAAATGGAACGATGAATAATTATTCCTAATGCCACTCGTCTCTCGACAGGATAAACATTATTCTAGAAACCGGTAAAAATTCTCGCGACAATTAACGCGTTAACGTTTCAGTCGTCTAATTACGCCGGGAAAATGGAAAATAAAATGAACCGGAGGGAAGAGGGAAGACATTATCCCGCAATCGTTCGTCTCGCGAGGGATCACGTCGTTCGCGTAATGGCTCCCTCGCGGACGAATCAAAATGGCGTCCCGCAGCTGAATCGTTTCGAAGCAACAATTACTTCGCGCTGAGGCCGGTCCACGGCACTGTGATAAAATACTGCCAACGGCAGCTTAATATCGGAGATGACGGGCCAGTGTACTTTTAAATCTATTAGTAACTCCGTTGAAACGTCCGGAGGCAACGGGCTGATAAACTCGTCAAACGATGCCGGGACACCGTTCGATCGGTGAAAAGTTATCGGGGAAATGGTGCCCATTGTCGTGTCAACTGTGCCGAGCGGATCCAATTTTTCCCCGTTGTCTCGTCTACGTTTGAAAGGGCGTTTTCAGAGTCTCAAATTGAGACAGATGCGCCGACTATAATACCCTGCAGTTCTCCGCCTGAAGGAGTTTCTCAGGGCTGCGATGTTGCGCGAATCGACTGTTAACGTTAACAAATGTTTCCATCGTTTCATACAGTTTCTGCTCGCCTCGCGCCAGCTCTTTTGTTTCGCCTTGTATCACATTCGACTTTCCGCGGCGGCGAATGCGCGGGGATTAAACGTAATGTGCTCGTACAACAAGTACAAGGAATAATTTCTGTTATTATAATAGAAACTTTCTACACTCCTGTCGGTATCTTCTTCAAAAATGATCTCGTTAAACCATTAAGCGGAAAACAGTTTCCTCGTCTCTTGTATAATTTTCAATCTGCCACGACCACGGATTCGATTTTAATTTGAATCAGCTTGAAAGTCCGCGATCGATCCGCCCGAAAGTAACCGATTAGCTTAAAGACAAGATCGAGCAACGTTCCCTCGAAAAATGTACAATCCCAGAAGCGTCTAAAGCGGCGAGCGAATCGCGAGAGGGCCGCGAGAGAACGCGAGCCTGCGCGACACCGCGACGTCAAATTTTTCTCGAGTTTTATCGCGAACGACGCGTTACGACGACGTAAGAGCATAATCTGCCGGCGAGACACACTCGACTTCGCGTGGATTTCGCAGGGAGGGTCCCGGTGCAGCTGGCGACGCGAATGATTCGCACCTCTGGCGAAGGAAAGGGTGCACAAGCTGAGAACCGGAGACAGCGGGGGACAGGGCGCGGGGCAAACGAGAGGAGAAAGGTTTCGCGGATATTTCTCGACGCGAGGAAACAGGTCAGAGCTTAGCCAATGTCGCGAGGTTTTCGAGCGTTTCGTGTGGCGATACGTATTCTCTAATAACAAAGGCGGTTATACAAAGTTTAACATTAAATATCACATTCTACAGTTTTACTGTGTCAAGTCAAGTGGCGACCGAGAGCCACCTCTCGAGTGCAAAGGGTTAATTACTTGCTACCAGGGCACTCGTGTTATATAGAACAAACGTGAGCAAATTTTCTTATTGCAATTATTTTCGAGGAATTTAGAAACTGCAGCCATCGGTGACCGTCGTAGCGGTTAACGCGTTAAAGCGACAAATCCGCGCGAAACCACCGAGAAATTTCTCCGCCGACTCGCGCGATATCGCCGGTGAAATTCCCGGCGCTGCGGCGGGAACGCGTTATCATTTACGCCCGTCACCTTTTACTGGTGCAGTGTAATGAGCAGGATCGGCAGTTACGGGAAACTAAAGGCTTCAATTCCATCCCCGGGTACGTCATCTCCGTTGGAAACCGGTGTCGCGGAGATGTAATCGTTTTATTCCGCGACTCGAGGACCGTGCGCAGTTCGCGCGTGAATCCGGCCGCCTTCCGTGCCAAACGAACGAGCAGAATGATAATGCTCGCGATAACGATTAATCCGAAAGCTGAGAACGACGGCACGTCGCCGTCGGTGCAGGAAAGACTACGAATTTCAGTCGACGAAAATGCAGGGGGATAACGGTGACTCCGAAAGCAATTCGTTTTCTGGTAAGAGTTTCATCGGAATTGAGAACGTGACGTGTATGTCTGATGGTTCCGAAAGATTCTTTTCGGGACGTATAACGCATCCTACCCCTTTACCGTATCGTATACTTTTCCTGCTGAGGTTGAGTAACTTCTTACTATCAACAATTTGGAAAAGAGTCAAGGAAATTCCCCATACCACTATAAATGTAGATTTACTTTGGGGATAATCGATCTGCGATAGCAAAACAGTCGTTTACCCTGATCTACGCGCACCGAGAAACACCTCCAGTCTCACTCGTCATTCTGCACGGTTTAATAAACTACAGAAACCCCTGTGTAATTCTCCGTCGCAATTTCCGTTTCGAATTCCCGGAGAAAAGCCCACTCTCGACGACAGGCCATCGCGGGTAAAGGATCGTCCGGGCGACGATCTCGAACACGAGGTTCGCGCCGTTAACAGTAAATACGAGACGATGCAAACGTTCGGGGGGATGTTCGCAGGCGCGAGCACACGGCGGATATTTTTCTGCAGGCGCGTTATGCCCGCTCGGCGGCAACACAATTCGCGAGAGTACAATTTAAGCCACATAGAAATGTTGTTCCGGCGTTAGTAGCCTTTTTAGCACCACTTGCCGGGTATCATCTGGGGCTCGGCGAGCATCCCGCAGGAATTATTCCCCGCTCGTTAGGCAATTGTTTCCCGCTTCGCGGCGCGTCGGATACGCCGCCGACAAACGTTTCCCGGTGACTATTTGCGCGCCAAATCTACGATAGAGTCGCTATCGAGTATAACCGCTGGGAACGCATCGGCGGCGGGCCCGTACATTAGAAATATCTTATCGCGCCTCGCACGAACGGGTTGGGACAATGGCCGGGCCGGCGTATTGCGAGCCGGTCCTCATTCCGCATAAAATATGAAAGACCGATATACACGGTGTGTGTGCGTATGTATCTATCTACGCGTGTCCGCGCGCGACGCGACGCGACGCGACGACTTATCGGGCCGCGCGGCTCCGGGCTTCGAGGACGGGCGGTTAACCAATTTCCAAGATCCGCAGCGATTCGGTGCACCGGCACGGGATAGTGATTTACGGGAGCGGCGACTCCTGAATATTGATTGAAACGTGGCCGATTGACAGCCGGCGATGCCCGCGACGTGACCCCGAAAAAATATTATGCGTCGACCGTCGCGCGCGCAATTAAACGGCCACTGTGCGGCCCCCGATTCGTCCGTCTCGCCTTTTTTTTACAGTCTCGTTCCACGTTTTGTTCCCTCCTCGCTTCGCCGTTTCATTACCCGTTACTATTATTCGTCTTTTTGTTTCCTTTCTTTCGATTTTTTTCATCGTTCCGCCGGCTGCAGGGGAAATACATTACGGGAGAAGTGATTGCGAGCGGCGGATGGCTCGACGATTACGCCGTGCGATAATCCGCGCTGTTTAGTACCGGTAGCTGCAGTTACCGGTTGCAATAAGCTAAGAGTCTAATATCCAAATCCACCGAATCCGATTTGGAGCATACTGGATTCATAGAAAATCGACAGTTAACATCCAGTACCGAGCAACTGCAACGAGCCAGCAGTCTAGCATGGAAACCCTCGGAGTCGGATGTGAAGCATTACTTTCGATAATCGATCGCCTCGAAACATCCTGAAATAGGCGTGTCCCGAGCCTTACACCTTCCCGATAATGAAACACCGCCGATACCTCTCGAGCCGTGTACAAAGCAGAAACTACGACGGTATTAACTCAGGAAGCAAGGGTCGAACGCGTCGCTGCGATTCGAAGAAGCCCGCGAACTAAACGATCCCGACGCGATCAAGCGATGCGCGCGCGATCCGTTTTGCCCGGCGATCGAGCACGATACCGTTGGTCGCGATAATAAATCCGCCGGTGCCGCGGCGCGCCGCCGGGGATCGCGGAGCTGATCTCGAGGAGCACGCGATACCGAAGAAGCTCGGTCCCGATCGCCGCGGCGAGCGGGGCGCGGCGGCGACGCCGTCGATTGCGGTGATTCGATCGATAAGGTCCCTCTGACAATCCCGTGGACCGGCAAGTTACGAGCGCCGGCTTTGGCTAACGACGTTTACCGCGTTAACTCGAATATAACGACCACTAAATATACTTCCGCCTGTACGTGCCCACCAGCCAGGCGACTAATAGTTCCGAAGTTTACCCACCTCTGTGCGTTATTAATATTTACATAACGGTCCGCGTTGGAGGTGCATCGATGCGGCGGGAAACTAGGTGCACAAAGAAGCTGCACGATGGGTCGAGGGCTACGGGGGGAGTCGCGGACGGCCGGCTGGAAACTTGACCGTGGAGTTTCTGCGTTCGGAGTTATCGGCCGCGATTTAAATACGACTTCGCATTCGCCGAGCGGCCGCGCGCGCCCGTGTTTGTACGTGTGCTCGGGATATTTGATCTCGATATTGCTTCCACCTTTACCTCGGAACCCTTTACATCTGACCACCGTTCAAATAAAATCATTTTAATGCGGACGTCCGGGACGCCGGGATTCGCGTTCGTTTCAATGGGAATGGTATTTCGTGTGATTGCACGCGAACGCGATTCATTCGTTTCTTACCGCGTTTCGTTACTTCCGATGGAATTTGTTTTTAGCTCGTTCCTTTGCCGATGGTACCGGACACTCGTGGCATCCCCTTTACGATGCGCGAGGAGCATGTAACGGAGAAAGGGGTTTAATGCCTTGTTATCGTGCGCGGTTTCTTTCCAATGGCAAATATTTGCACGGCGTTCATTTGATACACGATGCCCGCGATTCTATTTTATATGCCACTTCCCTCGGTTCTCGTGCCCGTCTTGTCGACGCTTTCGCCGGCAAGATCAATGTAACGCACGCGTTTCGCGAACAGCGATGTCAAAAGGCACCTCGAGAGGACCCGACTGCCTCGGGAAATAAAAAGCCAGCGAAACGGTGCCTTCGGAGCGAAAGCAGGGGGACTCAAAGGGTTCGACTGTAACCTCGTTGAACGATCGGTCAGAGCATCGCGGAGAGGACCGTCTACTTTCCCAATCCGCCGGCCGACCTCATCCGACTTCAGAGGTGCTCGGAGTTTCCAGAAAAAAAGGCACGAGCCGATGCACAAAATGAAATGACTAATAAAAACCGTTGCCACGCAAAGAATGTTTGGGTTGAACTTCAAATTATTCCGTTCTTCGCTTCTTTATTCCTCGAAAACCGATTTCAGCAAGAATACTTAACAACTAATTAACGATTCCTCGCGGCGAGATAATAAGCGACATGACGTGAACGCCGAAAATTCGCGTAGAAGTCGGCGCGTGATCCCGCCGCCCCTATGCTCGCACGACACGGCGCTCGACCTTCGAAAATGTGTCGCGTGTCACTTTACCGTGGGCGTCTGCCGCACACCACGAGGTTTTGCTATGATAATCGGGCAACACGTCACGTGCGTGACAACAGGACCGGCCTCTGACTCAGCCCACCTCCGCGCCGACCGTTCTGTCTCAGTGACCGCCCCCGCCGACGGAGGCGTAAGTGATTACAGGCGGTCGCGCGCGTCCGCTGTCCGCGGCCGCTCGGACTCCTTCTGTCGCGAACGTTAACGCGTATATACGGGGCCGGAGTAATGAGTCATAACGGGGATGCGTGCGGCCCGGACGTCGACGAACACGAATACCGATGTCGGATCATTCCGCGGGAATCGCGGTAATGCACCGTCCACGCCGCCATGAATAAATGCAACGCTCCGGATCTGCTATCTGTATTACGACGTCCGATTCCCGAGTGGCTGCTCCGCGGATTCTGAGGGATCGCAGGCCGTTTCGGGATACATCTCGGATGGATACTAACGGCCGGGGAAACGATTTCAGGGAGCACGGATGCTGAGATATTTTTCCGTCGTCGATGGGAACGCGAAGAAACGGAACCGTTCCGTACGTTTCTCTATTTGTTTCGCTATTTATCTTAGGTTCTCTGAAATTGTACGTCTTCTTGTTTGTCTAAGTGGTCTCCTCACTTCCTAACGGGTTAACTTTCACGCAGCATAATCCCCAAGCCGCCGAAACAATTTTTCTTGGCTTGAACTTCGTTCATTAGCGGCCGAGAAAGATTAATCGACCATTTTTCTAGCTTTGACGAGCCGACCTTTTTTAATACACAACTTTTAACGACCACGGTTATTAGCGACAACAATTTGTCTCCGGTTTATTAGGAAATTGGATTTTTCATTCGCAAATCAGGGTATAAATAAGCTGGCATAAACAGGTGTCGATGTAAATTGATCACCGTAGCCCGAAGAACAGCGCGAGAAAGAGATCGTTGTAGATCCGGCCACTTAATTACAGGTTGGTGGATTATTTCGAAAAATTCGCGGTACGTCGAATTCGCAGGCTGAGCGATTCACCGTGGACACAGTTGTCAGTTGAAAATTCGAACTTTGCCCGTGGAAAATTAGGCGTTCGCCGTAGTTTGGATTAATTAACGGTCGAGCAGACGCCAGCGAAATCAGTGTAAAAGTTGGAAAAATAGATTAATAGGAGGGTATTCGGTAAAGTTCGACGCGCTTCCGCCCGGCTAGGATATTCTATTTTTTGTTCTTCCCCTTTCGGCTGCGCCCGGCACGCTTTATCCGGTTTAAAACAGCGATGTAATTATTTCTCGGTGTTTTCGTCGTAGCTCGTCAAACCCCCTGACGGATTAAAGTAGCGTTAAACGGTGTATTTTCGCCACTCGCGGTTTGCTCGCCAGGTCGAACCGAATTTTTGGTCGGTAAGCCGGCGGCCGCGTATCCGAATATCGACAGCCCTTTTTGCAGAGCTACGTACCGTCGAAATAACGAAAACTCTACAAAATATGTTTTCCATGGCGTATACGTTTAAAAAAAATTCCTTTAATATTTCAATGGATACGGCCCGGAACGAGGTTTGATCTGCAGCATCCACCGCGCGGTTCTTGCAGAATTTCTCGTGCCGAACACGAGTTCGCAATTTCGGAAATTAAATTCCTAAAAATACGGAGGCTGAACGGTTACCAGATTCCCGTTTTTGTTCGACAATCAAGTTCTGTTCCGTTTTAGGGGATCGTGAAACCGTGAATATCTAACGTCGCGATGGATATTTTCGACGTTATTTTCGACGTGGAACTCACCCCATTCGAGGGGCGACTGAGTCACTAGATTTGGTATAACGAAGTTACGAAGCCTGATATTTAATACCGAGCTATATATAATATACCAGTACGTGAAATGTACAGACGAAATAGCGTTGTTCCTGAATTTATGTATGCTTTCTCGTTAATCGGATTCAAGGAACATCGTCTATATCCGATCGGAAAACGTTGAATATTCTCAGCGAAACTCTTTCTACAAAAACGTCTGCAAGTACGGGAAATTTCACGTTTGCATTATAAACGACGCGCGCATTCGACATTCGATAGGTTCATATGACAACCGTGTGCGTCGCGCGCGCGCGATCGCGGGAACGAAAATGAAACAGATGGCGAAGCGCGGCCAAGAAGCGGGCCCATGTGACGCGATGTGTACCACTTTTTCCAGCGATTTTTGTCGCGGCAGAAGAGGTTGATTGCTCGAGCTAAATGGAGCACACGTTGTTCGGACGACGGCTAACAGACTGATACAAGAAACAGGAAAACCGAGTGTACGACTGCAATTAATTTATAACGGTCCCCGTTGTTCTATTTTTCGCCCGGCTAAAGCTGCCAATTACCGTGGACAATAGCCGATTATTATTTCAAATCGGCATTGATCGTCGCTCCGCGCTGCCGAATATTCGTCACGGAATATAAATTATCTGTATTCGTCTCGGTGACGCCGTAAATTATTGATCCTCCGGTTCCATTTTCGGCTAATAGTTTGCTCGCGCGATTCCACCGCCTTTTACGCCATATATTATTTCACGTTTTGTTTCTATTCCGCCGAAGTAGGTACATTCATGGTATCACACCGCGCGTTATTAATGGACGTTCGACGAACAATGCGCATGCCAACACGTCGGTAAACGTCGCGCGCCCCAGAAAAGAATTCACTGCGCGACACGGCAATATTAGTCGATCGTGTTTTCGCGCAACAAAGCAACTCGAATTATTAATCGTATGACGATTTACCATTGACTCCCATCGCATCCTTTTGAACGGAGGCACACGAGTATCCCCATTCACGATAGAAAAGATGTCATTAGCAATTAAACCGAATGAAGACAGTTTTTCCGTTGATCTAACTCGAGAATAAAGAACCCCACAGTCGCGGGAAGTAGGTTAATAATCGATGACGCATAAGAAGGAACATGATCTTCCCGATAAATTCGTAATAACCAGCGGTAATACGTTTTACATTCGAAATCAGAGTGAAATTAGAGAAATGGAAGAACCCGAATGTTTAATAATCGATGCCCACGAAAATATTCTCGTACTTTAGTCATAAGACAATCATACTCTTGCGTGATCACGTTAGCCGGCATTCGTCTTAATATCGCCGAAAACGGTTCGACGAGGAGTTCTAATTTGAAAAGTCTGTTACTCGAGTGACGTTCGTTTGCGCGTCGGGAAATTAACGTATAATTACGGTTCCAGGCGATGTTGCGCGCGTCTGAATCGAACAAAGTTAAAATGGATAATGAGGGTAATTAAACGAATTTAATCGGCCCCGTCTACTGTCGCTCCTTAGACGAGCCGCGGGAATCTCGATGGCCGAGACACCGGTGAATGCGAACAGTCTCGACTCCTCGTTTTTCACGATCTCCGATCCCGCCCGCCCCATTCGCCTCTCCACGCCGTCTCCGCGACACGCTCCCCTCTCCCGAACTCCCCGTCGTTTTTCATCGCCGCCGCTTTACATTCGGAGGCTCATTACGCAGCGTCTTCGGTAATTAATCCGTCTTAGTGTTATAAACGCTGCTCCCCGTTCCCACGTCCGCGCCGGAACAAGCCCGAAAAAAAACGAAGGAATCAACGACGGGACGGCGCGAAGCAATTAAACTCTTAGCACCCAATCGCCGAAACACCGGCTCTGCAATCTTCGCCGCGAATACATTCAACCGAAATATCGATGTTTCGTATTTAATTCATCGCAGGAACTTAATATCCTTTTCTTATGCAAGACAAAGTACGTTTAACGATAAATTATAAAAAGCTGTGGGAGAGATATCTTTCTTTTTAAGAAGAATTTAGTAACTTTAACGAGTCAGCGCCTGATTTAATGTAGCAAAATGTGAGGTCTCGTGCATAATATTAAATATTCAAATGAAACACCCATGTTCTTGAACTTACCTCTATTTTCTCGTTAACCCCCCGGCGTACAATATCGTGTCAGGCTCGTAGCGAAGATTTTGAACTAGGTCTGACAAATCTAAGTGTAGTTAAGTTCTCGTAGTTAAGTCGATCTTATTTAAGGAACGAATCACAGAGCAAGGGGTTAAGTGGCTTTAAAAATGTCCTCCGTGTCTCGTCGGAGAACGTTGAATATTTCTAGTGAAAAACTTTCGAGTGCAAAGGGTGAGGTTCGTGGTTGACACCGATCCGATCGTAAAATACAAACGCGCGGTATCGCAGTTCGAGCATGAACCGTCGATTTAACGGGAGAGGCTCGCCGACCGAACGAGCACCTCTCACGCTAGATTATGTTTATACCAATTTCGTTGCGGTTTTTTCCCTCCCCTGTCCCCGGCTCGCGTCTTTGTCTTGGATATCGGCGCGCGACGACGTCGTCGAGTGTTTCTCGGATTGCGGGTTAACGCTCAAACCGATCTCCCGTCCCCGCGCTGCGAGGAAAGTCCACAAATCTCGGCCCGATAAGTTCCCCTCGTTTACCTTCTCCTCGCGATTCCAATTTTCGCCCCCGGCGCCCCGCGCCGGTCGACGATTTTTAAAGCAGCGCCGCAATTACGTCGTCCGTCCGCGTCTCAATCTGTCGCCGGGCACCGTGGGTCAATTACGTTCGGAAATTAGGAAAGTCGGTCTCGAGCTGCAGCGACAACGGAGCGTCGCAATGACCGGGGAGCGTTTCCTTCTTCGTAGTTGACGTTGCTTTATGACGCCCGTCCCCGTTATCCTAATGCGGCGATTTCCGCTATTAAGCGGAATTAAGAAAGAATATTTCTGCTCTACGGTTAATTCACCGGGGATCACCGGTAACCCGTATAACACGGTGCTCGGCTAAAAGAGAGCTTGTTCATTTCGAGAGAGTTCGAATCGATTAGAATCCACGCGTGATTTGAAGAATCCCCGTGTTCCTCGTATTACACGTTTTCACCCTGTCACGTACGTCGTGTTCACGTGACGCATGTCCATGGCGTGTTCGCGTACATCGTGTTCCCGTGTTCCACCGTGTAACTCTTCCCTTCTCCATCTTTCCGGCAGTGGCCGCTCTTTTCCGAAGTCGGATCTGACGCGATCGGTTGAGCGTCGCGTGTTGCAGCAGTGGCTGATGGATTCAACTATGAGAAGGTGCGAAGTGGACGAGTGTGTACGGCGAGGGTTTTCAACTGTCGGAATAGGGGTCCGTAGCTAAATATCTGTGCTATTGTTACGCGTCGCGGATGTCGAAGTACGGTGTTGATTTATTGCTGAAAGGTTGCCAGTTCGGTGTGACCGGCGGCACGTGATGTCCGGGGGGTTACATCGAAATTATCGACACAGGTTCCACCGACATCGTCCGCGTCGACAGGAATTCAATCGCACCAGTTTCGAGCGACAATAGTATCAGCCGATAATATAATACGTATTGTTCGCTGGCAATTTTTATTATTACATAATTCATCCGCTTCGTCGATCAACTTCGCTTACACGAACGCTCGTTTAATAGCCTCCGAAAACTGAATTCTGCGCTAGGAATAGAAACTACAATGATAAACCAACCAATGTTCAAAGAAAAATGACTCGAATAGGCACAATTGGAAAAAGTATTGCATTTGAACCCTAACAATCGCGAAGACACGTGAAACAGCACAGGGACCCTATGTCGAAATTGCTTTCCCTTTCCCCGGGGAGGCAGGGTTCACGCGGAATTATTCGGACCACGTTATTTATGGGGGTTAATTTTATTTCAGCGGACGCGGACGCGTTAATTAGAGCAACGATGATTTATCGCCGTGTTGTCGACGCGGCGAGGCGCACAAAAGCCAGTGTTCCGCACTCGGACGATCAGAAATAGGTTTCCGTTCTCGGCGGGTCCTCCCGCGGGCTTGGGCCGCTGCCATTGGCCATTCCAGCGTCGCGGTTCCATTGTTGATCAGCGTCCGATGAATAATTCCACGCGGCTGCGACGCGCGTGAACACACGCGCACCGCGATCCAACTGCGGCCGGAGCCTTATCGGATAGCCGAGTTCGCTGAAACTGACCGGCCGCGACGTGTTCCCCGCGGAAACCGAGTTATCGTGTTGGCTCGTTACACCTGAGACGTAAGTTAGCTCGTTGCCGGGCGCCACGAGAATTAAACAAATTATATTGCGCGGCGCCGGTTAGTTTCGAGCGGGCGACCAATACGGAGCAGCCAGAACCTGCGAAACCCGCAGCTCGCGATTTCCCAATCGATAATTGCCGTTCTCCGCCCGAACCTTCGCCATTCTCCGTTTCCCTCGTACGCGAACTGATAACAGTGGATTGTATCTCGAGGTTATAATCTAAGGACCAAGTTTATGTCTCCCTTAAAGGTATAATTCTTGCGGCCCTTCCGTTTGTTGCCCGCCAGATGAATTGATCTTTTCAAATGTTTCTAAATGAACTCTGAGAGTGCAGCTATTGAAACATCAATTACCTTACGATTCAGTTTGCGTGTTACTAAATCAATTTAGTAATCTTCCAGAGAACCACCTGCTATCTTTTCAATAATCGAAGAAGAAGTATTCAGAAATTGCAGTTCCAGTGTTAATGTCGTTACAATATGCATCTGCGTTTCGACAGGATCGTCGATATCGCGAGGAATAAGATGAAATTACATTCGGGCGAGCGTTTCGAGCGACTGCGCAAGAACATCGAAAGGATTTCATCGGAGACATCGGGACGAGTTCAAAAGTCAGCAGGACCGTTGTCCTGGCGAAGACTCAGGGAGTATTTATTAAACCTGCTATAAATACCACTCCAAACAATTGCAGGATTTTATGGAAAGAATTAATATTGACGCTACGACTGAGTTTCCAGACGGTCCGGCTTGTAATGAATTTCATTTCCACGAACGAGCAAAGAGAGAAGCTGTTCGCGACGATGCTGGTCGCGCAGACGGCGCTCAAACGATCCGGACAGCTGCAACGGTAGAGTACCGCGCCCTCCGAGCGCACCGCGTTCCTCGGTACCATTGTAATCTCCAGGAATTATGAAAGCTGCGCATTTCGCGAGCACACCTTTATCATTTCATTAAATCCAATCCCGGGAATAGGTCCGGACGGGGTACAAGCCGGTGCTCGCCGGGGATCGGCTTCCGGAGTCAAGGCTCGCGGCGCGAGGCAGATTAAAAAGCCCTCGCAATTATTTCCAGCTGAATTGAAAACAGCAAATAGTAGACGGGAGAAGGTGATCGTAGCGAGCCAGTCGAATCGTAAAGTAGTAAATGCCGTTGAAACATCTGCGTGACGTCCGAGGCAACGCGGGCGCGCGCGCGCTCGCCCATTCGATTTGAAAAGCAGTCGACAATGTCGAGACGATGAACGTCGCAGAGCCGGCGAGAGCCGAGCGCGGCTCGCTTCCCGTGCAAGGATCCCTCGACTTTTTCCTTTTCCTCCCCCCGAGCCGCCGGCCGCTCCTTCTTCGCCTTCATCCTCCGGCTCTTCGTCTATTTCTCTTCCCCTTTTCCCTCCGTTTTCTTTTTTCTTCTTTTTCGAGACCAGCCAAGCAGACCCGGCGTGTATTCGCCGTTTGTTCCGCGGGATGTATTCACCGTGCCGGCATCCGTCTCCACCCGTTCCTCTTCTCGCGCCGATTCACAGACGTCTTTCGAGGCGTTGCAACGCGGAACGCAAAGACAATAAAACGCGGAGCGGCAGTCTAGCGTCTGGAGGAGGAAAAGGCCGGATAAATATACAGAGTATAAAATAGGCCGCCGTCGGTGATACCGTCCGAGGGTGGGGCATTAAAATGAAGAAGGAAAAAAGAATGTCGGGCGGCGGGTGGCCGGGGGGGAAAAGGGAGGCGGACGCCGAGGATGGAAGGAAGGAAAAGGGGGTGGTCGGGTTACAACTGACAGGGGCCGACACTCGCCGGCGGAGCCAAGGTTTTACCCTGTTGGACCATTACCCCTTTTTATTATTTTCTGGTTAAAACAAAGGGAACCCTTTCGCCCGGCCCGGTTAGTTGACCGACTTGCACCAGAAAACTTCAGCCTCGAGATTAATTGCACCCTCTCCCTTCATCCAGCCCCGATTCCGCCTACCAAGCTCGCCCTCGATCCTTCTCTATTCTTGGCATCCCTTTCGCTTCCCCTTTTTACGATCCTATTCCTCACGACCGTCCTCTCTTGCTTCCATCTTCGTTCCGTCTCTCTCTCTCTCTCTCTCTCTCTCTTCCTCTCTGTCTTTCGCCGAAAAAGTCCTTGAGAAAGTTCGCAAATGGCGACGGGCGAGCGAGAGCCGAGTCGAGCCCCGTCACGGGGACAGCAGAGGAAAGGGTGAGAAGGAGAGCGGCGACCCGGCTGCAGAATTCGCCTGTCGTTCAACGGATGCACCGGCAGAAGAGGTCGGTCTCGGTTTTATCAGCGGCACCGGCGGCTGATCCGCGCCGGTTTATCGCGTTCATCGCCCCGCCGTTCGACGCACGTGCCACCGTTACCTGTTTACTGCGCGCAGATCCCGCGGCAGGCTTAAACATCACGATACAACGGACGAGAGACCGGTCTACATACGCTGGATCGATCAGCATTCGATTAAGGGATTCAGCGCGCGTTGCTTATCGTTTGTTCGTTTCAATGCTAATTTTAACAGCACATTTTTTATCTTCCTTTCACGATTACCAAACCGTGAAGATCCTTCTTTTGGAAGTTTCAGATGTAAAGAGAATAATGGAGCACGACTCGTCCATCGGTATAATTACACTCTTCGATCGGTGCAATAACTTTCGTACGTCTTCATTCGCGAGTGTACGATTCGCAAGAGCGCGACGTTACGGTGGGTAGATCGTACTCTTAATATTTACAGAGCCCAGGAAAGGAGGATTCGTCGGTATTCAGTGTTCCACGAATATTATCGTCCTCCAGAGTTAATGACAAAAATACGGAGGAGAAACCACTTTGAAACATTTCCTGGGCGTTTCGCCGATTCCATCGGCACTTTTACGGCCGCGTTCGATCGCGGATCGACCCTTATCCGCAGCTCTCTGGAAAAGACGGGCCGAGAAGAAAGTGCTTCAGGTCTCGGTCCAATAATTTCGCCGAGGGAAATTCTCTTCCTCGAAACGAAAAAAAAGAAGAAGTAGCGGGCGGAGCAGAGAGAGGAGAAGGGAAACGGAAGGAGATCCGGCGGTAGGCTCGTCACCACGGCTTGCTGATGCTCAGCGACCGTAGAAAAGGGTTCCTGAAGAGTTCCTTCACGAAACCGGCTCGCGGGAGGATTCATTTCCTGCAGTTGTCGTTCGACGATTCTCACGAAAACGTCTATAGGTCCTCGCGGTCCACGGCGCCGCGTTATTTTGCGAGCTCGGTTATTCAAGAACGCGAAGGGAACAAGGGAGGCGAGGAGGGAGCCCGCGGAAACGAGTGTAACGAGCGTCCTCGGTGAATTTTTATGGCGGTCTGTCACAGGAAGCGCCGACGCGGCGACTTCGGCCCGATGCCACTCGGTCACGCCGCCGCGGATTTATTTTTTTACATCCGCCCTTCCGAGTTTATGCGATCCAGATCTATGGATTAACCACTCGACCACGGACGTTCTTCCCTGTTCTTCGCGTGAAAAGTTCATTTGCAGACAATCTATTATTTCAACCCTTCGAGGACGGATGTCTGCGCTCCGATGGTGTTCCATACTTTAAATTCTCGGTAACAAATAATCAATTATTGCGCTTAAATATCGTCGGGAACACAAAGATCTACAATTTCTATACTAACACCTTCAGAATAGTTAATGGTTCAATCATTGTTCAATTTGCAATAGAATTAGTATCCAAAAAAATACCAGTTGACGGTAGAACACTGTACACCCGCCATTCCTGCGGGTCGTCATTGGTCATAACACAGAGTCCGCATTCGGTCTGGTTAATTATGCAACCGCGTGGACGCACGACGCGGACCCAAGTGAAAATACCGGCGTGTGCAAAAATGTTGCGACGAAATCATCGAGGAGCGTGTTTGGGGAACGGAACCGTCGCTCGCCGGCGTTGACTCGCTTCCTGTTTCGGTCGCCGGGAACACGGTGCTTTCTTGTTCAACAGATAACAACGATATTAATGAAGGTGGCGCGCGCGCGGTAACACGATGTTCCGGGTGGCGAGTTGCGACAATTCGGTAATAACCCGGGTCTTACACGGCCGGGGAAAGCATCGAGCGAGCGATGCCCGGCGCAAAAAGCTGGAACAGCGGCGCTCTCCGCGGCGGAACACCGGCACGCGCATCCATTCTCGTGTGGTCGGACGTCTACCTGGTGTTCCGTTAAAATGTCAAGCAGTTGCCGGGTGCAATATCGCGTCGTTATTTGATTTCGCCGGGGCGCAATGTTTCGTCGACGTCTTTTTCCGGCACCTTGCCGCGATACTTTTCCCAGCTGCTTTTTCTGGGCCGAACTGCCAGGAACGCGACGTTATTAGATGGCTCCGCGGAAAGCTGGGGGTAATGCATGTACAGGATTTTCAGGGACGCGACGTGCGGTGATGAAACGATTCGGCAGTGATTACTTAGATGAAGACATAGTTTCTCTGCTATTGGCAATTCACGATGAGAACGTCGAATTTTAGGTACTGGTAGTTCGATCCTAGCTTGGATACTGCTCGAAATCAACGATACGTGAAATATCGAGATAAAATAGTCTCAATGCGAAGGGTTAATATGACTCGTGAGGTAAACTGAATTACGGTTGACACACGATGAAGAGACTTATCTCCAACACGAGTTGATTGCACGAGATATCATGTTTATCCCGAGCAGCTGTAAACATTTCACTTGTTCCGTGCGGTGCGAAGGATACAACGGTAAATAACGATAACGCCAGTAATAAATCGGAAAGGGAAAAATCAGAGGATACCATATATCATTGGATTCGCGACAGCGACGCCGACGCCTCAGCAGTTAAGCAAGCGGAAATACCTCGAAACGTGAAACGAAGTGGAGGTAAAGTAATCCAGGATATGCAGTAATCAGCTATACGAATGAAACCGAGAACAAATCTTTCGGGATTACAGCAAAGAATAATCTTCCGAACAAATATCCCGCGCAAAGGGAAATTATAACGGTTGAAAACGGTAACTGAAAGCGGGGCTGACGAGCAATCCTATTACTCGGTAGGAAGGCTTCGAACGGTGGAACAGGAAATAAACTTTTTGTCCGAACGCTTATTAAACCTTCGACGGAATGCATATCACAAAGACAGCCGCCGCGTGCCGGCCCCGTTCGCCGGTCGAATAAAATAATGTAAAATAAAAGTTACATTACGCCGGTGCGGGGGCGCGATACGCGGGGGATGGCGAACTAAGGCTCTCGTCGGAGGGCGTGCAAACGTAAAATCGCTATCAAAGGCGTTCGCCGAGCAATTCCCCTTTTCGCCGGTTTGTCCGGCCTTTTTTCCGAGCTCCATTCTGCACGGGAGGTCAAACGAAATAAAACGCGCGGACACCGGGAACCAGCGAGCGGGCCGCGGGGGTTGGCGGGCTCGAAATTTAAACCGATTTTCCGGATCGCGGCGAGAGGTCGACGAATTCATTTGCACGGAACGAGGCGTCTACTAGTTGCATCGTTGAATTATTAACGCTGCCCCGCGTCGAAGGGGATATAATATGTTGCCCGAGTTCCACGATTCCGCGCGCGCGTCTGTACGTTTACGGTGAACGGGCGGGGACGGCGAAATAGATGGAAAAAAGCGGAACGGAGAACGGGGGAAAAGACACGCGCGCAAATGAACGCGACACTGGCGGAAATTTTCTTCTCCGCGAACTTCTACCCCTTGCCGCGTTATTTTCTTCCGCTACTAATGATAAGTCCAGCTTTTCGCAGTGAACCATTTCGAAGAAACGCAGAGATTTTCTGTTCCACTGCGAATGCTTCACTTCGAAGATACCGTGTTGGCGGCAGGGAAATAGTTGGCGCGACGAACAATGTTGATTTTTATTAAATTAACCCAAGGAAACTTCATCAAGGGTCTCAAAGTAAGGGGTTAATGCAAATAAATCGAACGGCGCCGAGAATTCAGGCGCTATGCTCGCGAAGGGTATTCATTTTCATAAGAGCGAGCGTCTACCCGGGGAAGGGAAGAAAGTATTCAGGGACCGCCTGCGTTTCGTCCGCCGGCAACGTTAACTTACTTTCGGCGGGCGGTAGGGTATAACCGTGTCATCTAACTTTCGCGGTTTTTCACCGGCGGTCCCTTATTTATCGCGGCCCGCTTGAAAGTTCGCCGGGCCGACGGTGAAATATTCGCGCGGCCCTCGGCCCGACCCCGCGAACAAAGAGTAATTGGTAGATAAAGTCGCCGCCGGGGAAATTCCTAATCAACGCGAATGAGTCGGTCGGCACACGGCGCAGCGTTAAGCCTTGTCCGACCGACAGCTCTTTTTCCCCTTTTCAACCCCCGCGCGCCGCGCGAATTTATAACCGTTTAAATTACCGGACCGGAACCGGGCCGAACCATATATCCGTCGAAAATTTTCATTATCTCGAAAAAAGTGTATGGTCCGCGCGGCTCGCGTCAATCTCGCGGGAGGAACCGAAAAAACACTGCTCGCCCGCGCCCTCGCCCCCACCGCGAACGAAACGTGATAAATCTTTCAGCGCGAAAGCGTGCGGATTCAATGCGCATCCGCCGGTAATTAACCCGTCACGATTCCGAGCGGGAGAGAGTGAAACAGGGAGGGGGGATGGTTGAAAAACCGCGAGGGCAAACGCACGTAAATATTAACGGAAAAAACGCGGGCAGAACGGTCGGGAGGGAGGCGGTTTGCGCCCTTTCAAAGGGAGGAGCCTGGAATTCCCATTGAGTCAGCATTATCGCAGGTGCAACGCGAGCTCGGGGTTGCAGCCCTGCAAAAAGCATTAGCACTCGCGGTGGCGCGAGCAAAGCCTCCGTAGAGAGAGTCCTTCTCCTCTCCCTTGTTGGCGGATCCTTTCAATGCTCGAGTGCTTCCGTTTTGAACTTCAATCTAATGGAATTTGAATCAATTGGAACCCCGGTTGAAACCGAGTGCATTCGAGTCGCCTCCGCGACTCGAACCTTTCAAGACTGTTATAATTCGAAGACGCTTCTAATAGGATTCGATACCCTGCCACCCTCGAATTTCTTGAAAGTCTCCCGATCGAGGCCGAGACTCGACTCGAATTCGAAACTTTCGAGGCTTCGTAGCATCCCAGGCATTCCACGGTTCGTGGCTATCGAATTCCACTGTATACATACTGTTCCGTGCATTCTACGGATTCGTTAGACTAAACCTGCGTCTGTTTAGAATAATGCGGTAAAATGCGTTCTATAACGGTTAGTTGATTTTCTCTAGTTTTCGTTTCGCGGAGTTAATCTATTTGGCCGGCGAGTGACCCACGTGTCCCGAACGTTTCTTGAATCGCCGCTGGATACTCTTTCATGCGCGGCTGTAGCCTGTTTAGGGCACAGGATCGCCGGCCACAGCGGGACGACCCACGAAAGGGCGTCATGTGACGGTAAGCGGGTAGAGTGCGCGAGACAAGGGAAGAGGAAGACTCGGAAAAAAAGGAG
This sequence comes from Nomia melanderi, assembly GCF_051020985.1. Taxonomy (NCBI): domain Eukaryota; kingdom Metazoa; phylum Arthropoda; class Insecta; order Hymenoptera; family Halictidae; genus Nomia; species Nomia melanderi. The sequence goes on along the minus strand of NC_135004.1, from coordinate 18,391,752 downwards.
AAAAAACGACGGAGACGTGAATGGTGATGCACAGATGCGACGGATGTGACGATGTTCCCCGGAGGTAGATGAACTCCTCCAGGCGCGGTGCACGTAAGACATGTGTCCGGGCGGCGCGGACATGTGTGAGTGGGGCTGCTTCGTGCGGCCGGGCAAGCTTAAAAGTTCCACGGCACGGAGGAAATATTTGTAGGAAGATGTATTCGTGGTTGCAACGGACACGGAGTGCATTTTCCTGTAAAGATTTTCAAAGTACGGGTATTGTGTATTGGATTTATGCGATAGCGGATTGCTCGTGCGCTATCGGAGTGGAATAATACGCGCGGAGTGGATATGGTTTCCCTTGACGTGAACTTGCGACGGAGATTGTAATAAATATTTGGTAGCGTTCGCTGTACGAACAGTGGAAAATTGAAGGATCTTTTTATGTTTCGACTCGGCTCGTATGCCGCGAGCAAACGTACGAGATTCGAAGATTCCGCAACTGCAAACTGGGAAGCGGCTATTTCGGGTGAAATTTTTCTTGCCGAGATCAATGCGAGATCGATAGCTAAAGGATAAGCTCGCTCTGTGTCCGACTGAAATGTGACATGTTCGATATCTCGAAATACTTCGCAGAATATTGAGAAATAATGCAGCCTATGCTCGAGTTCCTATTTATAAATCCACCGCTGCACGAGGATATTCGTGCACACGTGCGCGAGTATACGTGGAGATCTAAACGGAGCTGCATTCTTCGCTCGCGGAGCTCGCCGTCGTACGTCGACGTATGTACAGAGGGTCAAGAAAGTATTACCGGAAAAAAAACAGCCCGTTTTTCGTTGTAACTTCGCGTAGAAGAAACTTGTAATAATTCAATGTAAGTGGATGAATCTTCACTACTAGGAAACCGGCTTTTTCCGTTGCTTTTTATGGAACGTATGCTTGCCAAACGTACGGTTGCTATCTACAGGGTGCTCCGCATAACTTAAGCGCCTTAAATTTGTTCGCAATATACTAGGGAGCAACATCAAATAAAAGACTGTTTGATACAAGGATATGTTTTTCAATCGAAACCGTGTAGTACCTTGAACTGGTAACTAATGAAGTAATTACTTTCCTCGATCAACACGAAATTTCCGAGGTAAAGGTCATCGCGAGGTCACGATACAGTAGGTCATCGAATTGGTTTTAATAACGGCTACCGAAGTACACGATTCAATAACGAGTCGTATTACTTACAAAAATCAAGGTCAACTTAAAGTTTCATAAAGCGCCGAAGAAATCGCTGGCGCCAACAAATCGTGCACCCTGTATACTCCGCGTAGGGATAGGTCTGGGCGTCGGCTCGACCCTGAACTTAGCCAGCTGCTAATTCAGAAGTCGGCCGAAGAGTTACGGCCGCGAGTGTGCGCCGCGCTTTCTCAGGCCCGGCCAGTCGAATTTACAAAGCATTCACAGTCGGCGATACACAGGCGAGTGAAATCTTCTTGATCGTCGACTCGGCTCGCCAACGATCGCGACAAATTCCAACGGGTTTGCTCTGATTCGCCCATTGCTTTTCGTTTATCAAACACTTTTCCCTTCTCGACCGAATGAACAGAAACGAAATGTATATACATTGAATTCGATTATTTACGATCATTTACCGTGACTGATCGCGCTTCACCGCTACTGTGAATCAAGCCTTATCCTTTTCGCATCTGGTCCGCCGATGGCGAGAGCCCGACGAGCCGGCCGTTTGTTGATTCAATTTGGGAACGGCGAACACGTTCGCGCCGGGTGAAAGACACGCGCGTCGGCTAAATTGGAATCGCAGGGTCATCGAGGAGGACCATGCTAACGATTCGAACGGTTCGCACTGACAAGATATCTCGCGGAGCGGACGGTATTAATTGCACGGGACGCCGAACGGGAGCGGGGGATACTAACGAGAACCTCTGCGCCCGGTTTCACGCGTCGGATCGGAAGATTAACACGCCCGTATCCCCCAGCGACATTAAGGAAACGTTGATGGGCCAGACGATCGACGTGTGTGCCGCGTTCGATCCCATTAGCTGCGCGGATCAAGGATTTTTCGCGTGTCAGAGCGATCCGCGGTGTCCTTTCGCGACGAGGCTGCCGGAGCGTGCCGAGGATGACGCTGGCCGACGCTTTCATCGCCGCATGCTTAATTACTGCGTTGCAATAGAGGCGTAATTAAAGGTGACGGGACGCGAGCGCGAGCGGCAGCACGCGGCGCGCCGGACAACGGGAAAGAAACGCGAGATTAATTAACGCAAACACGTGTACCCGCGGCCGCGGGACACACGATCGTTCATTTTTACATGGGACGCGAGCCAGAAGCGAGTAATTGGCCGGCGTTAATGGAAATTCGATGGGAGCGTCGAAGATATAACGACGCCGGGCGGCCGAGGAGGCTGACCGCCGAGGGCCGCGACAAATCTCCGTCGATAAGATAATTCCTCTTTTTTGCTTTCGCCGTTCGAGCCGCCTCAATTATACCAGGTCAACGATAAACCCCCTAATTGCCCGGATTTTATCGGCGGCCTGATCGAACTGAATTACGCTTGACTGATAAAATCCACCGGCGAGGAAAGGGTTGGGCTCGTTTTCGGATGCCAATATCCAGTGCCGGGAATTATTCGAATTGTTTCGCGCGACTGCTCGTCCCAGGTAATTAGTACGAGTAAATTCTTGTTGTTCGGGTAATAATCATTCGTTTTTCGCCGAGAATCAGCCTACCCCATCGCACGAACAATTGAGTTGTACTTGTTCCAGCGATTTGTTCGAACGCGACGCGAATAATTCCAAGGTATCCGTTGATTCGACGCGCACTCGTGCATTCGGGGCAGGATTGCGTAGTTATAAATTGATAAAAAGTAATCGAACGTCGAACAGTTGGATGTTCGAATAAAATTTATCTTGCCCCTTGCCGTATTATTTTCTTCTTCTCCCAACCTCGCCTAACTTTTTACCGTCAACAATTCGGGAGGAACGCAATTTTTCATTTCATTGCAAGTGCTTTACTTTGAAGATAATACATAATTAACCAGTTTCATTCGTCAAAGCCCGTGCAACTAACAAGTTGACTAATCAGCAACATGAAGTCACCTATTTCTTATTACTGTTCCGCATTCCATCCCATTTTCCATTTCGTTTATTCCCGAGCGAAGCCAAGGAACCATCCCCGCCGTATGTTTGCGGATGCAATAGACGAGATTCGCTCGCGACTATCACGGTTGGAACTGCACAGATTCAAATGCAATCGGGGGAACGAAACCCAATAGCCCCGGCGTCGTTCCTCTGGCTCGATGTTCCGAAAATTCGGAACGCTGCGCCCGGTGTTTCTTTCTCGCCCCGCGGAACACCCCGTTCGACCGAGGATGTGCCCGCCGAGCCGTTGGCTTTCGCCGCGCCGCACCCACCGCTTCATTACGGCGTGTAATTAAAAACCGGCGGGGTAAAGTAGCTAACGCGTCGCTTCCTCAATCATGATAATAACCCCGGTAACAAAAGGTTGCATTATTTCTCCATTAAACAGACCGTGGCGCTCGTCGTTCGGCCTTGGCCAAGCTAAACGTCCGCGGCGTTCTTTCCGGGACCGGGCGATAAAGTTTCCCGATAATTAATCCTGGCTCCGTACCAAAGTCCTCGGTCCCTCTAATTTTTCGGGTAATTCGCTGCGATCGCGCCGTATGGCCGTGCCTCGTAGCGACCCATGGAAAACAGCGGCGTACACGTATCATAGGGCCGCTGTATTGGCCAAGTGTTTAACCTCTTGCCCTGGAAAGACTCGACAAGATAATTGGCGATGTTTTATTTGACAATTTTTCCAGTTGTTCGACTCTCCGAGTGTTAACCCTTTGAACTCTGTAGATTCCAATACTGCACTAAGAAGGAAAATAAAAGATCTAAGGAATGTTATAGCATTTTTCATTTTCGCTATGGATACTACAAAAACTAGTTGCAGTTGCTGATAGATTAGAAAACCATCTGTAGGGCTAAGGGTTAATAACAAGTGATCGTGCAAGAGATGCATATCCAGTTGTTACGGTACGGCATCCTTGCCGGCACTGAATCACCCTAAATAGAGACCGGTCATCCGACAGACCACTTTTCAGCCTCCTCGGATCTATCTCTCTTCCCCCGCCTCGCCGCGACCATCTTTCGTCCCGACGCAGCCACCGAATGGCTGCCATAAAAGCTTGTTCAGCCATCCGCCCAGCGGGTCGCGCCACTTTCCCGCGTCGAGAATATTTTTCAGAGTTTAGGAAAATGCTCGGGCGCTCGGATTTAGAGACTCCGGGCCCCCACCAAGTGTCCGGATAAGAAGTTCAGCTGCGCCAGAAATTGGATCCAGTTCCCAGACCGGAACTTTTTTTTTCCAGCCCCGACGGCGAGCTCGTCCCCGGCCCCGAGTCCGATATTCAAACAACGATTACTGTGTACACAGTATTAACTTTCCCGGAGAATTGACTCGTCAACTAGCACGGATAACCGGCGGATCGAAAGGAATTATACGGAACGATATAACGATATTATCCTCGAGCGCCCCTCCGTTTGCATAAGGTTTATTCCGCGGTAAACTCGTCAATAAAGGAAGCCGACCCTGTTTGCGGGGAGATTCGGGTCAATACCGCGACGAGAGGAAAGAGTTTAGTAACGTGAATGTTGATTGTACGATTATGCGTTCGGTGTTTAGTATTGTGCACGAATCACGAGGAGCAAGTTGGAAAATCGTTTCTTTCTGCTGGTGATTCATTGCAAAAATCTAACCGACTAAACAGATATCCTATTTCTTCTATGTTTCTAATGTATTGTCCCTAGACTTCTTTACCTTCTCTTCTCCAATGCATTATGAAAGTTGCACTGTAACTTATTTCACGCTTGTAAGAGAAGAGCAGTGAGCAATGCGTTAAACAGGTCGCCCTTATAATCATATCACTGCACGATATAACCGTCGAAGTTGCTCTCGAGGTCACGGTACAACGTTATCAAATTTACTCGCAGTTTCCTCAAAGGCATCGATCGCGACCCGCGCCCGAGAGGTCGAACGCGAAAGAAAATTCAGGCTCACCAGGGATATCTCGCGATCGAGAGCGCTCGCGGAAACTTGCGCGAACGGCTGTACGCCGGCTGCGTTTCCTGATCGGTCGAAGTTTGTCCAAACAGTTTAAGAGCGGTCCAGCACGGCCGTAATTACGTTCGGCAAACGTAATGACAAGCGGTGGAGGCAAAAGTTCGCTAAACCAATCCAGCGCAAACAAGCGGTATAATTCCCGTGGAAACAGAAGACCACGCGTGACGCCATGTCGCGCCGCCGCTGACGCCGCCGCCGCCGCCGCCGATAAATCGTCCGTCCTGAATAAATCAATTTTTCCCGGCAGCATCCGTTGAATTGGAAGCGGCGTTTGCATTGTTAAACAACGAGTTCCTCTCGATACGGGCGTAACTGCGCGCCGCTATGCCCGGTTCCTTTGCGGGCTTATGTCCGTTCCCAATAACGTGTAAAACCGCAGTTGCGTGAGAGCCATTGGTTACCGGTGCAGAGCCAATATCCGCTCGTAGCTGTTCCTCTCGTTTCGCGGCCGCGCTAAGGCCGAGATTAAAAGTAGTTAGCGTTTAAATAAGAGCCGCTAGCGTTTCGTGTGACATTCGTTCTTTCGTTCCAAAGATGAACAGGAACATTAATACCTTTGTGGACGAGGATATTTAGAGGCATTGAAGATCTTTCTCATGGAAGACGGAATTCGGTATGTTTAAATAGTAGAGAATAAGGAAATTATGAATCCTGAATACTAGAAAGTAAGAAAACGAATCTTCTATTGATTGCGTGATTAATTTCCTTGATTCGGTTCTAGATATTCAAACCTAACGTGGCCATTCGAGCAATATTAATCCTCGAAAGCTCAACTATTCGGTATCACAATTGTTGTCACACTATTCCCTAAGTACTGAATATTTCCATGCAACATCAATCATCTTACATATCGTAATCGCTTTCAAGCGATATGAAATCGCGATCACCGGTGACCACCGTAATAGTCGACGCGTTAAACGCGCTGACGCGACGCGGTTAAAACCGCACACGATAAACACCGTGCCTCGTCCAGGCGTTCGAGGGATTCTTCGTTATCTCGCACGTCGGCGAAGAACAACCGACGGACAGACAGGATAAGACATCGACCAAAGATTTCTCGAGTAACGCGACACCCTGGCAGCTGTGTCCTGACGTGTACGCGCTCTGAGATGCTCCTTCGCGTTTATCCTGACACGCGGCGTTTGAAAAAATACCGACAAGAAGGTACAGGGGAAGTCGGGAACGGGAAAATAGCCGAGGATCGTTCCGCGAGCGGGATTCCCGACATAGAAGCCCGGATTTCATCCGGCTGAATTATAGATGGATCGTATAATATTGCGGTAAAAATGTTAAAACGAGAGACTGAATATTATACGAACGTTGAAGAGTTAATTCCGCGAAAGCTAGGACTTTTGAAATCCGCCGACGATGAAATATTGAAAATTCGTCGTTTCGCTTGTAGGTAAAATTTCCGAGAAATTATTTATCGGCGCACGTGTCTTTCGGCTTTTCGAAAGCGTTATACCGTTTATCAGCTTTTCCGCGATAATAAGCCGTTGCTTATTCACGATAAGTCTAATGGAAATATCTACGAATTCCGTTGACGAGAAGATTTAGCTCGCGTTGTCGGCGTTTTTAAACCGTTAAACTCCTGAATTTCCGGGGCTCGCGGCGCCTTTAGGCGCGTAAGTTTTTCTATGACGTCCTTAACAACTCCCGTCCCATACGTCGCAAATTGCTATCGTGAGACAGCTTATAAATTCGAAATGCGACGCGACACTCCCGCGCGCCGGGACTTCGCGACACACACTTTCGGTATCAATAATACAGCGTTTAAGTTACTTATACCCTGGCGGTCGCTGTTACTTACATGTGACTTTTCCCTCCCGAATGCACCATTCCTTGGGAGCACAATATTTTCTGTTCGAGAACAAAATTAAAATTACATAATGAAATTTGAACGGTACAGATGAAATTCTAACCGACACCGACGCGTAGACCGTGCATCTATTCAACTGCAGATTGAATCGCAATTCGAACTGTGGAAGAGGAAAGTAAATATTTTGTTTTCAAAAGGTTCGTTATAAATTTCGAATTAGGTATCACTGGATTTAGTGGACGAACAGTCGCATTGAAACTTACCGAGTTCCATCATCGTATTCCTAATTGATCGTGCCAATCCATTGCTGCATCGATGTGTGATTCGTATCACGCGTTTGCACTGCCATCCGCTTCTCGCTCGCTCGCAATCTCGAGAATTGCGGAAGGGAGAGGGATGCGGATAGCCCACTATGAAACCTCCAAGACCCGGAAACGTCCGACTATACGCGTTTCAGGCGATTCAAGCGTTCAAGCCGATTCGAGTCTCTGTCCGTTCGAATGGGCAGAGCACTGCGATCCGAATAAGCTGTCCGAGTGGAATTCGGCTTGTGTGGCTCGAGTGTCTTCTCCTTCTTCTGAAATCTTCATGATTGCGTGCACTAAACAGAAATTGTTATTATTTAATACTACGTCTACGGAGTGCGTCAATTCAATGCTGAAGTCGCACGGGTAAATACAATATATTATTATTAGCGAAGACAGCGTAAATGCAAAGCTTGCCGAGTAGCGAAATCAGCAAAGTTTCGGTAACTAAGTTCAGAATTCGAATGCCGTTGCTGCGTGCAATGCTATTTATATACCGAAATATAGAAGAGAAAGGGCGAGGATATCCAAGCCCGAAATATACAACGATGCTGGTATCGCAACAAGCGACGAATTTGAGCCTTTTTCGATCTTTCTTTCGGTGCAACGTGTATCACGAAACTTTAGAAGACTAAAACCCATCGCTTGTAGCGATCCCTGCACCGCCGCAAGTTGCAGGCGACGTGGATTGGTCAACCAACAACCGTCTCGGCTTCAAAGTGTCGGCGGGAGAGCTGCGGGAAGCACGAAATAATAAAAATAATCACACGTTCGAGCATCGAGCATGCTCTCGAAGCCCGCTCGAACGAAATTTCGGGGCTGGCGCGCGCTCGAACGGCTCGAATATCCGTCGTTACCGGAAACTGGGGGAGAGACGCGCGCCACTCGACCGCCGCCGTCGAATGTGTTTTACAAGGAATCTCGTTCCGCGGGCGCTCGACGGCGAATACAGAGAGAAATACGTGACACGGGGACGCGGTATGAATGTTTAACGATCGCGCGGCTGCGCGGGGGCAGGGGCCGGGAGTCAGGCGAAATCGTGCAAATTACATGACTCGCGCGGAGTAAGTGAGTTTTAACGCGGACGGTGTGCCGGATCGCGCCACTGCTAACTCGGAGGAGCGCGCTCGGAGTGAACGCGAAACGAAATCAAAGCGGAGGACGCGCGAGCGAGCCGGGAAACTTTTAACGACCGGTCGAAGTGTTCGATGAAAAATCGAGCTGCGCGAGCCTGTTTCGAGTATCTACGAGCTACGAGGTTGCGATTTTCGGACGAAAAATATTTAAATAGTCTCATCCGCGTGGAGGCTGATCGGAAATTACATCACACGCATTTCGGTGTTATTGTTATCGATCAAAGTAAGGGATTTTAGGGAGGATTAACCTTTTAGTTACTATATGTATTGTCCATCCGTTGCGAAGAAATCAAACGCATTCCCCATTGCTAACGGAATTCCTGTCATTTCGTGGTAATTACTAAACTCAATAAGCTTATTTCGAATATTAAATGTGACAAATCAATCGAGATTAACGAAGAGTACAACAGTAATCATTATATACTCATTTATATGTTTCGTGTTAACGATTAAAGGAGGTTAACGATCTTCAATCGTTTCGAATAATGTTTTGTCACAACGAGATGTCGTCGGCTGACGGGATCCTTACGGCGGTGAAGTTAATGCGGCCGCTATTATAGCGCGTTAACCGAACACCGAGAAGCGTAATCAAATTCCATCGGCACAAATTAATATTGACGCTGGTAACTGCGTTACATTGTCTGTGCGTGTTAACCGCGACGCGATAATGCGACGCACACCTGGAAACGGACGAGACGCAGTCGAGCGGCTGACATTACCGATCTCTTAAGTTCTCGCGCGTGTGCGACGCGTCGAGCCCTAATTACGGGATCGGTTCAGACGAGACCAACACTCCTATATTCGAGGAATAGATTCGCGACGTGGTCGAGTGATTTCGTTATTTACGAGAGTTTCGCGGGCAGGCGCGCGAGACTAATTAATTTTCCAGTTAATCCGTAGAAGTTCACTTCCGGTTAGTACGCTTTTAGACGTCCTGATCATTGAACTCTGCATTGATTTATTATAGATTTTCAAACACATTAGCTTGAACGTAGTAATTGACAGTGGACATAGAAAATCGAATTGACATTAACTTTCTAATACGGTGTCAATCATTGACGTTCTCTTGGACTTTAAATTTTAAAGGTGATTCGCTGGATGTGCATATTTTAGTTCATTCGTGAAAGCATTAATTCAGGAATTTAATTCGGAGACTTGAGAAAATCTTGCGCGAAGAATTTTCTTCTTACCTATTTCACGCGGATATGTATACTAATTGTGTTTATTAATCATTTTGTATAATGCAGCTACACTATCGATGTTTATAAGATGTTGTTGGCAATTTTGGAGATTTGGTTGCGGTTTAAATTTCGTTCTGTAGTCATCGGTGATTAAAAATCCGAGACGATCAGTCAATAGTGGCGCGCGTGAGGCAGTCTAGTAGAAGCGTGTCAACGGTGTGATATAGTCGGCGATATGGCAGCCTGTAAGGCACACATACCGATCCGCTAATATTGTCGGGCATTGTTTGCATATTCAACAGCGGCTGTCCGCGTGCGGGGAAAGAACTTCGCGATAAATAGAATAAAAACGGTTTACACTCTTCCCGCGGTCCTTCGGAATAATCCTCGAATTAAAATTCAGCCGGGCAAGTGTAATATGAAGTTACTTAATCTCTGCAACGGGGATTTATACCAGAAACGTCGAGATTACGAAACGAACGACAGAGGGTCGCGAGGAGGGGCTCGCGTTGAAAGAATTATCGGCTTGATTTATGGAGAGACACGTGGAACCTGGAAGCAGTTTCTCGAAAATGTCATTCGAGATGCTGTCACGTACAGTGAGCAGTCGATGCGGGGAACAGCGGCGTGGCGGTAGAAACGTTTCGCCTCTCGAAACTCCGGTCTAGAGAAAACAGAAGCTGCTCCCTGTGTTACTCGAAACTTTGATTCTATTATTTTTCATTTAAACCAATTTTTGGAAGGGACGTTCTCCGACTGGACGAGTTCATTTACTCAAACGGAGACTATTTATGTTTCTGGAGTATATTGAATACAGTACCGAAACCTCGGACTTTAAACCCTAGCGAATACATCCTACTCCTCTGAGTTAAGCAATCACTTTCTAATCCAGAAACTGTCGACCTTCGAACTCCTGTAACTTTGTAAAAAAAAATCGTACAACATTGTGTCTGGGCTCATTATGAACCGCGAAGCTTCTACTTTCGCATCCCAGAAGCTACTTTTTCTAGGATATTTTTGCTCCAAGTAACAACTGCGAGAACGAACGTGCTCTTTAACTCGCACAATTTCACGCTTGACAATCGAAACGTGAAATAGACGGCGAAGCTAACGCGTGAAGAACGACACCGAATCACGAGGCAATAAGTGGTTACAGATTGCGACAAGCCCGGGCAACGTTATCACTGGGACCGTATTATTGTCGAAAATCGTGGGCATTATCGTTATCAGGGCGAGCTTTAGTGGCTGTACGACAAGGTGTAAGGGCATGCAGAATGTTGTTTCCGAAATTAACACTCGACGAAGGGGACGCGCAGCCCGTGGCCGTTTGCCATAGACACCGATTAGCACTATTCGCGCGCGTTCCGCGCGGTATACACGTGTCTGGTTCGAACGTCATTTCCATTCAATCGAGATCCCATTTCCCAGCGGGACGGGGGCCGTGACAAGCGAGCTTTCGAAACAAATCTCCTCTCTATCGCGCGCTACGTTTCGCCCGCGATGCGACGCAGAAATGCATGCCTACAATGGACCAGCCGTCAACCGCGAGGACACATCAATTAACAGCCGGCGAGACAATGTTGCATCTTGCGCAACGCTTCGGAGCTACCCATTGTTCAAGCTATTGTGTTGCCCCGTAAGGTTCTTCCGCGCTCTGACCGTAATATTTAGCGAGAACTTCGGAAAGATCGTATCGCGAAGCTTCTGCAAAAACGAGAGGAAGTAATCGGAATGGATTGCGCGACGATTTAATAGCCTCGCTAGAAACGTAAAATATTCTGTATCGAGTACGTATTAATGAAACGACAGAAAGTTTTCGACAATCAAATATTCCAATCTCTGAGGAGAATAGAGGGAAATTTGGAGAACCTTTGAATTCGTAACAGCGAAACGCCGAATACTCGCCAGGGAGAATATGTTCCAGACTAATAATGAATTTATTCCCTCGGGAATTCCGTAACTCTGAAATACTCTGTACGCAGATACACTTTTAAGTGCACGATGTCCTACGAGGACTAACATTCCGAGCACTGTCATGAATACCGCCTTCCGTTTCGTTTTTTCTTTCCGTTGTCTTCCCGGGTAGACCCGGCTCGTTCCGCCGCCCCTGACTGGCTGCGGATTAAATATGAGAACGATACGGTGAAATTTCGCCGGGCGGAGCGATCCCTCCTCGCGAGAATTCCGTCGTTAAAGCGACAACAAACTTCCGAGTTTGAATCGAATTCACCTGGCCTTATCCCCGATGGGAGCGCGGTCCTGAAACTTTCTCGAGCTTCTTTCGGAGGGTAACTTTCGTGACTCGGTCCGGTCGTGTACCGTCGCTCCCTTCGAATTTATTGGATGACAGACCGAAACGTGTTTAGACCGGCGACCTCTTTCGATCCTACGTTCAAAGTACGGTAAAATACGGGAATGCTGGAAATTCAAGTGGGCTTTAACCTACGAACGACTCGCCGTTTTTGGACCTCGTGTCTCCGCGGCTGGACGTTCATTGAAAATATATTTCGGACATTTTTTTCTGTGGAGCGACAAATGAAAATATTGTTTAAATACTTTGTCGGATACTCGATTGCAGATCGTTGCGCGAAACAAGAAGATTAGCATGGTTTTAACGTTTTAACTTTAATTCGTTGATTCACCGGAAATATTGAAAACTTTGGACGCAGGATTACGAACAGATTTACACCGTCCTCGTGTTACCGATATTTTAAAGTATATCAATAGAGCAATAAACAACTGTAATTTCGGGAAGCCTTCCTCTCGAATATTTCGAATTGTTTCACAAATGTTGTCAGAAGAGAAACTTTGTAGGTTCTCTGGCCGTAAGCTCAAGTCTCCTTAGGCAAAGGAAACCGCACATTCCTTAATTTTACTCGGCTTACAAATACACGAGCTTTCAAACGGAATCGGTCGTATCGCAGATGCTGTTCGTTAGCATCGCGTTTCGGTATCGTTCCATCGCGACCGTTCTAAACGAAACACACGATACTAATCTTGAACACGCGTTGCGAAATTATTCATAAATCAGCGACTATCAGACATTCAAACACGGACGTAATCGATTGCTCCATATAGAATATTTCCAGAGTGCTACGAAACTTCTGAAGCATTATCGACTTTTAAACAAACTTAAGGAGAACTCGATTACTCCGTTCGAGTGCCGAACGAACAGCGCCATAATGGCGACTTCGAGCTGCAATCTTAAAATCGGCAGCTGCAAATGAGTAAATCACCTATTCAAATGCTGAAAAACTGGTTTCCTTCGTCTCTGGTATTTCGATGACCACTTCTTCGCAGAGAGAACTTTCGGAAGTTGAAAAAACCCTGTTCCGCAAATATTTGCGAAAGACACTTCGTCCAGTGAAACGCATCGAGAGCAAGTGGCTTGGTACTCGGCTAATTTGGTCTAGCGTCTTAACCTTTCGGGGACCTAGGAACGAAATCAGCGGGGCTATTTATGGGCGGCGCGGGCAACGGATCCACGTGGCGTGCGTGACGCGTCCGCTTGGTCGGGAATTCCAGCAAATTCGACGTTTTACGTCAATGGGATTTTCATCCCATCGCCGCGGCGGGATCAATAATAGAGGGGCGAGCGTCTAGACAGGGCCGTAGGGGTTGGACTTCCGCGATGACTGTACACCCGACGGCTGACACCGTAAGTCAAAGGTCTTTCGCGGCGGATTTATCGGAAAGGGGGTCCTGCTCCCTGCCCGTAAGAAAAGGGGCTGACCTCGACGAGTTAACCAACCTCCGCTCCTCTCGCCACCGCCGCCGCCATCGCTCGACACTCCGGAACAGGAGTCGCGATGCCGTCTATGACTTCTCCGTCGCCGTCCTGCACACGTCGTTCACCGTTCGACGAACAGCTGCTTCGAGAGCTCGTTCGTATCTCGTGCTCCGATGCCACCCCAGCTATTTTTAACCGAGACGTCTGCTCCGCGATTTATTCGTCCCGAGCGTCATAACGCGTTTCCGATATTCGACACTGTGAATATTATAGACATCGCGGACTTTAATCTATAAATCTGATTCGAGCAATTTCCGCAGAGATGGCCTAGTATTTTTCTGAAAGAACTGTTGCATCGTAAATACCATTGATGGCTAACTGGAACAAATGTATTTATCAAAGAAATGTGTCTTTGAACAAACATTTTGGTTGTTAATGTAAGGATTCGGATTGTTAGTTATTCGTTACGTGGTTGTAACGCAACCGCCACGGCGGCTCCAACAATAACGAAACGGATAAATATAGGAAATTATGCGAGAAAATCAAGAGCATTTCTATGTAGATCGTACAACTACTTAATCTACACACCAAAACACAAACTTTTCCATCCAATAGAAGTACACGAAATGACTATAATGGTTACATTAATGCGAACTTCGGCTAGACTAGTTCAGTTTCTAGAAGTCTTAAATATATCTAAAAGTGACTAGCACCGTTTTACACGTTAAAAGGTTAATGGATTTTCCCAAGATTTCCCGTGAACTTATTTGGACTGTATCCTACATAATTGAATTCAAGAATTTACGCGAACAACAAGCAAACTTCATAATTAGAGATTATTTGCCGTTGCAGCGAATGCTCCGGCATTATAGCATCGGATATCTTTGCCAAAGATAGCTTCGACTACGGTATACTTCCGACACGGAGCTTACAAGTTTTCCTTCCGCGTTATCGAAGTTCGCTGGGCCGCGGCGTAAAAACAACGTCCGCCTGTTTATACACGCTCGGTTGCCTCGATAATCAAACGGATGAAACTGTTCGCGAAACGGCCGGTAAACGATATTTATCAGCATTTTTACGGATACGTCTGTTTTATATAGGGCGTTCTAAGCGATATTAATCGCGGCATTCCAGCGATTGTTATCACCGGCGACTGTAACCGTCCATTATCTTCAGGCCCACCTCGCAGGCTCCACAAAATTGCACAGCTTAGCGAAAGGATGATTACGGAACGGGTTAGGTTTAAGATAGTCCTCGGAAAAGAGGATATTACGAGGAATCGGGGGACAGGCATTAATTCCACCATGCCCTGGAACGGCACGCGGTCTGGTATTAAGACCGTTGATAGTTTCATAAAGAAAAACGGCAGTGGCAATGAGCCCTCGGGCCATCAGAGGCGAGCATTAAGTTGTCTCGAATCACAATCGCACTCATGCGACTCATCAACCGCGCACGGTCGTTTATCTGACGAGAAACAAGCTTCAAAATTACCATTAAGCTGGCGCGAAACTGATTTTCTTGACTCCGCCTTATTTGGAACCTCGCGGACACTTCGTTTTATCGCTCTCGCAGAGAAAAAATTCGCGGTACGACGGAGAATTATAACCTTCACTGTGTCACATTACGAGATACGGGTAATTACTGCCAGCTTGGACAGCTGTTACCATTAAATAATCGAGTAAGAGAGTCATGCAAACATCGCGATTGTAGCTTCACGTGTAAATAGTATAACCTCGAAACTTTACGTTGTGATGTACATATATTTCGCATCGAATTTCCAAGTTCTAGGTGAAAAGAGAACGGTGATCTAATATTCTGTTTTCGAATAATCCAATCATTTCTTAGCTACTTCGTATTCCAAACATAACATTCCAACGCCAAAGGGTTAATACCGATGCAATATTCACGGAGGAGACGCGACGCTGACCGAGTATGGAAAGCGATACTGCAATAACGAAATATTTACACTAATCAAATACAGTCGCGTCCGTCGAGACTCCACTGCGTTTAATAAGAACTGCCAGCTAGCAGAAAATTTGTCGCGGGATGAAAATCTTGGAAACGTGAAACAAGCAGCGAAGGAAGGACACTGTCGCAGAAATTGCGAGTATCCCGACGTTTTACGACCGGTTCCGTCCCGTTTACGAGCTGTTTCGCCGTAAATATGGCTGAATATAGACACTCGACGATACGTCCGTTCGACGAACAAAGTCGATGGGGTCTCTGTCTGGCCGATAGGGGCGGACGTCGACAGACGAGATGCCCGCGAGTTCGCCGAAACGCAGGTAATAGTCAGGGGGAATGTTCGTTGCTGTAAGTTCTGCCTGCCGATTTCTTGCTGGGCACAAAGCTGGAATCTTATCGCTCCTGGGAAACCCTCGGGTGTAAATGTTGCCTGCGCAGCATCGAGGGAAACAACTGTGCGAAATAATAATAGTAATAGAAGGACCTATCGAAATTTCGAAAGGTAATTCCGTCCGTTGGAATGTCACTTTTATTATCATTATCGTACGTCTTCATTGCGATGTACTCAACAATTGGAAAATAGGAAAGGAAGTACGTTCACGTTGCTCGCATGAAAGACGAGGCACAGCTGGGGGCTGTAGTTAACGTAATCTTTAAAAGCGGCACAAAATGTTTCCGTACTATGAGCGCGATGCGCTTTTTCCTGAGTAATAGGATTAACTCCCGGAAGGCGGATGGTCTGTGACCAATGCGGTAGACGAGCGAAGGATCATTTTGACCGGTAGCAGAATTTCCCTAATAAGCGAGAATCCAGGAGGAATACTACGTGAAAGCTGGCGCAGACGGTTAACTAAACATGTTACATTTCCGTTATGATTCTATTGGAAACATTTTTCAACCGCAGAATAAATTACGTTTTCTGTTTATTTATATGTCGTTTGTTTCGAATTCGAAAATCGAACGTAACACAGATTTCACATCATTCCTTTTAGTTGTTAAAGGATTCACGCGTTTCTTCGTTTTTCTAGGTGAGAAAGTCCTTCTGTTTATAGCTTCTGAATATATTGTATAATCGTTTCAGCGGACAAAACATTAATTCTCAATTTTTCTTTCCCGGACTTGACCGCACTGACTTCTTTCGATTTATATACATCTGAAATGAATTTGAAATCAAGCTTTCCTTGTTCCGCAAGAACGAGGTATTAGAAACAGAAATGTTCGCAATATATATGCACACTTTACGAGCCACAGTTTACTCGCAACGTAGCCAATCCAAAATCCCAGAGCGCATGTTAACCCCTGCCCGCGTTCATGAACACCGGTCCACCAATAAAGTTCCCGTCCCCGGCCCCGAATCGGCCTGTACAATCTAGCGGCCAGAGTACAAGCTATTCCTAAAAATTGAATTCCGCTCCCCTGTTTACCGGCGAACAGAACTTTCCGAGGGTCGGGTGGTCGCGGGGCGGAACAGTTACACGGGAAAGCTCGAGGTTCGTAGGGTGTATAAAGAAGGGGAGAAAAAGCACGGGGATGCAATTTAGATGCAAATTGCAATCATATCGGGGCTTCGATCTCTGTGCCGGTACACCTTCGAAACCGATCGACATTGTTTTCAGGCCGTAAACCGCGCTCTTTTTTTCGTTTCGTCTACCGCGCGCGGCTCTAACGGCCAGAAACCGTTTCGGTGCCCATCTACGCATCGAACGGGGGAGGGCAGGGCCTACTTTCGGGGCGTAAACTTTTAAATGTATCCCGGTATTCAAATCACGCCGGTATAACCGGTGGTTACTTTAATAGCGATGAGGAGAGAGATAGCGGGGCTGCCGGAGTGGCGCGGAAGGGAACGTCGGAAGAGTTTCACGAGGTTTCTACGTCCTGGAGAGCCCGTGTCGGGCGGCTGGCAAATAGGTCGTTGGTCCTTTTGCTCCGCGACCGAGGGAGAAAGGGACGGGGCGCGAAATAGAGAAGAAAATAGCGGAGAGGCCGCGGCAGAGCGAGAGACGCGGGCGCAAAGGGAAAGGAACGCCCGAAAAAACGAGTATGGAAACTGAAACGCTCGCCACTAGCGCATTTTAAATTCAAACGAGACCCGATTACGCCATTCAATAAACGCCCGCAGGATTACGCGCGTTGCGAACTTTCGAATGACCTTTAAACCAGATGGTCCGTGGATCGGAGCTTCTCCGCGCGGCGCGATCACGCGTGTTGCATGCGCGCTTCGTGGACCGGAGACGCGCGGATCTTGAAATGACTGTATACCGTGGTACACGATTCTAAGTAGAACTATCCTTTTGCAAGTAGTCATTCGTAATACTGATAATATTTAAAGATGACATCATTACGAGATACCTTCAAGTCTAACTAACGCAAGGAAAACTAAGACTCTTTCACTCGCGATGCCTCGGTTTTCAGTATTTTTAGTAAATGTTAAAGTTTGCTCTTCTATCGTTACGTCTCACTTCGTCGCATTCGGTCTCGCTTCCGTCCTTTGTTATCGCTGCGGGCCGGGAATGCTCTTGTAATGGCGGAAACGCTGTCGCGCATGGATTTTCGAAGCGGTGCGATACACGATTGCGACCCGAACTCTTCGGTCACCGCTTTTGGCGTCGGGATCGCAAACGCCTGCCCAGCTGAACTCGAAATCCCAGTCGCTGATAGAAGGTTGCTCGAAATCCATTCGTAGCCGCGAGCCGATGGCTCACGAGTGGTGTGTACGCTGGGCAGGCCGAGCTGCCTCAAAGCGAGTTGTAAGTGACACGTATCCGAGTTCGACGTTGCGAGGGTTGTACACAAATACCGCGTTAACAGGTGTTGTAACAAATTGCTGGCGTTTGTAGCGAGTTACGAAAGTATTCGATTGCTGCCGCGCGAATCGTTGAATAATGGAATAGCGTAAATCGTGCTGTGTTTTAAAAGGTCTTTATCCCATTAACGATGTACAATGCGGGCATTATTTAGCAAACATTTGTCAATGACTTCTGCATTAGCTCTCTAAACGAAATAGACCTTTATAAATGGATTAATAAATAGATGTATCATAAGACAGGATTCACAAGCATCTTAATCGCTGTTGTATCAAGAAGAAGCTGAATCATTCTCGTTGACAAATCATTCGCAACGAAATTGTCAGGCTGCGCGACCCAAAGTATCGGTAACCCTTCAACCGCATTCGTTAAAAAAGCCAAGAGAAACGCACAATTTGTTCGGGGATGAATGTCGCAAAGTTGACAGCAATTTAGAGGAATGGCTACGGGGACCGGACAAACGCGCCACGGCCGAACAGCCTCGCCTTTTTCCCCGTTCCGTATCATCGTTTCCGGATAAACCGGCGTATAGAAAGGCGGGCGAGCGTGGCGGCGTTATTGTGAATCGAATCTGGTTTGGGTTTTACGGTCGCGGTTCGGCTCGGCTCGGTTTCGAACGGTGAACGCGCGTGAGGACGTGTGCCTGAAATGACTGGCAAAGACCGCGTCGAAGATGAGTGGGTTACAAAGGGTCGGCGAAGAGGCCGAGACAAGTGGATCTCGAAAACCGACAGCATTTCCTTCCTTTCCGGATCTTTTCTCTGTCGCGGGGCGACGTGCTCGTGGATCCTCCCCTCTTTCCAATTGGAAAAAAATCTCCTCGACAGCCCCTTCCGGGGCTCGCCGTTGAATCGCCGGGCGTTCGATCGTCTACGAGGGAAAAAAGCCACCGCCGCGCGATTCTCGGGCCGGGCCATCGGCCGGACGCCGGTCGAAGGGAGGGGACGCTTCCAGCGGAGATTTCACGGAAAGCGGATTTGACGACGATCCACGCGCCGCGGAATAAGCGACCCTAAAAGGTCGACGTAGTTACGCTCGAGGGCGCCCGCGAAACGGAAGAGCTTAGAAGCTGCGGGATTAACCGAAAGTGCTTTTAGTTAGATTAATCCGCGTGTAGGACGGCGGGCCGGCGCTAGAGTGGTGTTTTACGGTCAGTTTCCGAAAAATTATCAGCTCGCTGGAAATCCGAGTCGAACGTCGACGGGGAACAAAGGACGCGAAGACCATCGCGCGAACGGTGTTACGCGCTCCTAAGTGGATACGGAAACAACGCGAAATTTCATCTCGGCTAACCCCTTGGCTTATGATTCTTTTTTCCCAACTGTGCTTCCTCGTTAATAATTTACTAGGAAAAGACGTTCTCGTTCTCCGGCCGAGTGTACTCTAAAGCAATTCGATTGATAACATTACCGCAACATTTGCTGAACTATTCGAAATCGTCGCCGCGAGTCTGATACGACAATCCGAGGGTTAGCCCCTCATCGTTCGGCACGAATATTTCAGCCGACTCGCCGCGCCCCCTTTCTCCCAGTTGATATCGTTCTCGACGCGTTTCAATTAACAAAATGCGACCGCTCGTTTGGCCTTTCATGCCGCGGAAGAAACGCGCGCTGCGCCGAGGCGGGCCGGGCCGGTCGAGCATTGTGTCCGACAAGGGTGCGGCTTAATAATCTTTCAATTACATAACCGGCTGCGGCGCGTCGCGCCGCGCGTTCCCTCCGTCGACGTCTGGTTACCGTAGCGCGTTTTCACCGCACGCTCGAGGGAGGAGGGTCGGGCCACGGCTGAGAGCGGAACGCGCGCAGGCTTTCTGTATTTTCGATGGAATCGCAAAAAAGTACGCAGACGTCGCCGGGTCTCGCAGACGCGCCTCAGCCGTGCTCGATAGCGAGTGGTCGCCCCTGAAATGACTAGTGGTGACTGCCACACCGGGACGAGGGTAGATGGTGATAGTCGTGGCAACGGTGCGACGGCGGCGTGGCGGTGCTGGTGGATCTGAAGGACCTCGGAGGGCTGCCAGAGGGTGCTGAAGGGCTCGGAAAGAGTGGCGAGCCTGGGGTGGCGAGTGCCGCGGCAGCGTTTCTCCTCGAGTGTCGGGGAAACGGAGACGACGTCGGCCGGGTCGCGGGGGACGAGAAAGGAAGCCGGCCGGGAGAGGACTTCCGACGGTTTCCTCGAAAACCTTCGAGGAGACTAATGAACGCAGGGGAGAGGAGAAGGGAACAATGACTTCGAGAGACGCGGCTCGCGGGGAGACGACGATGACCGCGGACCGCCTGTCCTGTCGATGTTTGACCGTTTAATTAAGCTCGCACGCTACGGCCGGCCGTTCGGTGCTCCTTTCTTCATCGTCGATGGGGATCATCGGACGAGTCGAGCGCACGCGCGGGAATTAACGGTGACAAATTTAATAGGGTCGCGCGGAACGACGCGACGCTCCGTTCATGAGACGCGAAACGAAAGTCCGCCGTGGCGAGCGGAATTGGAGAGGATCCCGTTATTCCGGCCACGCCGCTAATCTCGGCTGATTGCCGTGGAACACCGTCTTCAGTGTAACTACAATTAAGCCGTTAACGGAAGGCAAATGCCGGGTCAATACGTGTTTCCCGGCTAAATGGTACACGGAACTGACGCTCCGACCCGATCCGGCGGTTTTCGAGTTATCTACGGGGCTAATCGAATCGATCCGCGAAGAATCTATGATTCCGTGTTAATACGATCGGATTGATGACTGGAGCTACGTCGGATACGGGTTTTAAGAATGTTTCATGCAGCAACGGTCGGGATTACGGGATGCTTCGCGAGGAGCCGGTTTCTGGCACCCCGCCCGACGGAGCTAATTTATTCGAATGAATAATCAAAACTCAGCATGGTCGTGTTATGGACTGCAAGTTTATTGTTGATACGTAATACACAGTAAAATATGTTTACCACCCTCTACGTGTCTGTGAACGTACTGCAGGATAGCAGTTCACGACCGGATGTTCAATGAATGAGAGTAAAACCTAATTAACACAGACACGTGCCATCTATTAAAGCAGATTCATTATACGCGTACGCGATAAAATTTAACATCGCGATGGCGCCCAGGGATCGATAAAGAAACATCAGGGTATGTTGATGAATCCTCCCAAAAGGCTATCGGAAAATGAAGCACAAAACATTTTCCATTGCTATTCTCTTCAGTTTTACCCAGTACGCGGTCTTTGGCGGCAGATGTATAAAAACCCCTAACAAAATAGGTCCTCAAATGTATATTGGAACATTGGAAAAGGTAAAAATAAAAAACTGGTGCTGAGAAAATGAAAGCCTGATCGGCTAAAATAGATTGAAAGAACACAGGAGGGCTAAGAAAGACGATATTCGGCTGAAAATAGAAAATTCATCAGAGATAATTCGGGCTCCGTAACTGATCGCGTCTGTGCATTATACGCGAGGCGCATCCGGCGCGCAATCCGATCTCCACAGGTGCATCGCGGAGACCGGTGTCAGCGGGTCACGCGAGGATCGATCGGCTCACGGGCATCCAGCCCGAGCAGATCGAAGATGATGAACTCCGCTGGTTACATTTTGCCCGGTCGTATCTCCGGGGATCTGCTGGTCTCATTGTCAAACGATCCGCATAGACACGCGCACACACGGCCGGACACGCGTGCACACAGAGACCCGCAGGAGGACAAGAGGCACGCGGAGACGCGCATGCACGTGAACACACGATGGCTCGGCCACGCACACGCGATATTGATTGCTCGGCAGTCGGTCGCCGGCTCACGATTTATGTCGTCGCGGCCACGACCGGAATAACCGATGTCACGCCGAAAATTCACTTTTTTCGTTCGCCACCTGCGTCACCATGAATCCTGCCTGACAACCGGAATCGTCCTGACCCAGGAACGGGGAGCCGTCGCCGCCACAAAAGTGCGCGAGGCCGAAGGAATGGACGGGATTTATCACTGGTCGGCGAGAGATTCTGAAAAACTCGGCTTCCAGTGCCGCGATGGCCGTTAGCGGATGACCCGAGGCCGACGAACGCGGCTGGCAAATTAACCCCTTCGCTGCCGCGGCTGACTGAAGTCGTTCGACACGGGAAGCGGTTGTGAAGATCGGATCGAGTAGAGTAACAGCGAGAAAGTAGTGTAAGGATCATAGAGATTGGACGACGGAAAATAAGGCTGATAGATTGATAGATTGCTAGTAACGCTGTAATTAGATGTATTAGATGTATTCAGAATTATTGAAAAGGTATAAGAGATACTCGAAGAAGTCACTGAATAACCTGATACAGTAGCATGTAAATCCAGATGCAAGTCAATTGAAGTCTCAAGGAACGCACTGCTGTGATTCTTATAGTGTTAAGTAATTCTAGTGTTTCACGCGTGAACTTCACCCTTGTGGCACGGAGAAAACAGTCGGAGAGCCAAAGCCTCGGCGGCGAAAGAGTTAATCGAGGCCGAGCTTTATCGAACGATGTAACTGGCTGCCGAGGTGTTCCGGAACATCCTATTATCGCGCGCCATCGGGAAATGTCCTTCGGAAGCCGGAAAGAACGTCGAGGAGTGTCTCGAAGCTGAAACCGCGAGGCAATCGAGCCTTTAATTGGCCTAAGATTGGAAAATCCTGTTTCATCGGACCGCACCGGTGCCAGTTCTTCAGCCGAATTACGCCGATCGATGAAAATACCCGAAGGAACTCTGCCCCCGCGGAAAGGCAGGAAGTTCGGTTTAATTAATGGCAGGTCAAAGGTACCGTTTCTTCGTCGAATTGCGCGGAGAGCGAGCTCGGCCAACTTCGGCGCTGAATTTTCTAATTTCTCGTTAATTCGAATGCGGGGGGGAAAAATCTGTCAAAAGTGTCAGACTCGCATGCTGCCGCCCTCGCGTTGCGACAGATTGCTTATTCAATTCCGCCAGCCGAAGCGAATTTGATCTTGACCGTATTCTCGGACGCAGAATCTAGGTACAAAGTTCTTCCGCCTGAGAAACGTTCTCCGGACTTCAGTAGGTCGCGTATAATTCAGTGAACGAGATTGAATGGAAATGAAATTATGGCGGAGGTCGGCCGCTCTTTCTCCGACGTGTAAATGACAAGTGCAGACTGCAAATAATCGCCACGACGAAAATAACAAATACGTTTATTCGGAAATAGAAGCGTGTGCGGACCAATTTGAATGGCCTGCTTTCGAGTAAATGTTACGGACAATGTGCTACGGGAATATCTTTGTTTCCATAATGAAATTGAATAACGAATTTCAAATTTTCGAACGATCGAAATTCGAAACGTCCAAAACAAACTTCATGCAACGTAACGAATATTAAATAATTCGGTTAATAATATACGCGAGAAACGGAATGCAGGTTTAATTGAAGTATCTAAATCTGTATTTCAACGACGCCCGGTCCTGAAAGATTTTGTTATTCGGTTTCAATCTTGCTCGCAAAGGGTTGGCCCTGATAATTATTTGGAAGCTTCGTCGAATAAAGAATCACGTCCACGTCCTTCGCGCGAAATTACCGAGCGCCGGGCGCGTGCGCGCGCGATAAATCGTCTATTCAATTTACGCGTGAAAGGGATCTCGAAAGGAGAACGTGTCTCGGGGCTGGCTCTAAGAAACTTACATTTTCGATGAAACGATGGAGGAGAGAAGAAAAGAGAAAGCGCGACGAAGAAGGGGAGAAAGGGGCAACGAGAGAAAGAAAGACATCGGACGGACGCTCGAAGAAGGAGTTTAAAAAAGAATCGTATAAAGCGAAGATAATTTCTGCGATAAGACTCTTGGCCCGTATTACCCTACTAGTTAATAGGATCTACGTTACTAACTTAGTTTGGAACTTAGTTGGACTTCCCGAGTGCAAAGAGTCTTCTCTTCGCAGTCTTCTCGACCTCTCCCGGGCGGACTTGCTCGTAGATTACCGGCGCCCGGCGAGAGCCGAAAATCGTTGTACAGTTTGACTCCGAGATTTCGCTAATCTGGTTGTGAGCATCCTCTAGCATTCACTTCCTCCGGCCTGCGTCGTGATACTTCGCGTGATCCCCGCTAAAGTGTTTGTAACCCTTCCGTCTCGGCGATTTACCGACGCCGAGACTTCGTCCAATCAGCTGAGACGAAAGGCCAGCTCGTTTTCTTCATTTCAATTTGGCTAATGTCAACGCGGTTCTATAGTTGCGACACACTGCATTGTATATTCTGCACTTCAAAGTGTTCACTATGCAGTAAATATTCATGGAAACTTGTCATGGACCGGGCTAACGAAACAGAAATGCATTAAAGGTAAAACGAAATCAACCGAGGTTTCATTCCGACGGGTCCACTCGGTAAATAAAGACGCCGAAGAGTACGGTGAACTTCACGGGCATTTGCATTTTACATTTTAATGTAATTTATATTCATTATTAATGCTTTAATAAAGTTAAGAACGCCACTGGAACAGAACAGAATTCACCGTGAAGAAAATGCAGACAATACTCCTCGCGCAGCAGTTAAACTGCTTTAATTCGCGAGGTACGTTCAGCTCGGCGCCGGTCGAAAAGAGTAATTTCTCCAGAAATCCTGTATCCTTCTTCGAACCATAAAGATCTCGTCGTCCAACTTTCACGGTGAACACGCTTAATTGCACGCCTACAGGCGAACGCTTTCGAATTCATCGAAGCAGCTGCACAATTATGCCATCAGTTTCCCGAAATCCCGTTGTCGGTATTTCACGTTTACGAGAGGCTGTGCGCGAAAAAGACAGCGGGCGAGATGGAGTCCGCTAGGCTAATCCGGCCGAGACTCGTCCGTCGAGGTGGAATTTTTCGAATCGACTTTGTTTTATTACGAAACATTCTTCGCTCGTTCGAAAATACTTGCGCGGCGTCGGATAATACCCCGGTGGAATACGATCTCTTACCCGGGGCGAAGGAAACGCATTTCCCGGGAAGGCACGTCGAACGGGATCGTTTAGGAAAGATTAAACTTTTTAAATTCCTATAAATTTCCGCGGCGATAACGAGTTGTTACCCGTGGAAACGCGCGGCGGCCGGGTCCACCCCCGGCGTACGCGCGGCGACGCTCACTGCAGCGAGTACGTAACTCGAAGGAAAGCATTTAAACGCCTTAAGCTTTGATCCGCGTTTTACGGTGTTCAGAAAGTCCGACAATAACTCCGGGCCCGAAGAGGGGCGGCGCGGGCTGGAAGAGGGAACGGCTCGAAATCTCGCAGCATTTCCGTGGCCGTTCGACGGTGAGGATCAGACAATGGAATCGCGAGCAAATTGTCCGGTCATCGTGGCAGACGCGGAAATTACCGCGTCGCATTTAGGCGATCCTCGTGACAAACGGGAATAACAACAGCCCGCGGTGCACACTGTGTGTGTGTGTGTGTGTACGCGTCGCCTGTGAAATTCTCAGTGGTCGCACGATCACGCGACGAATCGTATGCGCCCAGCCAGCCACCTTTGTCTACGGGCCGTGCGACATTCACGCGCACCTTTACCGCTCCAAGACACCCGCGGTCGCCTCTTTCTCATTACTTTGTCCCGTTGCATCCCGTTGCGCTTCGTTACCTCCGTGCACACACCAGAAACACCGGCCGCTTTTACGGTCAGGTTACTTCGGCCAGAGGAATAACATCTGCGTTTTCCCGCACGCGACTCAATTATTTCCCAAGCCGGCGTCCCCGTTTCGTACGTGACGAAATCTGACGGCGATTCGCCCGGAAACGATTGCCCGATTATTTTCGCGCGAGTAAATGTCCACGGAATTTTCGGAACTCGTTTCGGATTACCCGAGAACGACGATGTTTGCTTTTATAGGCGCTTTAAGAATGTTTTACACTCGAACGATTTGGAGAATTTTTGGAGAAATCTGTTTTCCGTGCGAGCTGGACGCGAGGTGAAATGTTCGTTTCTGCTTCGCGAAATAAAGCACGCCGTCAGTGCTAAGCTGGTGGTTTTCTCTAAACCTGCCGATATTCTAGACTCAATCCCGCAGCGAAATATTCTTATCCGAGCTGTCCAATGAACAGGCGGAGTATCCTGCAGGTAAGAGCATCGACCAGCGTATAGACTTCTGTTTTGTGATTGTTCAGTGACTCGAGGAGCGATACGCTAAGCTAACGAAGTGAAGCAACGGCGAACGAGCAATCGTAGCCGTGATAACGATTTCCTATACGACCCACACCGCCACGTTTCCGGGCACTTTCCGTCAACCGTTGAAACCGCGCTTGGAAATCGAGCGAGGGGAATTACCCATCGCGGAAACGACGCGATGTGACTGGTTTGTCAACGAGGTGTCAATCAGGCAGCACTGAAAATACAGGGAGTCATCGCACCTTGACCGTTGCCAAGAGGAAATCGATATTACTGCCGAGGCAGCTTCGTCACTTCCCGAAGGTGCATACCCTGAGGTTACGTTTATTTCCACCGTGATGATCTCGATCGACGATTCCTCTGTTCGCTGGCAATCGAATCGAAGTGTCCATAGAATTACGTCTCGAACGGGAAGCGTTAATGGCGCATAATTCTAATAGGCATCGCTTAATTGCCGTGTCGGTTACGTGAAACGGTCGATGCGTCGTTATTACGCAAAGTTTGCGGGAACTCGGCTAAAACAACAACCGCGCGAATTAATATGCATTCGGATAGAGTGGCCAGGAAAGCTGGCGGATTTATTAGCGCGTCGCTTGGTCGGAACGTTCGAAGATGTAAATCAATCCGCCGCCTGTTTGATAACCGTGCTCTGCCCCGATAATCTCCCTCTTTCCGGCGGGACATCGACCAGTTGGTTTGCCGTTCCATTCCCCCTTCATTTCTGCGTCTTAGCTTTCGCGAATTATCGACTGTTCGAATCAAATACCGCTAACAGTGTTATTGCCGGCGCTTTCACTGAAAAACCTGGCCGATCTTGAGCGACCGTGATTAGATTGCTGTGAAGCAGCGTCGCTGTGCAACGTAACTTTCGGAATTCAAATAGCTTCCTGCACTGTTTCAGCGTTGATGCAAATAACACTATCCAGGCTATTTAGCTTCGTTTCAACTCGGACTTTTTATTGCATCTCGAAACGTGTAAAGCCAATATGTCTGTTGCAAACTAACGAATAGATGAAAATAGTCGCTAAGATTGACTAGAATGGATCTAAAGTCAGAGCGGAGATCGTTCGATGTTGATATTTTAAAAGGTTCGTGAAGTATGGACTCGTTTTATAGATCGTAACCATGCAACCTTTCGTCTCGAGTGATCCGAACGGCTAGACGGTTGAACAAGTCTCGAGAGATCATCGGAATAATTCTGCGAGACTTCTATGAAGTTGCACTAGAAATGCTCCTAGTGGTTTCTTTATATTCCGATCGCGACATTGCAGCCGAGCGTGTACCCGCGAAACGGTGGCGCGGTCGATCGCGTGAAAATCGAATATCCGGAACGTTGATTGAAGCAGAAACGCCGAAACGAATTGTAACTCCAAAATAAACACAATGGCGCGGCGTGTTTACAGTGATTGCGGCGC
The DNA here is from genome assembly GCF_051020985.1 of Nomia melanderi. NCBI lineage: Eukaryota > Metazoa > Arthropoda > Insecta > Hymenoptera > Halictidae > Nomia > Nomia melanderi. The sequence continues at coordinate 18,364,208 of NC_135004.1, read as the reverse complement.
GATCCGCGGTGCACTTTGGCAACAAGCGTGCTCCGCTAATTCAATTAATCGCCGCGTTCTCGCTTAATACACGTCGCTCTTAATGGCATTCACGTAACGCAGATCTTCTATGTTCTATTTTTAGTCAGAACCTTATTCGAACGTTCCGCTGTTCGAATATTCTAGTGTCCGTCGATCACGCGTTTCTTGTCGATTCACAAATCTGGATATCTGTAACGCTAACTATAGCATCCAGGCATGTCTCTATAAAAATACTCGACACAAGGAAATTAGACGATTCACAGCGTTCGTAATAGCACGACAAAACCAGCGTGAACAAATTGAATATTTAATATCACTAAAAATATTTAACATTTTCTGATGAACCGTAGACGACATCCTGTGACCCTAATACGTCAGGAATTCTGGACAATTTTAGAGTCAAAGCTATTTTATTTCGATATCTCATATATAGATTCCCTGTACGAAGTTTAATATTACACACGAAACTTTATACTTTTGATGCATCGAATCAAGCGGCGGCCGAGAGTCACCTCTCCAATGCTCAGTGCTGAGCAAGTAAATTCTCCATCACTTCGTTACTGTATTATTGTCAGACATGCATGGATCCAGGTCACATACAATATCCTTTTTTTTCGTTTCCGGGCGCTGAAAACGCGACACGAAATTAATGTTCTGGAACCGTGGGTGGAACAGGGAATGGAAGTCGCGTGGGTATGATCTACAGCGAAGGAAGTCGCGCGTCAGAACCGGAAGACGCCTCCGTTCGGTCGTGTGCTCCCCACGGCGGAAACTTTGATCCCGGCGTGGTACACGGGTCCGTGTCTTTCGCGGAATAAATACACAGTCGCAGCGTGTAACTTGTTGGAATGAAAGCGTAAAAACGAGCGTGTCTCTCGTATTTCCAGCGGGCGAGCTCGTCGTCCGTTTAAAAGGGGCCATGTCTGCGGCGCCGCTTGTGTCATAAACGACATCCAACGAGCTCCCTCAAACGAGGTAATTGGGAACTTGAGAGCCCCCGTGGCTTTTTCGCCGTACCTAATTATGCGGAGTATGAAATAGATTGAATTCTATACGGCTCCGCTTTTACCGTCGTTTTATTTCAACGCTCGAGCGACAAGGTGCGGATGTAATGAAGAGGCCGGCATTGCCTCACTGAATTTGTTCTTCCCCGCTTCTCAGTAGCTATTCAATTTTTCGTTGAATTCAAATTGCCCGCGGCATTCAGCCGTGCCTCTCCCGTGACCGGCCTCTGTTCATTGATTTTCCATTTTCTTCTTTTTTTGTATTTTCGCGATACGCATAATCAACGGCAATATAAACCCACCCGTCATTTAGTTGGATGGTATTTATACTCTGTTTAATTTCTTACTCCGCCCGAAACGGTACCTTTGTCCGCGAGGACTTTAAACGGAATTTAATCAATTCCAGTAAGTACGTATAATTTCAGGTGAAATACGGCTCCATTGTAAGTATTGTGTCTTTATAGCGTACGCACGCCTGCAGCGAGTATACAATTCTTTCTTATTCCGCGAAACAAATGCAATAACGCCACGGTAGCTTCGAAATAAGAATCAAGAGCTATGAATCCCAACAGAAAACTGAATATAATAATAAATTACGATGCAAGAAGATTTATCGAGAAAAGTTTCATAACTTCATAACGAGTATACTCCTCCTACACGGCTACACGGTTAATCGAGATACCAAATCCTCGTTACTTCTAATATCTCTGGGACAATCTCTGAAACTCGGTATCTGCATAAATACCCGTGACCCGTCGATCACTTCCGCTTCCCTTTAATCTTGCTGGCCGACGAGAGATCGCGGCCGAAGAAACTGAAACATCCCCGATGGTCGTGTAAGCCGAGCATCGAGCACGCTTCTTTCACGGCCGGCACCGGTGAAAAAGAAAACCCAGCCGCGGGAGGACACGTTCATAAAAGAAGGAACGCGACACGAGGGGAGAACGCGCGGGAACGCCGGGGAGGACATACCCATTTAAGTGAAACATTCCGCTCGTTTAAGCAGCCTGCGGGAATGGACGAGCTGCGAATGCTCGTTCCACGGGATGCGTGGGTAACTAATGCACGCATTGACATCAATGTAATAAGCAACGCGCGGAATGACGTGCAATCCACGGGCCGGGAGCACAGTGAACGACCTCGTTTCCCGTTTCAGAATCGAAAACAGGCACGTGCGTCCGCGCCCTCGTTGCTTGGATACCTGTGGCTCCCCGCGGCCAGCGATTTCCCGCGCGTACCAATATCGATGCTCGATTTCGCGAATCAATTTTCCCCGATACTGCATCCCATTTCCCATCCACGAGAACAATTCCCCGGCTACCATGTAAGCACGTCTTCCGCAGATTGTAGCTTAACGCGTTGCCTGCCACGTCGCCCGAGTTCGGTACGATTTTTGACCGAAACTTAAGCATTCGTATTCTCTGTAAGATTATTGGACGTATGAGGTATAAGAAAGATAGCTAAGCAATCGTTACGAAGAATCTCGACTCGTTAGTTTCTGCTTTATTAAGACAACTGGTTCGACTGCATAGGAGTTTCTATGAGTGTTTCGTTGGCAGCCAAAGTGTTACTGCGTTGACGCTACGAGATCGCCGGTGACCCCTGACCGAATGAATTAGGCTAATTCTGGGTAAGATAGCTGGATCTCGTCTCAATTGTCGACTGTCTTTCGATTGTTCTTAGTATACTGAAACTTGCGCAGGCCTACTCTAGGCTAACCGCATTGTCTTCCGAGCAACTCGTATATATCTTTTATAAATGTAGTTCTTTTTATTAGGTATCAGTGAATTATAAATGTTTTGCTCCGCAGAACACATAAGAAAATCTGAGATTCAACACGTTAATCGATAATAGTCTCACGGGAACAATCGTGGTTTTATCTGTAAGCGCGCGATAAACCTGATAATAAAGGAGATCAAACGATAAAGGTACCATGCAGTGATTTTTGTAAAGGAAAATCTCGATACGATGATAAATCGATGCGCGTCCCGGAGGCATAAATCTGCCCTAACCGCCGCTGGATTGCACCGTTAGCAATGAATTCCTCGGCCCTGCCATTGCTCGCTCGATGATCGACGAGGAACGTTTCTTCCAGCGAAACGAATTGACTAACGAGCTGACCGGCACCACCCTTGACACAGACGTGTCGGGCATCAGTTCATCGACAACGATTGCGGTAATAACTGCGAACGTTCTATTCGATTCGTGAAACTCAAGTGACTTCTCGATTACAATTTAACCATTTAAATTTTCCCGCACTTTACACTTCAACACTTCAATATTTAAATTTCATGTCGATAAAACTATTAAAATTAAAATAGAATATTTCGTCAACTTTTACTAAAATTCATTTCGCATTTTATCACACCTTTTTCTCGAGCTCGCACATTCACGTAAATTTCGCCAATATAAAAATTAGTCGCTAATTTGACTCGGGTTTCGCGCCATTTTCTACACCGCGCGGGAACTCCGCCATTTTGTAATCGAGCGGGAATTCTAGGAGACGCTCAGGTGCACTCGGTTCGTTAAGTGGACGTAGAAACTTGCATCCGACTTTCCAGGTACGTTATTACATCTCATTAGACGTGTACCTCTCTATCTCCAATTAAAAAGTGATTTATATATCTTCTTCTAACTGTAGACATGTGGGTCTAACGAAACGAACGCTCAACGCAACACACCGCGCTCAACGAAACGTGCCAGTATGAAGAGGTTAAGTTCGAACGGTAAGTAAAGCAAAGAAAATATTGATACTAACTCGAATGATAACTCTAAAAAGATACAAATAATATTTAACTACCATCACATTGTGAGTACGTTTAAAGTTACAAATATATTTGGTAAACCGTCGCGACGAATAACCTATCCGAGTAAAAAGCGTCACCAAGCATTCGCGCCGGTGGAAATCATAGTTGCATGAAACTCACCGCATCTGGAACATCTGTTGGTCCAGTGGCGGCTATCTCGAACGTAAAAACACAGTTTTCCCCGGGGAATTTCGCCTTGAAGTAGCAGCTCGTCCGTCCCGTCCGCCGGCGCACTCCATCGACGTGATTTCGGCGTGTAACGCGCGCAAACATGGACGCGGCCGTGTGCGCGCGCACACGCACGCGCGGGACCGTACGAAACGGCAAACACGTCACGAAGCAATTTTGCACGTGAACGCCTGACGGCTGATATCCGACGCTTACGAGATCTGCCTATGTAAACACGTCCAGCCAATACTTTAGCGGTGTAACAACGCCGCGCGCATTGTCGGGGTTGACAAACTGCCCGCCGTTGGGATCCGCGAGGCCAGTTTGGCCCCGGTCCACTGCACCGGCGCCATTCCGAAAAAGGGGAGAGAAAAAAAAGCACACAGACACACACGGCGGAATGACATTCGGGATTGGCCCTGTTCGATAAGAGCCCGCGAATCTCCGGCCGCTGCGCGGCATTCGGTATTCAGGTGTAATTGGGTTACGCCCGTGATTAAAGCGACCTTCGCGGCGCAGAAACATAAATAAGGGATGATTCGCCGTTTGTCCGGGGCAAACTCGACCGCGAATGAAAGGCAGGGAGCCGCCATGAAACCGGCGCGCAGCTTTCGGATTTGATTAAAAATTTCTACCGGGGAATAATTTATCTTCTTATGAGAATTCGACGAGGCAGGATTGAATATTTATTATTGAAGGTAGCGGGACTTTCGAGCTTCGGTAAAGTGGAGAAGGCACTTCATCCTGCAATTAAAACCGAGCCCTTTTTTTTCCCGATCCTTTTCCCCCGTCGATGTCCCTCCGCGTTTTAATGGAATTCGTTGAAAAGTAAAATTGATAGTTCCACCGTAACGGGATGGGATTAAGGTGAACGGACGCGACCGGAAGAATCGCGCAGAAGAAGTCCGAAAGGGTTGCGTTATAAGAGACGATCGGGATCGCGGTAAAAAGGTTCGGGAAGTTCGCCGCGGCGAATAATTAAGGAAGAAAAACGTATTACTTACGGGATGACTTAACGTTTCGCCGTGTTATGCCCGTGAGAACGCAGTGAATGACACTTTCCGGATCCTAGTAGCCCGGAGGGATTCGCTCGATGGGAAACGGCGCAAGAAGGAGTACAAGTCTTTTTTGCGGAGCGCAGCTTGTTAAAGGAGGATCTTTGTCCGCGGGGATTGCGACTCGGGGATTAGGTATAAACTGATTTTCCGAAATGGGTTCGCCGAGGAGCGTGTAACCGCGCCGCCCGTGATGGGGATCCGCAAAAAGAAGTTCGGACCGCTAAGGGCGGAGAGTGAACTATGAGATTCGGAATGGGACGTTCATTTTTCCTTTGGTTTTACGTCCCAATAAACCGGTAGGCGATCACGCAGATCTTCCGGTGGATCTGAATCACGGGCGCGACGCTTTCGAACGAAATGTTTCGATCCGATCTCGCGTCGGGTGATATTTTAATAGCCCGGTTTAAATCTTGATGGCGGATAAATGTCGAATCGATTCCGTCCGAGTCATTAATGCCATTCCGAAAGGGGGAACGCAATCTCCGAATCAAGGAAAAAACGAACGAGCGCGCCGGCCAATTAGAGTTACCATTCAATATAGATGTTCGCGAAACTCGCCGCTGGAACAATATGCGCGGTTAATTATTACTCTGCTACGAAAGAACAAATATTCCGCGAAGCATCCACTGGGGTATAATAGGCATAATTGCTGGAAATAAAAGCCGCGTTTTGTCTGAAACATACGCGGAGCACTACCACACTAAACCCCTGCAAGGCCGAATAAACTGCTGCCCTTCGTACGAGATCGGCCATTATCCTAGGGTTTGAAGGTCCTATTATACGCACAGAACGTGCACCGACAGCAGCAGATGGTTGCTCTGAACGTGTTCCGATTGCAATGGTTTAGTGCGAGTTGCTTAGCAATCGCGCACATCGAAAAGTAGATATAAAAGCCAGAAAGGCACGTAATCGTGGCTCTTATTTAAGTAAATGCTTTTCCCGGTAAAAAAGTGATCCATTCATATACTTGGTTCATATTTCATTGCCATCTGTGTCCACGTCGAGCTTCCTTCCTTTCACTCGGTATTATTACATTAGTACCTTTTAATGGCGAATGATCAGATGCATCCACAGATGCAATGAAAACTACCCATGCAATTCCGTCTAAGGATATCAAGTTGATCGTCGACTAGTATTATAAAGTCCGGGATAATAATATTGACCTAACTGAAAATAATATCGGGCGACCCGGCTTGTATACCACCGGAAGTCTCGCATTTACGGCCGGTCGATCGACGTGTATAAAGCACTTCCGCACCCATCGAATATAAAAAGAAAACCGAGGACAAGCAGGAAACATTGCACCACCGTCGTGTAGTCATTTTGTTCGGCCGATGCACCGAAGTCCGTTTGAATCTCCATCCAGACGAGGGAATTTTTTCTCGGTCGTTTCTCAGTGGAGCAAGTTACGAGAAGCCATCACCGGGACTTACGCGTAACTCGATATTCGCAACGGCGATCTAATTGCCGCACTCAGTTTAAAGTCCGACCCGGGCGCTATTGGACGCAAACACGTGGCGGCCGCTGCGTTCCTTCGAGCGCCACGGCAGTTTCGTCAATGGGGGCACGGAAAAACGACGATAACACGTTTAGGAATCGTGAGTTCCAGCAGTTTAGTTCCTGCCGGTCGTAGAAGTGGCCTGAACAGTCACGAGAAGGCCGCCTCATCCAATTAACTCGACGTACATTATACGAGGAAAGGAGAGCACTAAGTCGCGGCGGAGAAAACGCTGAGAAAAAGCGAGAAACGGGAATTCTAGCCGGCAGTGCCTCCAGCCAGATTACCCTGACGCTGGATGAAAAACCGAGCAGCGGATGTGGCGCCTGGTCAGAAAGAGACGGCCGAAAGGAAACAGAGAGAAAGGGGGATAGAGCGACGGAGCCGACAGTGGTCCCGACCACCGGCGATACAGCGGACAATTAAGGATGAAAATTTCTGTTGTCGCGCGGCGATCATTCAACCAATCTTCGTTGTTTTCTCGACGGAGCCGCGGCGTACTCTAAATACAGTTCCAGGATAATTTTCAAACTCCGGCGATAGTGGTAATCTCGAGACTACCACTTTTCCTATAAATACCAGAAACGAATGAAAAGTCGTGAACGTAAGCGTTCAACCGCCTTCGCGAGCCGCTACATGTGGGACACGCTGTGCAAGCTGGAAATCCGTGTTTGCGAAACGTACGTACGCCGAGGGATAATGACGCCATATCCGGCCGACGCGAGTCTTAATCAAGTGTTCGCCGAGCGGACTTGCCACGAAGACGGGCCAGGGCTCGTGGGGATTATCCAAAGATTATCAAATATGAAATGGAGCTGGCGCAGACGGACGTCGCGTTAAACGGAGCGCATTCAACCGGGCAACATTGTTCGATGGATGGGCGAGAGGAGGGCGGTGCCCCGTCATCCGTGGATAAAAGAACGGAGGAACGGAAATTCTAGGTGTCAGTGGCCCGAGGGTTGAGGAGGAAGTGGGCAAATTCCGGAGGCGAAATAGAGTTGAGTTGGTTCATCCGGGGAGGCTGAGCCGAAGATCTCGACGCGAGCGCGGCCTCCGTCCACAATCCGATAAGATAATGATTCCGATATTGCGGATCCCCGTCGCGTTCGGCTTACTTAACGCGATCGCTGCTATGAGAATATTGAGCGTATTATATGTCACTTATTATTTCAAAGATGCATAGAAACAATTGCTAATTTTGTGGTGGTATCGCCATGACGGTCAACGTGTTTTCCACGTTAGAATCTAGAGTCGTCATCAAATGCCCACTGTGACGTGTCGCGAACTCCTCGCGAACGATATTAAAAACGTGCGGGCGAGCATCGTTTTAACTGTGTTAAGAATGTTAAAAAGTGTGCGATTTAAAGGCGTCGGGCCGCGTTGCAGCCCGTGGAAACGTGCCAGAGGGAACATTGTCCTCGTTACCGGGGATGATCTCGCAGCGCGGAGCGCGATCGCGTAACAGGAAACATTTGAAAGCGGAAAATCGTGTTGGAGCGGAGAGGAACACCGGCTAGATGGTGCCCGGAAGGGCAAGCGGTCACGGAGGAATTATGAACTGCTCTTCAGTTTTTTTTCTGAGCGCGAGCGTTCGTTGTACCACGCGTGACTAACGATACACGGCGCGGATACAGAACCGGCGAGGTCGATTAATAACCGGCTGAGTGAAAATGAAAGGAATAACAACACTCGCAATGTAGAGGATTCCGTGGAATACGAATAAGATTGAATTTATACGAAGTTCGTTCCGCAGGTTCATAAACTCGCGAACTCGTTTCTTGCTTCCGTGTAAGCTTCTATCTTTCAGGAAAATTGCCCCGATATCCGAAAAACGTTTGATCGTTCTGTTTATAGATAACATTATTGTACTTTTTCCGCTCAAGGTCGCCTGCAGTGAAGCAATTTCCTGTATTCGAAGAGGAACCGTGCACCGGCGAACTGCGTCAGTTTGCTGTTGAAATATGCGATAGTATAAAGCAGTCACAGTAAAATGTTTTACTTGGGAAATTAAACATTTAGACTATCGCGCGGTAGCACCGTCTGGACGACGCCATCGCAGAGGAGATCACGATAAAATATTATTCCCGGGAACCTCTGTTAACATGCTCGATGCCCGCTCACCCGAGCTTGAATTTACGGGGAAGCAACGATTTTTTTATGAGCAATAAAAGCAGTCACTTTTTAAAGACAACACGGTGTCATTACACAGGAGCAAAACGGCTTCGAAATGGCTCAAGTGCGCGCGTCTTAGGAACTTTCCACCTAAAATGCTCACGACTGCGCTGCGAAACTTTGCGCCTTTATAGTGTACGAAAATCATCAAAAAATCATAAACCACGAACTTTAATAGAATTTAGTATGACTCCATTTCAAACTTAATCCGCTGGAACCGTCTACGAAGAAAATCGAAGTTTTTTTCAACTCCGGCTCCCCCGAACTTATTTACGGACAAGGAGAGATCGCGCTAACTTTTTCAATCTGGAATCGCATTTAGATAAACATTTCCTCAAAAGTGTTAGATTACTTTCAACGTTCGATCCTCCGCGCGATTCTAAAGTAGACCCGTCTGAACCGTAACGGTGAGAACTAACGATAATACGTTTCTCTCCTTTGAATCTTGATTACATTAACAGTATCTTTGGCGGTGCGCACGCCATAATGGTCTTGGAAGAGTTGGCAAGGTTAAAGCTTTGAATAATTCGTTAGAACTAAAGGTATTGAAGTCTTCGTGGTCTTGAATAGATCTTAAACCCTCGGTAATGATCGGATTTTCATTTATTTACCGTTCCAATCAATCAGGACTTACAAGATGTTCGAGACTTTCGATACTTTTCACCTCCATTGAATCATTCTGTGCTCGAAATTCAGCGAATCTTTGAATATCATTTCTGGAATCGATCCTATTCGAAGCTGCTCGAATACTCCGTTACTTGTTGAGATTCGATGCGATCCGAAGTGCTCCAATGTCCATCGCTATATGTAATCCTGCTATATGGAAACGTCTGAATGACGAAACGACTGTTCGGGTTACCTAACAGTTTCGATAAATCGAGTTCTGCGGCGGTATGAATAGGTCGCCTATCGATTCCCTCTATTTATAGTCTTCCCGGCCAGGAATAATGCCAATGACACGGACGCAGCGAGCGCACAGACGACTGGAACGGCGGCCGACTTGATCGCGCGATGCGCGCTGGTCCGCTTGTTGCATCAAATGACCGTGTCGCCGCGAAAGGGTGCGGAACCGGCGTTGCTCGTGTCACGATCCGCGGCGATTTGAAAGCTTCGCGACAACTTTAACTCCGTGCACCATCGTTTATTGGTAGACATAATTGTAGTGGCCGTACGTCAATCGTAATATTTACGTTCAGTCTGAAATGGTCATCGCGAGCGAGGCCCGACGCAGTAATAGCTGGGGTTAAAAACGAAACGGAAGAAAAACGCGTGTGGCCGTGCTAGAATAAAACGCGCTAATAAAAATATTGTTTTATATTATAAAGTTGTGCCGCTGTAAACCTGGCCAGCCGACGAGCCCTCGTTGCAGCGGAGTATGTAATCTGAAAATCCGAAACATTCGGCCCCGGTACGACTCGGTGAAATTTAAAGCCAGAAACTTTCCGGTTTTCAGGAGGAAACCGTGCAGCGAAACCCGTCTCGGTATCCGTAGCTTCCCAGCGGTATGCGGTATCGCTCGAGAAATAATAAATCCTATTGTTGTCGAATGGACGGCCGATAACAGGCGTTAAAAGGTCCAGCGTTCGTCGATCTCGGTCGCATCACGTTTTCCCCTTTCTCCGCGTGTCTCTTTTCCTTTCCAGTTCGTACGGTGAATATTTTACGGTGTCGGAGACTGAAAGAGACGCGACGCGATATGCGCCCGGTTGTTTAGTTGTTCGTGGCGCTGTAAACAGCGATATGTTATACAGATCCGCGGGATCGATCCAGGCAACGCTCTTTTCGCTGTTACCGAAGAACGTGAGACGCCGGCTCTTCAAAGGATCTCGCCGGGAAAATCATAGCTTGAAGTTTGAGGAGCACTCGTTACCCCATAAAGTTTTGTTTTCCGTTCCATGCAAAGCTCTGGGCGGCCGCGCCTTTCCGCCAATCCGGCAGGGAGCCCGGGCCGCCTCTTGGGAACAAACAATGCACTTTACAGTAACGCGTTTTAGATATAGCTTTTGTTCAGACTGCGCGCCCCATGGCGTCGCGTGATACTCTTTGTTCGAAAGTGCAATGTTTGTTCCGCGAAAGTCGTCACCGTGCTACCGACTGCTTCTTGAGGAATATCTTATAAAGCTCGCCCGGGGGAAGGTCGAAAGTTTCTCCCGGAAATCAGTGTTTTGGTAAATCTCGACGTCGAGGGGAGTCCCGGGCCACTCCGCGGAACGCAATAAGCGCCACGGTAAATAAAAGCGGGGGACGTGGATGCGACGGGAGTACATTCGACCCGGATGACCCGGTCGTTCGCGTTTCGGAACGTCCGCGTGTCGGGTTCGTTATTCGAACGGCAACAGCGTAAACGAGCGCACTCGCGGGGAAATGCGCGTATTTTTCGATCGGCTATCGCTTCGCGCGTCGGACTATTCGAAAAGCGGGGCCGCGTGTGTGCAGCGGACGGGAATTTGGTTCAAGAAAATACGTTGCGGGAATGCCGCAGTGTAACGATGTTGGTAGCACCATAACGAACGGCGAGTTGCATTAACCGGTCCATTCTGATTCACGAGTTACACCGCAAAGCTATTCGTTTATTCGATAATTGTTTGTTTGTCCTTGGTTATTCTAATATATATTAGATCGTTCGTTCCGCACTCGGCGCCTGCACGCGTCATTGGCTGAATTTATTACACACCCTTCGAGAGATATTCAAAAGAATATTCCACGATCGATCGGTTAATGACGCGGAAAGAATGTTCCCGGTGTCAAAACGGGAAAGCTTATCGATCGCTTATCGGAGATCTGCTAATCCTCATTACAACTTGTACCACACACGTGATAAGACAAAGACGCAGCGCATCTGCATGCGATTATACGCGAGCGGTTAAGAGGCCCGAACTGATTTCTAATCACCTCCCCGAGTCCCAGGGTTCTGAATACGGAATGACGGCAGCCGCGCGACAATCCATTAATCATAGGGCGAGAACGTTAAAAGTGTCGGTTTTTAATCGCGATTGAAATGACGGTTCTCGAACCGCTGTTTAGCAACGTCGATGATATCGAGGTGATCGAGATAAGTGAAACGGCCTCGTTAGCCGGCGAGCTACAGTCCGCGTATCAACTTTGTGGCGACCGTAAACAACGTGCCCGGGAAAAGGAAAACGATCGGGCAACCGGTTAGAGCTGATTGGTCGATCGATGGTTAATTAAAGATCCTCGAGCGGGGAACGAGCGTAACGAAGAACGCCCGTAGCCGATCGGCGCGCGGTGTTTGTTGAACTCTTTTCTTAATCGTCCGTGTTAGTCGGTCGCGTAATTAGACGGTGGCCTGCGATTGGTTAAGGAGCAGAGAGCTCGCCTGCAAATGAGAACCCCTAGGAGCATATACGATTCACGGCACGCGGCACCTGATTCCATTACCTCTGTGCCATTCCTGGTCGTCCTATGCCTGCGACCACTCCAACCCCTTTCGTGCCCGCCGACCGAGCCCTCCACCCCCTTCGCCGGCAGCCCTTCCAACGGTATACGCTACACGTCCCGTCCGACCTACAGGTATACCTTGTATCTACAATCTTCCTGTATTATGTTAGCTGTATGCGCGGCGCAAATCCCATGCGAACGGAGACACTGATGTCGTGTCGCACAAAGGGTTATATTCCATTTTCTCATCCCCCGAAGACTCATCCACGGTGGCCTGAAGATTCGGAGCTTTGTGACACGGACGCCATACGACCCGAGCAGACCGGGCACATCCGCGCGCGCGCGAATCCGCCGTTCTTTTTTCCGAGCGTGATTCTCTGCTCGACTATCGGTCTCTCTATTCCGCCTTCCCTCCCGTCCCATTTCGGTCTCGTTAATCGCTCATCCGAGAGCCACAAGAATTCAAATTCCGCGTTCACCGTGCGAGTCGCGGCTTCGCATTCTTCTTTATTCACTCGTCCTTGCTGGCCTTTGTGTCGCGAATACCGGCGACTCGTATCACAGAAACGATCGTGCCGCTCGTCGGTACGCGAGTAATTCCTGAAGCCTTAACGGACAATGAAGGTCCCCCTTTTTTTTTTCTTTTTAATAACGAACGCATCCTGCCTCGGGGAATTATTCGGAATATCCGGCAAGACTGTTTCTAACTTTGGTTATCGCTGGGATTGCCTTATTTCTCAGGGCTTCAACCAGTTAACTGTGTTCGACTCGTTACTTCGAAATGCGAGACAATTGTGTCAACTATTGATTACTTATTTCTGCGAATCAATGTGTAATTCTGTTTCAGTTTGCTTTCATCTTCTATTTTAATATATGTTAAATGGATTTTTGGATCACCAGCGATATTTCAAACTAAATTCCACAGTTTACTGGTTAAAAGATGGTGATACGAGGAGAGAAATTTTCAAATAAATTTGATCCTACTTACGATATACTTCAAGCTGTTCCAGGTTGAGAGGTAAAATTTCTAAAGAATGTGTCCTTGCACCGCGACGCGAGATACCGTGCAGGTTCGATAACTATAAATTGCGGCGTCGCCAATATATATATATATATATATATATATATATATATGAAACACGTTCAATCGACGCTACATGGACTTTTACTTTTGATATACGTCCATATAACGGCCGATGAAAGCTCCAGAATCGTCCGGGTTCGACCACCGGGGACAATATTATTCTCGCCGGCGAGCTCGACGCGGAAACTTCATTACCACTCGTTATTTGTCCATTAAATCGGGATTGGAAGAATTGTCAGTTTCGCGGGGCGCACGTTAAAAACGGCGCTCCGCCTGGCAGACGACCGTATAATACGCTTACACGTTTATTCCCTCCGGAATTTATGGCGCCGGGGAGCAGTCCGGCTCGCGCTGTATCGACTGACGTGTATCTCGAAACAAACGAACTAATCAACTATGATTAACTGGCGCGATTTCGCTGCTGCGCGGGCTCGAAACAATTTGAAAAATCGCAACCCTCCGTTGACGCGTACTGTTGGGGGATGACTCGATCTCTGCCGGGATGGCATAAGTGCGAATGGAGTCTTGTTTATAATTTCGATTGGCTACGCGTAATTGCACGGATGTATATCAAATTAGCGTCGAAAATGGAATGAGAAATGACCAATTAGGCCCATATTTCTCAGCTTAATCATTAAGCGACCCAGCAGCTTCACTTGCTCGAACACCAGAAGGAGAAGCATGACGATTTCGACAGGATGATTCGAAATCTCGGCTTCTGGGGATCGTCTTTCAAGAAGGAAACTTGTTTCGAATTAATAATTAATCCGACTGAACCTGTGCAACGGATTCAAACGTAAAATAGCTTGGCACAACAAATCGCTGCTGAGCGGTCCTGCCCATGTTCCTTGATAAGATTCATCCAGTTGTTCGTTCGTACAAAACGAGAGCAATCCGTGGCTGGGCGCGGACCGCTTTCAAACAAATACGAAATTCAAGCTCGCCGAGCGGAATACCGAAAACGCCGCGATTAAAAACATTTTATGCATTCACGCAAGAACAACTGGAACACCGGCGCGGCGCACGGCGTGCGCAGCGGATCTCCCTTTTCACCGATGGTATACAGCCGAGTAAGAGGAACTGTGAGCCAAATTATATCTTAACGCTGCGCACGCTGAACGCTTTTGTAATGCACCGTTGTATTGTTGTACCGGGGAACGTACAACTGGGACGTTGACTACTGAATATTGAATATTCATTCTTTAGTAATACACCTTACAATCTGCGCCGGTGTGAATTTCAAATTTCGAAGTTAGGATTCGATGTCGTTGGAACACGGTCGGATTACCGACGAGTAAATATATTAATAATTGTATAATGCGCGACACTATTTATACGACAAATTTGCATGCGAAAGTGCGCCTGTGAAAGGAGAACACGTTTATTAGCAGAGGTGAAGAGGCTCGTATTTGTCGATGATCGAAGCGTAACGAGGTTCGCGTGTAATAATTGGAGACAAGGGTGCACGGAATAGTTCATGCGAATACAGTGCATTATGAGGTCGGGATGCACTTGAATGACCGGTTCAATTACGTGTCGTACATACGAATCCACGGTGTATCCGGCTGACAACGGCGGGACAAGCGAACCGGTAAAATTCTCCGGGTGCAAACGGCGGTCCACGGGCGAGATTTATCGAATCACGGAGCATTAGTTATCAAATTAAGCGGGACAGAAAAATAAGCAGCGCGGCCCGGCGTTAAACGACGCTAGTAAATGTCGGGGTCGGGAGCGCGCAGTTGGTCGCGATAATTTTATGGGGAAACGTGTCTTTGTTACGAACAGGGATTGTTTTGTCCCGTAATTATCTTCTGCTCGTTCACGCTCCACGGATTACACGATTCGCAATAAATTTCGTCGACCACTTTTTTTCCCCAGGGCTCTTCCGCGTTTCACAGTCGGAATTAATATCCAAGATGGAGGAGAGCGAGAGAAGCAACGGCGGAGAAGGGAAAGAAGAAAAAGAGGAAAGTGTGAAAAGGAAAGGAAAGGGGAGCGTTTCGTTCTGGTAGTTGATTCGCCGGTAAAGTTATCTAACAAACTTTGCTTTGGAAACGGTGGCGATGGTTGGTTAATCTGTTAACCGGGAAGCCGAGTTTGTACTTGGGCAACTCTCCGTCCCTTGATTTATTCGATTAGCGATTCTTGCATTTTATCGAATCGCGGCGTCTGCATAGATATAAAGAACATTGCTTCGACGTTTATCGATAGATGAAACGATCGCTTTTGAATGAACACTTTTCCGAATGTTTCTACGGGAACTATAACAGTTTATTTATCGAGACCTCGGTCGATCTATACTTTAGCTTGCTAGTTACCGAGTCGCCTTCCGCAGAGATCTCAGAGAAACGTTTTTACCTTTTCCACAATTGCGGAAGAATAAATCATAAACGTGTGATTCCGATCCATCCGGTAGTTCTGTCGTGAAATAAATAAAAGAGAGATCACTAGCGAACCGAGTGTTTCGAGAAAGGATGTCTCTTCGGGAGCCCTAGCGTATAAAAGGAGCGCCGCCGCGCGTGTTTCCGAGTTTCAATTAAAAAAGGGACAAACGACGGCAGGTAGAAGTGTCGTCGATCATAATATCCGTCCCCTCGATGGAAACAACTCTATCCCGAGAGAATTCGCTCGGTACCCTTAAAAGCAGACATCCGAGAGACGGCGAAGATAAGTGGAAACACCCTAAAAACGTGGGCCGAGGGGAGGACGGCCGAGACGATTTATTCGCGTGAGAATACACAGATCCGTGGAATTATCGGGAACGCGTCCCGGAGGATATATCGAATAAGCGCGGATAAATTTTCGTATGGGAATACATTAGGGCCATTTTTACGAAGAGCGTCACCATCAATTCGACCGGCGCGATAGCCTGGCCACGGCACGGCCGGCTCCGAAGATGAAGGGGTTGAAAATCTCGGCGCCGCAGAGCGTGGCACGGATAGATCATACATCATTCCTTTGCGAACGAAGCCTCCATATCCTCTCTTGCCTAACCCTCTCCCTGGTTTTCGTCCTCCTCCCCAATCTCTCGGCCACCCCTGCTGCTTCTGCTCCTGCCGGTGCTTCGCAGAGCTCCCGGCGCCGTCCATTTACCCTTTCGAGCATCCCTCCCGCTCCGTAACACGCCATTCTTCAACTTGCCCGCCCCCGACCGCGTCTCGGACGTGCGTGCTTTCTCGTAAGTTTGCGGCTCGCCCCGGAAACCCGCCGTTTACGAGATTCCCGCGAAAACTCTGTTAAGAAGCTCGCTTCGAGCCCCGGCCACGTCCGGATCGGACCGGCGACCGCGGGACACGGTGTGCGGTATCGTACTTCGTGCTGGAGAACCGTATAAGCGCAGGGATTTCGGGGATCCGCTCGGCTGGATTGGATAAAAGCGACTCCGAACAGGATTCCGGGCGGAAACAACGCTGGAACTGGCAATGATCGTAAGAGTGCTCGCCGATCGGGCGAAAAGTTCGTCCGGAAAGCGTCGCGACCGTTTCCGCGTCCGTATTCCGGCAACGGACGAGCGAACTCGCCTGAAATTGATCCCGTAATTGGCTTCCTATGCTACAACTGCGAATATTTCAAGTCTCAACGGTTCCGATGGGACAATGTAAAGCAATATCTTTCGAGGATGTTGCGGTACGAAACGGCACCGATCAGTTCTGTAAATTACTTGCGAATCGCGGTCCCCGGAATTTCGGTTGAAATAGAAGAAACGGGATGAAAATAGCGGAGCGTCAAACCCGCGCGGCCAACATCAACCTCGCGAAACCGCGCGGACCGCGTTCAACATTCAGTTCATTCCATCGCACTCGCATTGCGGAGCGTGTCAGTAAATTAGGCGTGGTCCGTGGCGAGTTCGCAAACATTGCGCGAGATAACGTTCTCCCGATACGCGGCATCGTTTCCCTCTTTTAGCCCCGACCGGCGCAGCGCGATAATTTCCGGCGTGATTCGAATGGAAATGCTTTCTGGACGCGTAATGGCCGCCGCCGCCGCCGCCGCCGCCGCCGCTGCGTCGGGTGCAGCCGGAGCAATACGCGCGAGAACGGCGACAAGCGGAGCTCTCGATATCGCGTAAACCCGAGAGTGCGCGCCGCTCAGCCAATCGCGGCCCGTACTGTTACGTGATTAACGGTATTGCCGCGCGTAAAGGAAACGCCGAGGCGGCCGACGATCGTCCTTCGTAATTGTTCGTGTTGCCCTATATATACACATCTACACACGCACATACAGATATATTATAGACATCTGTGTAACCGTACATAGGCGCTCACACGTACGTAGCCTGCACGTGTAGGCACACCAGATGTATATCCCAGACTGCTCGAACAATGGAATTAATTATAAAGCCTGTTCGGATAACCGCAGAGAGCCCGCTACTTGCGGGAACTCCGACCTGTTTCCTGCCCCCTCCGCCCTCACCACCGCGACCCCTCCCACGCGGCATTAACGATTTCCCTCTTCGTTCAACTTTCCCGTCGGAGCGTTTCCTTCATCGGAACTCGACTATTTACACCGAGACGCGCGGCACAGGTGGGAACTGACGCGAGGAAGCCCTAGCTACGGCGTTGAAATAATTACTGGCCCGGTTACCGTGTTCCTCGCGGGAGGTACCTTTTTACGCGGCATTCCTCGGCCAGCCGACACTCCGCGCTGGTTGCCCGCGGAACTTGATTAACCGCGCTAATGATCGTGAGTCGCGCGAGTTCAGTTCCGTTACCTCGGATGAGTTCCGGTGCGTTGACGTTTGATGAGTTAATACGGTGAATGCCGTGGGTTCACCGGTGATCCTGGACTTAAAGTAAGTCAAGGTTAAAGAATCATATCGTCCGACGTGTTAGATAACAGTCGGAGATTCGAAATTGATGAAAATGTTTGCCTTCGTTCGAAATTACAGAAGAAAAACTGAAATTTACAATTTTAGAAATGCTGTACTCGTCGTACCGCGGTGATTCTACAAAGGTTTCTCGCGGAAAATGATTATAAAGGTTCCCTTGAATGAAATGATGAAATGCTCCTTTGAAATGGTAAATATTTGAATGTGTTTAAACAATCTTTGAAGCGAACTGGACTGTAAGGGTCTGACGCAACATTTAAGTGCACCCCGCGGTAAAGCTGACCCATTTCGTACGGAAACCATCAAAGAAATCCGCAATAGAGATTCCGTTTTCGATTGGGGAAATAAAATATTTCCGTGAGACACGAGTTGCCGGCAGTGGTTCTCAACGTTAACGATCGTTTGATGTTTCGCGAGGCGCAGCGCGGCCGTTTCACTCTCATTTCAAGTATTTAAATAAACCAGTTTATGTTCTACTTACACGGAAATTAAATTTCATTTCTCAGCTTCTATGCGGTCTTCCACGTCTCTGCAAACGAGATTCCATCTGTGAATCCTTGAGATTACCTATAGAAATGGCGAATATCATATTTTAAGCAACCCTTAATCTTTTACGCTCGGAGGTTTTTCACTGGAAGCATTCATCGTTTTCCAGTGAGACATAAATAACGCTCTTCAGAATTAACTTAACGAGAAATCACGAATAAATTAAGTAACAAGGGTATTTCATTTCAATGCTTCACACATAAATGCGTTATATATGCTTCAAATGGAAACAGAAATAGTTAGAAATTTTCAAATGAACTGGCATCAAGTTCTTTCGAGAACAACATCCGTTTACTCGACCGCCGAAGACTACCGCAGAATAAACGAAAGCAGGCCGCTCTGCGAACCCTGTCAATAACATCGGATATCCGAGTTTCTCCGCTGTCGTCGAATAGCGAGTTCACTTTAGAAAATTAGGCGGTGGACATTTAATTCGGAACGGCCGGCCACCGATGTCAACCGTTACTCGCAGTGATTTGTGGCCCCGTTGCAATAGGGCCGGCCCGTAATCAGCATCGGGACAGCTGAAAGCGGCGGTGCTCGGGCTTTTGATTCCTGGCCTGAGCGCGAAGTAATCCTTCGGCCAGAAAATTGAATTGTTCGAGCCGCATCCTTCCACGTGGATTCTCCTTCAGCCTCGCAACTGACACGGAAGATCGGTCATGCGGACGTGTATCGGGCTCTCCGTTTCTTTTCAGCGGGGGGAGAGGACTGGAACGATAAGCGAACATAAAATCAAATATTTTTCTCTTATTACGGAAACGTTGTAAAAGAACCGGTCCAACAATAATTACTTGTTCTGCAAATAACAGCCAGAGGAGTAATTGAACGCGTTGCCGGTGTGTGTTACTGAGTTATAAAATGATTAATCTTTTTCCCTTCTTTGGTAATGATACCGAATCCCGCGCGTTGCGTGCGGACTCGCGCATCACCTTTTTCCTCGTGCCACTCCCCGTTCGCCACACGTAACTTATTCCATGGTAATCAAACCTAAACGATAATCCCCGCGAATGGTACTCTTTCGATCGTTGACGACAGCGACGGAGCTAATGACGATCGGATGGTGCCCTGTTCCAGTGCGGCCGCCTCCCTCGACTAATTGCGAAGCGTTACGCGATCGAAATCCGTTGGAACGCGTCGCGGGAAAAATGAAATTCGTTTCGATGGCGTCGAGGAATCGCGTTTATTGACACTAGGTTTCCGTATCGCGTCTATTTGATGTGTATTGAATTTTCCAAACATTATACTAGCTTTCCGTATCGCGTCTATATGATGTGTACTGAATTTTCCAAACATTATTCGGTCAATGTTTACGTCGATTCTGATCGATGCGATTACACGACTATGCGTTCTGATCGTTACACCTCTAATTTCCAGCGTTTAACTGAACGATAGTTCGTCTAGGAGTACTGGAATGAACTGGAGTATAAATTTCCGTGATGCTAACACTCTCGAAATCTCAATGAAATTGAAATGAAATTTTTCGATTACAACTTTCGATGCCAGATGAGCGAACATCGTGCTGTCGATAAGACGTTAAAACTGAGATTCGTTTGCACTGTGTTACGCGACGATTCCATTGGCCGCGTGACGGCTCGTTCCGCGCTCGATCTCGCCGGGTTTCGGATTTCTCGGTGACGCCCACGCGTTACGCCGGCGGTCATTAGCATACTTCAGCCGAGCGACGTAAATAATCGGAACGTACGAGCACTTCTTCACTGGGGACTGAACCGGTAGCGCAACGAAAACGATACGCGAGCCGTTGAAAGCGGCACTGAAATTTTCGACGCGTCGATTGTCAAAGTTCAACGACGATTAATCAGAGCGATTGAAATCCGATAGGAGCGAGACACGGTTCGGAGTCGCGCGCGAAAAAAGACCGAAAAAAGATTTAATGAAACACGCAGCGATGTTTTCGCCGATGGAAATCGAATCTACTGCGATATCGAGGGAGGAACGAGGAGAGGCCGCGTTTAATTAATATATCGCGCGTATCGGCGGGTATAATGTTAATACTCGAATTTTGTTTTTACGTCTATCGCAGCCCATTATCGGGGGATAGGGTGATTTCACCTGTGAAATTACGGGCGCGTTCGCGCGTAATTTAATAATAACTCGAAGTGACACGGATTACATGTCACCAGTTTAAATCATCAATCGAATTTAAGTGATATTCAATAGGCGACGCTCGACTCGTGTTTCCGTTATAATTCCCCCGGTTGGAAAACGGTCGAAATAATGAACGGGCCGGGATACATAATATTGTTCTATTCCCCATTTACCAAATACCAGATACAATGGCCACCGTAAACCTTTCATCGGTTATTTCCTTTGCGCGAGAACGATATCGAGATATCGATTTATTCGATGGTAGGTTACATCGTCCGGCGAAATTCTCTGCCGCTCATGATTGTAATTAAATACACCCGAACGGATTCATTTAATTAATTGGATCGGGCAAATAGAATATAAAGCGAATCGCTGCGAGGAGAGGACGGGAGGGAAGAAACGGTGGAAGAGACAAGGAAGAGGAGAGATAGCCGGGCAGAAAGGGGAACGGGGGGTGGAGCCAAGAGGGAGCAGGTCAATAAGATATCTCTATAGAATTCTGAAAGCCGCCTGCCCGATTCTTTCGCCTCGAAAATCGCGGAAATTCCGCTTCATAAATTAACTCTTTTCCACGGAGCTGTTCGACGACGCGATTCGCCGCGTGAATATTATATACACAATTCATTCCGTGACTCTGTAGGGTCGCGCAAATAATCCCAAAGTGTTTGTTATTAACGACGGGACGGGAGCGTAAAATATTATTATTGCTTCATAAATATCGGCGCATTCGAATCCACGGAGCCGAGCCGCACGCACGGGAACCCATTCACGATTCAAAGGGACGCGGCCGTATGAAAATTTCGAAAAACCTCGGTTTTCCTTCGTTGTTTTGCGCTTCAAGAACGTTACCAAAGCAATTTCGACGTGGACACGCGACGTTCGAGAACATCACTGTCCCGATTGCACGTTTTATAGCCCGCGCTGGTGCTCCAACATGAAAATCAGATTCATCGACGAAACGACTAGGTACGCCTAGGTTATTGCGCAAGAGAATTGGAATCAGAGTCGACTTAAATTGCTACGCAATAACGTTTGAAAAACTCAATATCCGTGAAACTGACGGGTTCCGTAAATGTGGCGTTAATGCTTTTTTTCGATCGAATTCGCAGAATCGTTCGTCAAACGCGCCGAAATCCGCGAAACGAGTTCGTGGCCGACGCCGCGTCGGTGCAATTCGATATCGAATCCTATTAGACGGGGTCGAGCCACTGTTTTCATTCATAAAGTCGCCGTGAATGATGCCTCGCCGACGGTCTCGGGGCGGGCACGGCCGTCCTCCCCGTTTCCTTCGCCGGTTTCTTGCATTTTTCTATCGAATAAACGGATTCCCGGCGCGCCCCAGTTTTTCTCGGGCAGAAAGCTTACTCCGTCACAAAGGCCGTGATTGCGAAAACGTTTGTTTTGCTTTCAGAAGGCTGCCGCGCCGGAGACGAGACACGGGTCTGACTCTCGCCCACCGACGTCGTCGTTCACTACAAAAGCGGTTCCACTGTTTTTCCCCGGGAAGAAATGCATATCGCGTATTTCGCGTTCAAAAGCGGCAAAACGACAAGGAACGGGGAAAAGGAAGATGGAACGCGAGACGCGGAAGAAAGGGAAACGAGAGGAAAAAATGCTGCGCTCGGAACTTAGGAGCTGCGAACCAGCTTGGCGCTGGTAAATGCACGCGTGTGTACGCGGGTTCTCGACGTTCCATTGCGCGCCGAAGGATCTTCACCAGCGCGTTCCGCTGCAGCAGGTATGCATAGAGAAAATTGAACTTCGAGGGACGAAATCCTCGCTTTTTCCGCGCAATTGACACCGAGTCGGACACCAGGTACGTAACGAAGCCGAGCTAATTGTTCCCAGCGATTGCATCGACGACGAGATCACAGAGATCTCCGCTGTTTGCGAATTATTTTATCAACGCGTTGCATGCCGACAGAATTTGGTAATAATGGTAAACCGTGAAGTAACTTTCTTCTAGAAGCCCTTGCTTCGATGTCTAAATTAGAATAGTACGCCAAATTCTTTGCATATAATATTCACTTAAATACCTTCTCAAGCTTCTCGTTCGAACAGATTCCTCCATCCTGCATTTCGACTGTGTACTTCTGCAAGAATCAAAAAACAACGGATATAGAACCAACACAGAACCGATATATTATCGATTCCAAGGAACTCGCAGCGAAACCGATACGAAACCGATATCCCTAATAACAGTTATAACTGCATTTCGGTTCTCCAGGCTGTCTCAGAGAACCAGAGCCGATATCGTAACTGTTATCAACTGGCGCGTCTGCAGCCGGCGTTCCCGAAGACTGGGACCTCGCCGTGGGTTTGCGGCTCGTCAACGTCGACGTTTCCCGGGGGCCTTAAAGTGTCGAATGAAAGTTTCATTTGCAAGATAATTTCCAAGCCGAGGTTAAGGAACGCGCGTTCGAGGAGCCGGCGTCGCGCGAGGAACGGCCCCGCGCGAGGGGCGGAGACGAGGCTGAGCCGCGAATTATGTTTACCCTCAAAGCGAAAAAGACCGCAAGCCTCCGCAACCGCATTCGCGTCCTTCTGTATGCACAAGGCGGATCCCTCTCTCATTTGCGTTAGCGGCCGGCTACGTGGATCGCAAAAACCCGGTTCCGTAAACTTTCCGCCATTGAATCCGGCGCGCGCCGCGCGGCTCGGCTCCTTCGCGGACGTCCAACGAACAAATTACATAATTAATGACGGGCTCCTCGACCTGTCACGCGTCGAGAACTCCTTCGCGTCCTGCGCGTAAGACCGGTCCAGCGTTGATTGAATTAAGGAAGCGTAATAATAATTCTGGATTCTCCGCGCACGCGGCGGCCGGTTTACCCGACGCGTGCACCCGTGGAATTTTTATTCGCCGACGTCCCTTTGCGAATATCTGAACCGGCCGCGCTATAAAATATCCAGCGAAATCTGTTCCTGCGGCCGCTGCTCCTTTTTCTCCGTCCCTCGTTCCTTTAATCTCGCGTTTCCGGTACGCGCGGCGGCGGGGCGGATGGAACACTCGGAGCATCATCGCGGGGACCGTTTGTAACGGAAACAGCCGATAAACTGTCCGCTTGGATTATCAAGAGGATTACGGGATCGTCGCGGAAATGCCGTTGAAAAAGGATCGAGTAACTCCTCGGCTCGATTCGAGGAGATCCATCGATTCAGCGGTACACGTTGTTGTTTGAGTAACGCTTCCGGTGTCGGGAGTACAAATAATAGATTCGTTTTTCAACTTTTTCAGTCTCCGCGCCGGTAAGAATGCGCTCGGGACAAATTGCGAAAGTTGGGAATTCTGCAAGTTTAAAAGTCTCCCCGTTGCTCGCAAATCGGTTCTCCCTGTCGTTGAAATCGTCTGCTCCGTTTCTTTATCAGTCGCGTGCAGATGGTACATTAAACGGTACTGCTTCCAAGTAAATCAGAGACCTCAACGCGTTTAGTTCGTAATCTGAAGTGATTATGCAACATATTCAGAAGCTATAAAAAGGAGGGCTTCCTGACCTAGAAAACCTGGAGAAACGAGTAAATCCCTTAATAATTAAAGAGAACACTACTTATTCCATTAAAATTCACAAATATCAGAATCTGAGAGACTCGTGTACAGGAATATACTTTTTCCATTAAAATTTCATTCGAGTTGCTGGTAATACGATTGAAAGAAAAGTTTCGAATGCAAGGGGCTAATAACAAGCAAATCAGGGTCCGAAGTGAATCGGTTAAAAAGTAACAGCTTCCAATCGTCCAGATTGTGTAAACCCCAGTCCCCGTGGCTTAACATTCATCCTCGGCGTGTTCCGGGCCGCCCCCGTTAATCCTTCCCAAAGGCAGTCGGAATCTCCATATTACCACTTTTTTCTCGGGGTAATACCTCCGGCTAGACGTACCGTCGTCTCTCGAAAGCAGATAGTAATCCTTATAAGAACATGAGCCGATTGAGGAGCCCGGGGTGGGATCCGAATCTGGACGCCCGGAGTCTGTCGCGACGGGGAACGACAAGGAGATGCCCCGAAAATGGTTGGTGCGGTGCTTTGAGAAAGTTTTAATGTCGGGTTGCAAACAAGATTGGGACGCGGCCGAGAGGGAGCGAGCTCGGGAACCCTCCGGGGATCGCTTACCCTAATCGCTGGCGCCTTTAACCTCGATCCAGCCAGCCCGGTGCGCCGCCTCCTCCCGAGACCTTCCGCAGCTAACCGCCACGGATTTCTTGGTTTGCGCAACGCCTTAGGTGGATCGGCAGCGTTTGTGGATCTTCTTCTTACAATTAGTTGCCATCGAACGGTGGCGAGGAAGGAGAGACCTGGAGAAGGCTGACCGATATGCTCGAGTTGCTACCATTCACCGGCGTGCGCTTTGGATAAAAGAAGATCAGCCGATTCTCTGCTAACTGAAGTGGCAATAGAATGTTCTATAGGAATCCTCCGAGAAACGATAGTTTGTTAATAAGTTACTCGCGATGGTTAAGGTTTATAGCGATACCAAGGTTATTCGAGTTACATATACTATTGCTGTATGTGATCTACTCTGGGTGTTTATTATTGTTTTCCATTTATTTACAATCGTTTCACTTCTTTTCTTTTGTTGGATCGTTTCTGATCTTTGACCATGATTTATTCGAGACTATTTTAGGTTGCTACGTGCTCGACGAGCTGCAATATTTACCCAACGGATCTTATTTTACGTTCAAGATATTCGCAAAGGAAGACGCTGGTTTATTAATCGGGCCTCCGCTTTCTCGTCGGTTGTTAATTTTTCAAAGGATATTCTTGGAACAAGACTCTGCTTGTCGATACCCCGTTCCTCGTCCGCACGGATTTCCTAGCTTCCTCGAAGTAAGCGGAACGCTGCAAAGCCACACGGAATGGTTGTTACTGCGTCGAATGTTCCGATGTTCTCATATTTGATCGTCAGAAGGATGCTTTCAGTGAATTCCTAACTTCCCATATCCACGAAGCTTTTGTTCCACGAATGTGCTTTCACTTAACGCTAGAGCTAAATACATCATCTCACTCTCCAAATTTCAAGAAACGTATTGTTCCAATTTCGATAAATAGTTAGACGCAGATAATTCAGATTACTCGGTCGTTCTAGAGTCAATTAAATAAATATAGTCCTCTATCTTTTATCCGCCGTCAATGAACGCGAAAATCTCAAACGAAATGTACACAGTTATTTTATTCGCGACGTTGTTAGAAAAAGAACTGGTAAATTCGTGGTTCTCGCGAAATAACAGTTCAATCTCCACAAATTTTCTGATCAGAGCGACCGCTCGAGTGACGCCGGGGGCCACTTCTCATTAGGACGGGAGGTGGCAGGGCCGTTGAAAAGTCGCAAGGCCGAGGAACGTTAAAGCGAAAAAATTGGCAACGTTACGCGGTCCCCCGCGCTCGCCGTGAAAAGGGACGTTTAAACACAACGCGGCTCGGTCGGAGGCCAAACGAGGCGTCTTTGACGGTACCTTTCGAACTGCCACCCTCCGCGGTCGCAGATTTCTCGATACACAGAGGGAAAGGCGGAAAGGGAGGCTGGCCGTGTTCCGAGGGTGGTCGGAAGAGGACGGCAGACGAAACGAAGGAGTTCAAAGAGCTCTTTAATCAATACCACGTGAGCCGAACGCGATGTCTGCGCGCGTGTGAGCGCGTTTCCGCGCGCGACCGTGTTATTCGCCCGTTTGCCCGGCTCGTAAACCTTGCCCGGAGTCCGCCGTGCGGCGGTGGTCGGCGGAAAATAAAATTCGCGAGGCAGCCGCTGGCCCCAGCATTTTTACGACCTATGCCCTAATTACGTCCACCCGCTAGTGCTCTGTTAAATCATTTCCGGCGTACGGGCCGACGCGACGGGTTCCTGGAACTTTCTTCTCTCCTCTTTCCGGCAGTTCCGTATCCTTTAATTAACGGAATTGCATCTCCGCGAATCGAGTCCGGATTGCGGACGTCCTAATGTGTCGTTCCCAGTCGGCCGTAATATTTCGATCGCCGCGAAGGACTCCCGCCGCAATGGAGTACCTGACCGTGCGCGATCTATTCATCGAGTCTTTGCACTCGACGAATTCTCTCGCCGTGAATGTGCGTAACTTTCTAATTGAACTGCTGCGGTGTTGGGGATACTGCGAAGGTTTTTCAACGGCGATGGATACTTCGCGTGTCGATTCCAATGTTGTACGAATAGAGAAACGGAGTTTATTTGCGGAAAATTCGGATTATTCAGATGAAAATCGTTCCGTGTAGCAGGGAGTGGTTAACAACACATTGATCGCCTTTAATTTCCGTCATACGAACAGTCGAATTTGATAGTTCTGTCCTGAGGCGTCCCCCCCGGCTTTACTGTCGGTAAAACGAAGATAGTTCGGCCAGTATCTCGTATATCCTTATGAAGCTGTTAACGTTGAAGTCTCGCGCACGTCAGCTGGCAACGCGCTCCGTAGTTTATGCGTGCACACCTGGACCTGTTTACGTCCCGATGCTACCAGACGGAGCACCGACTACTCTCGTATTCATTGTTCCGCCGCGCCAGCCGACCCATTAACCGAACTTATTCCCGATTTATTAACCGTCGTATCAATTACTCGGCTGTACCGCGGCAATCCTATCGTCCCGTTCCGCCTTAACAGGATTCGCCGGGACGGGAGTGGGCTTCTAGTGTTTCCAGGCTTCTGAAACGGAAATCCGAGACGAATTTTATGCACGGCGCCGGCCCTCCCGCTCGGACATTTCTGAACAAAGGCTGCCACGATTTATTAACGACGTTCGATTTATAGCGCGCCCGATGAAGACGTCCGCTCGTCTGAGAAGCACTAAGCCGGTCTCGCTTCCTGCGTATTCTTTTCGACCGAGGGTCTTTGGATTCTCCTACAGGGCGTTCGGTTGTAATTACCGGCGCAACGGGAAGGAGGTGATTCTGCGCGAAAGAAGAAGAAAACGCGAGGCGGCAGGTTCTTGCGTTCGACTTCTGCCGCTAAGCAACTTCTGAAATACGCGGCATTTAAGTAATCCGACGTGTCTGCTCATAATTTACCGTTTCCACTTCTCGTAAACGGCAACTCGCGCTCGTTGAATCGTGGAAATCGATTGCCGCGGAAACTACATTTTAACGTTAACCCTTCGCGCTCGAGAGGTGACTGTGGGTCACTCGATTTGTTATAACAAAGTTATAGAGTTTTCCGTATAACATTAAGCTTCTGTGTCTCGTCGGGAAGTATTGAAAATTTTTGACGAAATACTTTCGAGTGGAAAAATCGAACGGTAGGTCGGAAGCGAAAGGGCTTCTACTTTTTCCGCGAACCAACATTTACTACGGACCATGAATATTAATGGCACAGAACGGTACTCCTGCGGAAAATCAACGGTGTTTCGTTGGATTCTGTTCGAAATCTCCACTCGACGTTACAAAGCGAGGTCATCGAAATCATGTAACGATCTCTGTTCAGCCGGAACATTGATCGAACAACTCGACGGCAATCTCGAGCCCTATCGGCCATAGCTACGAATTCGAGTGGAAGACAGTTAACGCGTTAACTGCCACGGCGATCTCGAGCGTTTCGTGCATCGCGTCTCCTCCCGTAGCAAAGATAGCTAAAAAGAATTATTACATGAGATTTTTACTCACCAGGTCACTTCTGTGAATTTCTTTCGCTCGTAATCTAGTCCGGTCTGCGAAAGGTTAATTACTTGGTGCGGCAGTTCTCACGCCGCACCGTTACCCAGCTATTCTTCGAGCAACTCGAACGCGTCAGTCGTCGGTGACCGTCGACGTGGAAACACGATCGACGTAATGACGGAGCGCGTCGCATCACGACGGACGATGGTGTGTTACGCAACGGAACGCGGGCGAAAGAAAGCCGGGGTTAAGTGAAAACTTAATGGTCTCGAGAGGCAAACCGTGTTACGTTATACCGCGCCTATTCCCGGCCGTATATTTAACGCGTTTAAGGCATTCCGAATCGTGAAAATAGCCCGATTTGCATATATACAGCCCCGGAATTCATGAAAAATTCATGGGGCCGAGTGGCGGTATACTCGGAATTATGCCTCCTTTACTATCAATTTCTTATTATTGCTGCGGACCCCAGTCGACGACTTCGCCCCGGCTTTAAGATGCTGACTGCGACGACTCCGAATAGGTAAATACGAATCGTATTATACCGGTGAGAATGGCCCTGGTGTGCAGCTGCAACCAGTGCCTCCCCGTCCCCGAGTATTCGCTAAAAGGACTATCTGCGCGACCGTTTCTACGAGCTCGACAACAAATTGCATTGTTTCCTGGCAAACAACACCGTCCGCTCGCATCGGAACAAATTAAATTATTGAGGGGGAAAAAGCGACTCGTTGAATTCCAGACGCTCCGGTTAATAACGACCTCGCAGACGCCGTTCTGAATAGAGTTTTAATCGCTCCGAGCAATTAACGGGAAAAGAGTCAATTATTGCCACTTCGGGGCTCGTTAATTGTTGCTCCTCTTATACGCGCGGCGGGACAAGTTTCCGCTCGGCTCCGGGCCGCGCTGTTCGAGTATTCTCCTCATGAATTCTAATTACGAATTCTCACTTTTACTTCCTTCTAGAATCTTAGAAAGCTCGCGTGTTTTACGCTTCGGGTGTTTACACTTTATAGTATTTTTACTCGATCTCGTGAAACTCGATACCGACGAGTGGCTCCGATTAAACGTCTCTGATAATTTCGTTTGCAGCAACGTTTCTCTCGAGTTTCCTCGAAACGATCGAACCCTACGCAGCGATATGCGACGCGTCGCAGTTAGAACAGCTTCGATCTGACCTTGAAATCCGAAGCGACCCCACCTGCGAACAGGGATTCCGCCGCAGCGGTGTGTGCACCGGGAAACCGCAAAAAGTATCGACGAGTTTCGCGTGACTACCCCTCGGATGGGATAAAACCCGAATAACAGTGCGTTACACGCGATTACACCGTGCGCCGACAGCCAACGGTGCACGGTCGTCGCGTCAAACAGCGCGGTCGAAACGCGGAAACCGGAGGAGCGCTCGCAAAAATACGAGGGACGGAGAGACAAAAATAGGGGAGAAGGAGAAATGTTCGTCGACGAGCGAAATTTTGAAATTCGCGAGACGCCCTAACTTTGACGAGATTCGTCGATAGTACTCGCGGAGAGCGCCGTGCTACAAAGCCGGCCGGAAATAGGCTAGCAGCCGAATTCATTGTGCACGCGAAAAGTGGGGCGAACAATGAAATAAATAAAGCAGGAACGGAAGGCGACGCGACGCGACGCGACGCGACGCGGTGCGGGTGGAACGAACGGCAAAATTGCTTTTGCAAGAACACGCGGGGATACCGTGTTGCCGGGGCACAGGCTTACGGGAGCGTGGTTTCGAGGCACGTGACTGGAAATCAATTATGAGAGACGACAAAGCTTTCGGGCCTATCACGTGTGCGCCGTTGTTCGCGTCCGGAAACGCCGCGGCGATTTCACCGAACAGGTCTTACGTGCCCGGCCATGGATACGAGCGGCGCGAACGCGAATCGTGCCGGTCTTATTACTCCATTTCCCCTGATCAGCCGGTTCGTGCTCGAACAATACGCACAGTTCACCGTAGACGCTTTCATCGTTGACTTCGTATCAACCCTATCCGCTCGACGATGTTTTTCATTTTGAATGACGATGAAACTTTTCCATTAAGCGACTGGACTGTTTTGTTTCGACGCGACGATCCGTTGAATACGATTAAAGATTTTGAATTTTATAATTTCCTGTTTACGTATCGCCGAGTACTTTGTTCTAGATCGCGGTACGTTTAACAAACTGTTTGTTGCTCGGATACAGAAAATTTCCGTTATCCCGTAAAATTGTAATTCTGCGCGATCGGATGTTTATGCGGCGTAATTTGAATATTGTGGAATATAAATTATTCCGCGCTTGGAACAAGAATCTAACGTATTAAATTTCAATCCGCGCGCTGCAGCGCTAACGTTTGCGTAACGTTACGATTCAGCGGAATTTTAATTCCACTGAATTTTTCACGCGAGCTGATGGTATAAACGCGCCGCAATTCGTGGTCCAATTACACGATCCTCGATGCCCAGGCTTTCGGGTACAAGTCGCGCGCGTATAACGAAATCCCAACGATTCCGCCGACAATGATTCAGCCGACCAATTAAAATCTCTAGTCGGAAACCATTGATCCGCATCGCGGGGCTTTAAAATTGAACCTCCGCGGGATGCGCAACGGTATCAGTGTGTCATCCGATCCCCTGATGAAGCCTGCCGCGATGTTGGCGTAACTTTGTCAATATTCTCCCCGAAAGGATCAGAGGTCACTCTCGAAACCCTGAACAATGAAAACTGAGCAAACGAATTCGAAAGTTCGCGAGCGGCGCCACGCTTTCGAGTCGTAAACGAGTGGTGGCACTTCCGGGGGATGAAGAATTCGTTAAATATTAGCCGGTAACGTAAATACGTTCGGATACAATTGAGCATCTTTGTATTATTAATTCCCTGCGGCAGCGAAGCAGTGCCGGAATTTAATCAACCAGAAATGGCTTCTTATCCACCAGCTCTTTTCGATAGGAAATAATTGAACTCTCAGAACTACAACATACCGACGCATGGTCTTATCAACGTCGTTACCTAATGATTACGATCTAATCGTCCCTATTAAAAGTTCCATGAATTTCTTCTCGGTCCGATTCACGGCGAATCAACGAGAAAAACACGTTACGATCGAATCGGATCGGCAGATATTGCGCAACAATCGAGTCGTTGGAATCCGTTTTAGAGGTGGTCGACTGGCTGCGGAAAATTTAAAAGCCCGACCCCCCGCTAGGGACAGCGGCAGTGATAAATATAGCGAGGCTAGATGGAAATTCGTTTCCAAAGTAACGATTTTCTGGCTGCACCCCGGCGGAACGCGGAATGTACCCCGCGCGATGATCATCCGGGAACCGAAAACAATAACATTCACACGGACTGATTCACTGTGTTCGTGCCCGGCCACGGGCTGGCCCACTTTTTGTTCGCCGGCGTTCCTGAAAAACAATGGCTCGGCCTAAGAACGACCACGGATATTCAACGGGAATCGCGCGCGCTGCCTCGGAGCGGGTCAAGAGAAGCGCAAACATTCCTCCGGAGTGTCTGTTTCAACTCGTTTTTCGCTCTCCGTAACTTTCCTGCCTCCTGAAATCCCTTCTTCGCGATTCAACGAGCCAACGATCGCCCCTTCTCTGTTTCTATTTTTTTTATCTCCAACCCCTTTCTTCCTCGTTTTCTTTTTCTCGTTTCTTTCGCTTCTTTCGCTTCTTTCGCTTCTTTCGCTTCCTCGTTGTATCACAATAGGCGGCCGTACAACGCGGTTAAATCCTGGCCGTACGATTTTCTTCGCGACTATGCCTGTCGGATTTACATTACCATTAATAATTCACGAAATGCAACAAGAACGTTCTGTTCGCTCGTAAGTTGAAATGTATTTCGGAGGTAACGCGTCGGTGATAGTGAAATAATTCACTCGATTTTTATTAGGCCAGGAATCCTTACACCCGTTACCACGTCAAATTCCGTTCGCTGTGTCTCGCCCGTTACAACGAAATCTCTGTATCTCTAATTACACGACGCGCTGTACAAGAATAGCGTTACACGGAGAAACTCGTCGCAACGTGTTCCAAGCGCCGCAGGAATTCGCATCGCAAGAACCCGCGTTCGCGGGAGTTTACCGTAGCTCCTCCTTTCCGCTTTGCCGAACGCGGAGCGGAACCGCTCGAAAACCGAATGTTTGCGTACGACAACAGGCAACGCCGTTCACGCGCAACGGTAAACCGTTGTAAATTGCGGACGAAACAAGTGGACCCAGCGGTCTCGTTGTCGCTCGCAATCTCTTCTTAACGCGGCCCCGCGCAAACGATTTAAGCTGCCGCCGCCGAGCTTAAGAGCTTGACCTCAAACGAGCATAACATGCCCCTGGGAATTACGGGAGCATGATTTTACGAGGCGGAACAGCCTCAAGTATCACGATATCTCTCCATTGAGCAACGCTGATACACGAGACCCTTGCCGAGCCGCGTTCGCAACGATATTTCACCGGTCGATCGTTATTCACAATTAGTCGCGAATCGAATTTCGGCTCGAATTACCAGCCTGTGGATCGTTCTTAATTGTATCGTTATACCCGCCCCGAAAAAATTATCGCTCTCCGTTCGCGGAACGGAACGGGATCCTCGAAACCGGCGCTGGAATCGTAAACGTTTTCTACTCTCGCATGCCAGCCCCTCGGTATTATCGTTTCCCTGGTTGCTTCTTGGGAAATCGTTACTGCGCTATTTAATTATTATCCGGCATCGTAATATCCGGACTCGTTATTCTTCTCGACAACTTACAACGATTCAAGGTAAATACTGTTTTCCCTTCGTTCGCTTCCAACCGCCGAGGTAAATGTGATTACACGACGAATATATTGGTTATTTCCTTACTGGAAATTTATTGCTGTCGCCCGGTTTTGTGAGTGTAAAATGTGTAACGAGATTATAATTAGAAACGTAATGGATATTCACGGCAATAATCTACGTTATACGTCGTGGCACGAATATTGCTAATGGACAGATATTAAGTTCTATACAATCTGTTTCTGACTGCGCCGAGTGTAATTATCTAATGGATCTCATTATAATAGTAATCTGTTACTGTAACAGGTGCATTACTCCTGTAACTATACAATTATCACACCACCCTTATTTACTCAATCGATATTCCAATTTGTTGTCACCAAATACATCAAGGGTGACACGGCTGTTTGCGCGCAATAAACTTTCATTATATCGGCGTTCGCGTTGCGCCGAATGAAATGCTCGTCTTCCCAGCAAAAAGTATTTCCAAGTATAGATAAATAAGCGATAGTTGCTCCTATTATTTCTGTTACTTGTATCGCTCACCTTCGCTCGCTAAAAACATTCCAAACACAAAAGAATCAGCCGGTTAACAGGTGAATAACAATGCGGCGTTCCGCGGCTCGGCTCAGCGAAATAAAGCGGCCGCCATCGCGCCGGTAAGTTCCACGGGATAGCCAACCATTAAATCGGCGCGCGGTCTCGTGATTCCGCGCCGGATTAAATTTCGAGCTGGAACTGTCTTCCGGTATACGGAAATGAAACTCCTTCGCGAGGGCTGCCGGGTACGAGACGTTCGCCAGGAAGTTTTACGCCCGCCTATTGTGCGAAAACCTCGAGGCACCCCGTGATTCGTCGTAAATGTTGACCCAGTTCTCGGGTCACTGTTCGACGAGTTATTACGGATTCCTTTCGCGGAGAGGCGGAAGAAAAAACATAGGCGGGCGAAAGGGGACAGCCGCGCAGCTGCGCGCCGTAATACCTTGATTCCGATACGTTGTCACGGCGGCTGCCGCGGCGGAAAACGAGTTTACGGGCGGCGTCCCGACGTGTATAGGTGGTTTTGTCCCGGCTGATGTAACCCCTTCGTTTTACGAGCTTTCAGCGGGACGAGTAACTCGATGCATCGGCGGTACGCATCAAGGAGAACCTATATCCGCGGCTGATTCACTAGTAAAAATCGAATGGCGAACGGCTCGAGGACGAGCGAACACGAAGACGCCCGATGCCGCGATCGTAATAAAAGTTGTAAATTTTCATACGCCGCTACCGATCCTTCGTGGCGTCGTTACGTTCCGCGGTCTCGCTCGCGCGTACTTTAACAGGCAGGCGTCTCGCGACAGTTAACGCGGCTCGAAACTTTCGAGAGAACGGAGGCTCGTTCGACGCAGGGATGCATACGGGCGTTCAGAAGAAATTCAATCGGCAATGAAACTCTTTCTTTTTTCGCCGATAACAATTATTGCTCGCTCTGTAATCATGATTTCTTCATTTCGCTCTCCGGCTAATAATCGTTGACTGCGCGTCTAATTGGCCGTGGCCCTTACGCGACGATTCCGAAGGGTATCATTAAGACGCTCTTCATTCGTCATGCTGCCAAATAATTAGCGTCTGAGTTAGGGTTGATAATAACAGCTTCTTTGCGCAGCGGTCCTTGTCTTCTGCGTGTGGTCTACTAAGCCGCGACGTAAATCTTGTGTGAATAATCGCCTTTTTCGAATTATGGTAGTGCGTAATAATTAAATTATACGGATAGAGTTATTACTTTAGTGTTAATGCAGTTGGTTTACGAATGTTTACTGCGCAGTTCATTATTAATAGACGTTCGTTCGTTTACACTTGGGAAAGCGGTGATTTCAGGGTGTACAATTAGAATGCATATTTCGTGTAATTGCACGAAAGGTTAAAGTGGCATGAGTACGAAGATTTTAAACGTCGGTGATTTCAAAAGTCGATTCTTCAAGTGAAGAACTCGTCTGATCTCTCTCGGTATCTTGAACGAGCAAAACGACAATGAAAGATATTTCTCGCCGACTCGAAGCACCGGCTATTCAACAGTCCCGTTCATGGGAGCTCAAGCAATTTCCGAATGGAATTATGGTAAAAAATGTTTCGAATTAACCCAAGCGTTGGCTACTCGACGGTCCCTTTTATGAGGGCTTAAGTAATTTCCGAGTGGAAAGGTGACAAAGTGACCGGATCACGTAGTCGCGTTCATTCAGGAAACCTTCGGCCGCCTTTTCTTCCGGTTTGACCCGGCCGGCAGCGCTCGGGGAAAAAAGCGCTCGAGGAAAAAAATACCCCGAGTCGACGAGGTCGTGGCAAGAGGGTGAGCAGGGAACGGAGCTTACTACCGGCGATAATGTAAAAATGAGAAAGCGGCCCCGGCCAGATATACGAGGGACGAAATGCTTTCTAGCTGCATTCCGCGCGGCTTCGCTAAAAACGAAAGCGACAGCGCGCGGAGCCGCGGGTTTAATGACGCGAAATGCATTTTCCAGCCAACCAGTTTAAAATGAAAGGCAAAAACGCACTAAAACGCCTGGCCCCGGGCTTTCTAATTAAAATCAGTTTAAACGAAACGTACGGCCGCGCGCGTACAGCACAATCACCTCTTTTTTCGGGTGTACAGACACACGCGCGAGCGCGCGCTCGCTCGCGGTCGCCGGCGAGCCGTGGACGCCGCTCCGACTCCGGAGACATCTTTATTTCCCATCTGGAAGACTTTATTACGGTCTCCATTTTATTCAATACCCAAGAAGCGAATCGTCAACAAAACTGCCTTTGTGATTCCTACTTCGGACACGTTTACGTCCTCGTTTCGCGAACGCGACTCGCCCGAAACTTGCTGTACACGTTAATAAAACGGGCGTATTGTCCCCGCGCGAAACTCGGCGTCTGACTCAAGGTGGCGTTCCCGCTTGGATGAGGGGACGGTAGGGAAATTGCGCGATCGTTGTTTTATGAGATGACAACCTGCGAGCTGTCCGCCTCTCCCCGGTTCCGTCGAAAAGTGACAACTAAGTACGCCACTGTCGCCTTTCGTATAACTTTGAGTCGTTATAGAATAGACTAGTTATATAATAAATAATAGCGTTAACAGAATAATAATAATAATAATAATAGTAATAACAGAATATAGAAGAAATATCATAGAATGCGATCAACGAATAGCGAAAAAATCCTTTCTTTCCGGTGGTTTTTACATGTTTCGCGCCAGTAATACTCACGTCCCGATAAACGTCAGCTCGTTTCGTTTACTGCCGTGGAATTCCAACGAATCTGCCCTTCCGCGCGTTATAGACAGGTGATAGCGGAGAAACGGTGTAACGGCCATCCCATTTTTCTCGTAATTCGACGTAAAGCGAGCCGCGGACCGCAGGAAAGTACGACTGAACGGCGAACGGTGGCGCGTCCTTAAGGGCTGCCACTTCCCCGGGGCGGTCATAATTTAAAGGACGAACGTACGCGTCAGCCTCGCGTCCCGGAAAGAGATTCGCCCGGTTATAAATCAGGGACTTCTGGCGCGCTCGAATATTTTTTTCGCGAGCGCCATCTTCCCTGACCTGGTAAGGCGATCTCGGAGGACAAGTGGCCAGGAATTCCTCTGACCTCCCGAACTTTATCGTCGCGATAACCTTTCTCCTTCCACGGGCTGATGGAAACACTGAATCAGTATGATCGTATATCGCACGGTACGTTGGATTCACTCGGTTACCTCTACCTACATCTATGTGTCTCTACCCTTTCTCCCGTTGTTCCCTTTTCTCCGTCGCTGCACCTCTGCCGGTCGCGACCCTCTTTTTCCTCGCAGCGTGTCATCGATCGCGATATCGCGGAAAAAAGTCGAGCAAAGCGCGGCCCGGTCTCCGCCTCGCTCGCAACAGCTGGCGAAGAGAAGCCGGCCGAAGAAGAGTCAACGAAAAAACGGATACGGTCTTCTTTCGCGAGCCGACTCGGGTTCATTCCGTTAATTGATCACCGATGATATCGGTGCAAACCCATCTCCGCGGACCGTAAATTAATCCGGGCAACTTTTTCCGCGGCCGCCTTACCATTCTCCCGTCGTATTCCTCCAATCTTCCATTTTTTCCCCCTTTGTCCTGCTCCCTCTTCCCGCGGCTCGATTCAATTGGCCCTCGACGCTTCATCGGTCGATCCTCAAACTTTCGGCAGTCACGAGCCGCCGACGAAGCGGACGGGGGAAACGGAGAGGTCGGGGGAGAGGGTGGAACTGGATTTTCAGCGGAGCAAACTTTCGGAAGTTCGTGATTGAATATTGTTTCTTTACGAGCCCGGTTATTTCCGCGGCCGTTGTTAATTAATTGCTTCGATAAATTGAAGCCGCGAGACAAAAACCAACACGACGCGCGGAGCGCCGGGGGGTGGAAACGTCGATACGCCGCGCGATAGCTGTCGAGGCTCGCCGACAAGATGGAGAGTTTAATTGGCAGGACGTTTCGGAGGGACAAAAGATGATCCCGACAGCGGGATTCGTTCCCGGGGAACGTGTCACGGCACGCTCGGCTTTTTCTACGCGACTTCTCTGCGATCGCAACGCAAATTTACCCTATCGCCGGACGATAATCGATCATAAACGATCACAACCTGACGGTCGTCGACCTGCGCAAACATCGCGACTCGATCCCGCTGTTTACCGGCCAAATATTTCTCGTCCGGGAGAGAATGTGTATTTGTTTGTATCGATAACCGTGCGAAAATCATGGCGGCGTTCGGTTCTGCTTGTTGGGCCGTAATGAAAAAGGGAAGCGCGCGATTCGCGTGACAGCGAGCGGATAGTCATTTTTCATCGCGAGATCGGTTCTCGGGCCTCCGACCTTCGGCTCAGGCAAATAGGGACCTCCCCCGTGACCGAGGAATCTCGTATGTGAACGACATCCCTCGATCTCGGGGGACGGTTTGCTCCGAATTCCGGCAATTCATAAATCTCGGCGACTTTGCACGCTAAAATTCGGGGATACACATTAATCACTCGGCTTTGGGATCGCGTGCCGCGTTCCTCGACAAACTAGAGAGTTCTATTATAACGTGAATCTTATCCGGGTTCGTCTAAATGCATATTCCGTGTAATTGAACGCGAGCGCTCGGTCTAAACACTTCATAGAAGCGATTTCGAGCACCTTGCCGTGCACTGCTCTCAACAGATTTGTCACACGCCCCCTTCGATAAATTGCCGGCGCAAATGGCTAACGGATATCTGAATATCGATGGAAACCGGTGGCCAGAGAAGAGATTCGTGGCGTTCGAATACAGTTCCTCGACATTTGATATTGGTAAACGAGTTATTTTAAGAGACCGACTTTCTTGTCTGCTTTTAAGCACTCGCATTCGAGATAGCGAAGGTACGAATGGTTTTTCTAAATCTTGAAATCTGAAAAATGTTGTCTATACGGCAATGTATCAATGTACAATTAATCGTTGTGTAATACCGTATCGGTATGTTCACAGTACGATCATACACGTGTTCCGTTATCATGATTATGTTCACACATGATAATTCGATGTCATAGATGCGAGAATGATGGGATAAATTCAATTACACAGAAACACGATTCTTCATATGGAATCTATTGTATACAAACATACCAGTCTACCGGAATAGTGATTGATCTCACCTAATTAACAACTAGACGGTAACGTGCAGTTAATTATAATATCTATTTGGTTAAAACCAACGTAACCCGCGAATAACTTCAACGTTACAACTGGTGTTACATCCACTACTTCCTCCAATCGCGTGCCCCGAGAAACTTCAATTAAAAATATAATACATTCATCGGCGAATATTCTCACCGCTTCATTTGCATCCGGAACCTGCATGATTGCACTGTAATTCTCGGAGTACCAAGAATATTCAGCGATTTCGGGGCTGCTTAAAAACAGGCATGCGTCTTATTCGGGCGACGAAAGAGGGAGTTCGGTAATCGGGACGCGTTCAACGGCAGCTTGATCTGAAAATCCTCAAACGTCCCCCGGCATTCGACCGCAAGCAGGATCGTGAAGGTGCAAATTGCCGTCTAATTTGTCGCCCATTTGGATAGAGGCTCCCGTCCCCATCGTTGGCCTGGTGAACGAGAAAGGAGCTCGACTGGGGGACAGGGGCTATTCTCGTGGCGGTTCGTCATTCCACGAATATTGGAAAAGCGTTATGAATTTCAAAGGCCTGCTGTCAGAAGTACCCGACCGCCGCACAATGCGAGCGGACCGCAAACGCCGCCGCCTCGCCTCGCCTCGCCTCGCCCCGCCTTCGTCGCCGAATCGTCCCTTAACCGCATACCAACAGGACGCCCGGGATTAATAGCGAAAAAATTTCGCGTTTCGAAGCTACGGATCGACGAGCGCTCAGCGGGATCGCCGCTCGCGTGGCTCGGATCGGCGCACGTGTGACGGAACGACTCGACGGGACGCGCCGTCCGTGATGTTGACGAGAAAATGGCGGTCGCGGCACTCGAAATGCAAATGGACGACCGAAATATTTGCCCGACCCATCGCCACTGTACAGCGACTTCCGTTTCGCAGTGATACCGTTTACTGGATTGTGAATACGTTTACGTTTCGTTTACTCTTGGTGGTACGTTTACTCTTGGTGGTAATTTAACACTTAACACTTGGTGGTAATTTAAAAATTATTTCGTTATTTTTATCACTGTTATTCTTGTAATATTCACTTCTGTAAATTTCTTTACTCTTGTTATCTATCATTCGGTATTTTTTGATAAAGCGAACCCGAAAACTTGAGGTCCGGTAAGGGTTAAGGAGAACCGCTGGATCAGATGGTTATTTACGATGATGTTTGCACTCGTTACGATCTTGATATATGATATAATCTAAGAGAACGATAAAATCTTGAATGATTAAAGGAAGTGTTTGCGACCCGTGGGATACTTAAGAGAAGGGTTCAAATTCCTGCGCGTTCAATATGGAACTAACCAAATTTACGTACCCTTAAACCGTTGAATATCAACCTGCCCTCGCAAATTTCGCCAAATTTTCGCGCGGACGGTGCCGTTGGAATCCTTTCTCCACCGTTTCCCATGGCACTTACACGACAAAAGCATTATCCGCGGGAGGAAAAGTTCCAAAGAATCGCAGGTGCGACGCGATTCCCATGAGAATAATACTTAAAAACAAGAGAAAAGGGGGGGGGGGGGGGGGGGGAAGGACAGATCGCGATCTTTCACTGCTCGACCATTTCCCAGGCGTCGCTATCGAGCCGTCGGCCGACCGATTAATTCGCGGCTTAACCTCCCACTCGTCGATTCGATTTAATCGGGACGTCGCGCGTCACCTTGCGCCGCGTATGGCCTCGGCGGTTACGAGGGCAATCGCGCGCGCGAAATAAACGATAGGACGCGATATAGATAATTTACGACGCGCAGTAAAGCGTCCCCTCTTTGCCAGAAAGTGTGAATCGGGCCGGGTACTTCGAACGGGGCGAGAAAAAATAAAAGAAGGGAAGGATCCTTCGAGATGATGATGATGCGCCGTTGCGCGGAACGAACGAGACGGGGATTAAAATAGAAATAACCGCCCGGGCGAAGATTTCAGGACGTATTTACACGTTAATTAAGATCGTCTGTGCATTATCGCGAAACTACGCGCTGGATGATCCGGGAAACGAACGCCGGGCCGGTAATATATCGGCAGTAAAGCCTTCCGCCGACACCGGGGCTCGTATAAGCGCGGGCAAGCCATAATTTTACGTTCCGTCGTTTCGTCGCGAATCATTTTCGCGATGCTACGTCCCAGATTATTTATTATATTTCGATGCTCTCGTTTCGGGATTACGTTCCGGCGTGCGCGAGGGCGAACGGGCGGGTGCTCGATCGAGCGCTCCTATCCCTGCAGCCCTTGTTTCGTCGATAATGCGACCGGGACGATTCGAGAAGTGGAGCACTCAAGAAAATGAACCCGATCGACCGATCGACGAGGAGAAAACGTCGGGTCGGAATTACGACTGTATCGTCGCCGGGGGGCCGACGATTGGTCAATCGATCTTAATTGTGCCGCTTGAATTTCCACCTGTTTTCGTTTGCCTGATTCGGACGCGTCCCATGCTCCGTCGGTCGGACGGTCGGGACCTGCCCGCGTCGACAATCGGAGCCACGGGACCTTACGAAGGGAAGTGCTCGAACCCTGGCGACGTTCAAATGTAACAAGCGTGGAGTGGCGACCGAGGAGCAGTCATTTGAATCGGTTATTCGAGAAGTCTCGTCGAATTCCGTCTTTTTCACGGCTCGAGGGAGAATCAAGCCGCTCCACAGCAGACAAGGTCTAATTGAATTGGCGTTTTCGGGGAGGATTATCGTGTTGTTACTTTTACCTTAACGAGGTTACGTTGAAATCCTCGGGACGAGATTTTAATGGGAGTTTGATCGACGCACCGACGTTCACCGTAACGGAATGAACCCATAACGCTTCACTCCTGTTGCTCACACTTTTGTCGCTAGAAGATTAACCCCTTAGCCGCGGGTAATGTGGAATTCACGTTGATTGGACTTTTGAAACATTCTAATTTTGGACTAGAAATATTTTCTCACATTTTTAACGAGAAGATTTTGATACATTTATGAAGCTCGGGATGAATTGCATCTGAATTCAGCTTGAAATCTCTATCGCGGGTCTGATTCGGTACAATAAAACGAGGTTTCCGTAGCGGAGCGAGCTTGATAAAGCGCTGGAAATATCAGAAAGTAATATTTTCCGTAGGAGATTGCTGTTACTCTTTTTTTCCTTTGAAGGTTAACGTTCGGAATTAGAATCCACATCTGCTAACAGGAGCATCGGGATCTTCTCAGGCGTTACGACGCAGGTATGAGCGTTTCGATTAATCTCCGAAGGGCCGCCCCTCTTTTTCTTCATATTCATCCTCGTCATCCCCTTCTGCCCGGCGTGATTACGAGGCCTGCCTCGGCTACGACGCTTCAATTAATCTGCATAGGCTGCTGAATGCACGGGAACGATCGCAGGCCATTGAGGCCAACTTTATTTGTCCCTCGGCTAGGAATTAATCCGGCAAAGTGACGCGACGCGCTGCGAGCGACTCGAAGGTCCGCTTTTTTTCTGCCTGTCAGCCCCCGAAAGACAATTTACCTTCGCCTATTTTAGCGCTGCGCCTTTTCCTCGGGAGGGACCGAAAGTCCGACGACTGTTCCTTGATTACAGATTGTCTCGTCCCTCTAATCAAGGGATCATCATTCCGGTAACGTACTCAATTTGCTCGAATCAGTGGGGACGAGGGGGATTTTCCTCTTTTTTTTTAAATTCTTCGCGCCATTAGAACGCCGACTTTCCTCCAGTTATCTCGTTACGATTCGTTGACCGTGAAGGATGCGTGCGGCGGCCACGGGGACACCAAGATTTACC
This sequence comes from Nomia melanderi, assembly GCF_051020985.1. Lineage (NCBI taxonomy): Eukaryota > Metazoa > Arthropoda > Insecta > Hymenoptera > Halictidae > Nomia > Nomia melanderi. Next base: position 18,321,795 of record NC_135004.1, on the reverse strand, counting down.
GCCATCGCCGCCTATTCCCACGCGCCCGTGTCCCCATTAGTCCCAACTCATCCGTCATACCCATCCGAAACGACCCCTGTTTTCGTTTCTTAAGTGGACCTTCGGCAAAAAACCTTGCCTCGCTGCCCGAGGGCGTATCAGCGTTTCGGAATCGTTCATCCCTCGCAAACAACCGTTCCCAGAGACGTTAGGGACGCTGTCCGGATTAACTTAATTATTCAAATCACCGATCGCCGTTAGGAAACCTCGCTAAACAAAGACTCTACTGGCGAACGGTAGTTACATTTACCGGGAGATTATAAATTACACGCGTTCTCGAATTACCGAAGTACACGTGGCACATAAATTTTCTATAGCCACGAACTCGGAGAACCTTCGAAGACCATGCAAATGGTCTCCGGCGTCGCGTTTCAAACGGCGCGAAGTGCGCGAAAGAAAATACGGAAATAAGAAAGATATCGATTTTCCCGGCCCTCCAGCCACTCCAGAAGGTTCTCTTAAGAAGGAAACTCTACTCGGCGGCAGGGGGGAAAGGGAAAGTTGATGGAGAGCATCGGGCGAATCATATCAATTAAGTGATATCTCGACGCGTCGCGGCCTCGAACTTCCACCCTCGAGTCTTTCGAGCAGCGCGAAGTTCGCCGAGTGGCAACGCGACTGAAAAGAAGCTAGAAAGGCGGGCGGCGAGGAGCCAGGGATCCCGGAGTGACTTACGAGGCCGGGGCCGGCGTTTCTGGGTGGTAGGCGGCGTTGTTTACCCTTTATTTATGACGAAAGTTTGCCCAGATTTCGCGAATGCGCGCGGTCCCCGGGTCGGTTAAGCCGGCGGAGGCTCGGTCGCAGGGGTTGAACGGAGAGCCAGCCAGGCCAGGGTCGGCGGGCTCCGGGGGAGGGCGCGGGTGGCAGAAGCTCAGCCATGCAGTCATTTGTTAATGTCATCCCGGCGTCCCTCCTCCTCCACGGCAACCCTCTTCATCCCCGTTAACGGAGCCAGCCCTGTCCTACGGCCGATGTTACCCGTCTCATACGCGATAATAAGCGGGCTAGTTAGTGCAGTCCGTAGAGCCGTGCCAACGAGCCTAACGATTCTTTTTATTTCCTTTTCCTCTCCTTCCTCGTTCCGTCTTCGCCCTCCCCTTTCTTTCTTCCCTAGCAGCCACTCGCCCCGAAGAAAGTGCGTCGCGTTCAAGGGTGACTTCAGCGGGACGAGAAAAACGGCGGATTTAAACGGTCTTAAAAAGGTGCTTCGGAGATGAAGTTCCGAGGGGGGCAGCAACTTAACGATTTCCTCCGTCTTGTTATTATTTTACTCGCAGGTTTACGTCGGATCGTTGGCGGTCGGATGTCGCGATCGCGAAATTTTTCGCATTGTTTCATGTTCCGTGTTTAGTGAGGTAGAAGCGTATCGTGTCTGTTCGCGAGGTGTGGGCAAGTATTCGCGATTGCGACTCTAAGTTCCAGTGAAAGCTATCGCTGCTACGATAATTGACGATAACTACTACAGACGACACGCGACTCGATTGACAATTAGTTTGACTTTTCGACTGCGACTCCGATAACTACTCGACTGACATCTTCAGCTACGCCAATAAATCCTCTTCAACCAACAAGCAATCCTCTCCCGTTCATCAAACTAAATTAAAAAATACAGTATACTCTACAGGAATGCTACGCTAACATTCAATTCCTCGGTTATCCGACTGTTCGAAAAATTACAGTACTTCGAGAACAGCCGCAAAAAGTGATTGCGCGGTTCAAACTTGAACGCGCGAACCACGCGCTCGCGGTTCACCCGAGCGATAAACTGGCCGCGACAGGTACAAGAAACGCGGATTCGAATCGCAACGATTACTTTAACCTCCGATAATTCTCTTATCTCGTCGATACGGATTCCGGTTTATAAATTTCACGTCCCATTGGGCAACGCCGGGAAGACAACAACAGTGTACCGAACAAGACGGGTTTCTAAGTAATAATAATCAGTGGAACTCTCCTCGCGGAAACTGTTCGCCGGTAGCCGTAAAAGAAACGATCGGCGATATTCGCGGTTATCGGTGATTCGATCGGTTTCGCGGCGACGCGAAACTGTGTCTTAAACGTCGCGAAGAGCGCCGTAAACTACGGCGAAACGCCGCGGATAAAGCGGCCCGACTGTCTTTCCACGCGTCATCGTCAGCCGGAAAGGTTCGCATAACGCGCGAAAGGGAAATATACGAGCGTGACAATTCCGCGCGATATTTTCGCATTCCGGGGCACGGCCGTTGCCGTGATTCGCGTCGCATCGGTGGAAAACACGCTCGAGCCAGACAGCTCGGTATTAACACTTAACCGGGGCTGCGTTTTTCCAATGTCTCTCGGCTGCTATCTCTGAACGGCATCGCATTTTTGCAGTCCGCGCCGTTATACGCTCGCCTCGCCGGTGTCTTTATCAAATGAGTGTGTCTTAGCACTCTACCGTCGGAATACCAGTAGTGCTCGAGTGCTCCATTCGTTCGCAGTCGATCTCTCCAGAGATCTGGGTTAGATTCGATCCTTTGGGAAGTTTATTCGAGAAATTGAAATCCAATGTTTACTCGGTACGTTGAACAGATCCTAAATTCGATCTAATAAGGTGTGTCTATAGTTATCAGAGCCTCGCAAGGAAATGCAGAAATAATTGCCGAGTGCAACTTGCACTTATGGCATTGCTTTTTATAATATTTGTTAGAAGAAACTGTTTCCCGTCATGATTCGAATGGTGTTCCGAAACATTTGATTATCCATCGAAATACGCAGTCCACTTCTAAACGCAGCGTTTAATTTCAGTGCAGTTTGATCTCTAGCTGTCTATCACAACGTGCAGATTAAACGGCCAGTCGTATAAACCTTAAGCGCGCCGTTCGCCAGCAGTTATAACCTTCGAACGATATATTCGATCCGATTCGGTTCGGGTGTCGAAGAACCGAGCGGGGATTAGCCAGTGATATTATAAAAGAGGAGAACGCGGACGGGGCGTAAAGTTTACGCGCGTCGGGCGAGATAGGAATGATCGACCGCGTCGTATATCGAGACGCTAAGATCTAGCGGGCGATTTGCCGCGCGATCGGGTCGCGTCGGGATCCATCGATCGCTATCGGTACGCAAGGATGGCCTGGCCGGCCGTTCCGCGCGGCGATAGAGAGCGGTGCACGCGTGGCAGCCACGCGTTTCCAGGGCCAGCCGCCGCGCCCCATCGGAAATTTACGAACTCGGGGGAATGTCGGTGGAATAAAATTTAATATTGGAGAGACCGGCATCTGGGCCGATCCATTTAATCCCGCGGAGCCACTGTTACGGCCGTAAACAGTCCGCGGCAGCGGACGGGGAACTCTTCCGGCCGAGTTGCGACAGCCCGACGAGGATCGAAGAAGAAAAATCTCTTTTAATATTTACACCGGTATCGGTTAAACAACGCTCCCCGCCGATAAAGAGGAACCGGGGAACTTTTTACGGGGGAAACGGGAACAAAGGAGATTCCCGGAGGATCCTTTGAGCGGGAGAATTAAATCGGTCCGGGTCGGATCGGCAACGAGAAACAAAATTTCCTGCAGCATCGTAATTACTGCCGCGAACAGCGCTGGAAACCTCGAGCGAAGCGAGGAAAGAACGATGAGCAGTTGCTTTGAGAAACCTTCAAAGATTCGCGATCATCGCGGAAAAAGGGTTTCTAATGGAGGCGAGCGCAGCTGCCGGGTAGAAAAAGGGCACGATGGAGTCGGCGATGTAGACTTCGTTGATGAAGACGCGATTAAGCGTTACGCGTAATCACGGTAGCGGTCGGTTTCACTTTATCGAGCTTCGTTTGAAACACGTTATTGTGTTTCTTCCGCCGTTATTGCCAATAACAATTTCGCATTATCGCTTCGTCTTCTTCGCATTCCATCGGCGTTACGCATTTTTCTCGTATATTAATTGAACGAGGCTCTTCGAACGCTCTTCCTCTACGCGATTGAATTGTGCATCGAGGTGCCAATTTCTCGCGATTCCAATAACACAGTTATGCGACGCGTTTAAACGTCGAGCCTCCATTACAGCGACGCTCGTCGCGACGTTGCATAAACGATGGAAACGAGATCAGGCCATCTCGGCCGCGATTACCCTACATCCAGCGTTTCGAAAGAGAAAGCAACGCGGAGCGATTCAACGTAACCTTCCGCCCCCGCCCGCGAGCACTCGAAGGAGTCCCATAGACAGAAGCACAGCGTCGCGTCGGATCCCGTGCGATCGGGGGATCGCGAGAGCTGATAATTGGACACGTGTTCCGCCGGGTGGCGACCGCAGGTGAAGTGCGTCTTGATCGGGCGCGTGCGCTAATTGGAGGCGCAATTAAAAAACTGCGCCGTGTGTCAGCCGCCCCGACGGGGGTGCACGTCGACAATCCGCGTCGGTCCCAGCGGTGTGACGTGATCAAAACAAAGTGCGGCCCCGCGCGCCGGTCGTGACAAGGGGTCGAGCGAGGGGCGTGGTAGACAAAACCAACGGGAATCAAATAGAAAGACGGAGCATGTTAATTGACTGGGCTGACACGGGACCGGGAAACAAAACGCGTCGACGCGCCGAATGCGTCGATGCTGACACCCCGCGTGTCTCGCGCGCGCTCTCGAGTGCGCGTTCCCGTTTGAATACTGATTTTCATTTTTTTTCCCTCCGCCCCCCTCCGCGCGCGCCCCGGTGCAAGCGTCCCGCGGTTTGTTCCGACGAGCGGGAAAAAACCAAAGGGAGGGAAAGCGAAAAACAACGACGAGAAAAAAGCACGAGCGAGACGAAACCGGGGAAAAAGGACGAATCGCGCGTTCGCCGACCGCGAGAGTCAACCCCCGGCCGCGCCTCGGTGTCCGGCGCCGGCCGAAATGGGGATTAAATAGCCCCGGCGGTCGGATCAACGAAAAAATCAGTGCGTGGAAATATTGTAATTCCCGTCGGATCGGATCGGAGCGCGGGGCGCGGCGCTGAAGGCGGATACGCGCGCCCGAGATTAATTTCAATCGGACGCCGTGAAATTCCATTAAGAACCGGTGGATCGGGCAATTTGATTTAACGTCGTTTAACTGAATCGCTCGTTAATCGAATGTTATCGCTCTTTTTTTTTGTTTTGCTTTTAATTCTGTTTTGTTTGACCGCCGCGCGCGCGTTTTCGCTCCCTCCTCTTTTTTTTTTTAACTCGTTGAAACCGGGCGATATCGTCGGCAAGTCGACGACAAATATTTGACGCCGACGACCGCGGAGGCAGCGTATTAATCGCCGCTAATTATTCGTTTTTCTCGCTCGTGTAATATTAAATCGCTGCTGCTCGTCGCACGTCAAAGCGAATAAAGCGACCCGGCCACTCGTCGATACTTTATTTGCGCCCGCGATGTTTTCCGCTCGATAGGATCCGAATGAACGCGAAACCCTGACAGTTCGTTACTTGGCTGACTGCCGTTTGCTACCGATACTCGTCAATACGTTTATGCTCGACGCGGGGATCGCGTTCGATGAAAAAAAAAAGGAACGCGTCGAACAGTGACATTATAAGAGAGAGCATTAAACGTTCACTGGAAATATGATTTCAGCCGAGCGAAAACTTGCCGGGAAGGGAAAAACAATCGAGACCGATGGGATGAATTCGACGCGGATCCCCGATAACGTCACCTGGTTCCGAGTTTACATCGAGGGGACGGATGGCAGCCGTTCAGTTTGTTAATTTGATCATTGGAATGGCAAGGGGAGGATTAGTTTCTAATTTAACCGGGTGCATTGTCAGTCGCACGGCACGCTCGCATGCTAGTAAATTCCCAACTGTTCCACCGCGAAGAGTCCGGCTCGAACCGCGATGCAATGACGACGCTTTCAGCGGGATCAACGAATTTCGATGATACCGAGAGCGTTATGAAATCGATCGTTCGAATAACCCTCCTGTGAATGTACGGTGCTATCTATGGACTCTGTATTATAAACCCGAATCTAACATTGTACGCTATTAAATTCCTGTTGCGTATAGTCTGAAAACCGGCGAATATACAGAAAAATTGTATTCATTCGGATTCGATGCAGTTCCGTTAACCCCTTGCCGTACAATGACGAGTGAGACTCCTGATGAATATTTCTAAACTAATTTAACAACAATCGACGTTCATTACCCACGGTTCAAAGCAAACAACTATTTCGCTATTACCATTGTATTATCTTCAAATAAAATTTCCACTCGATGTAGAATGGACAGTTTTGTTGCATTCAAAATCGTCGACGGTAAAACGGTACACGAGCATAGTGGCGAAAGTAAATAGTACGCCAAGGGGTTAACTGGTGCGCGGAGCAGCTCGCATCGGAATGTCCGAAAATCATTTATTCTTCGTCGCGGCAGAGACGTCCCCTAGCGAACGGCCAACTCCGAATCTAGTTTCCGCGTGCAGCGTGTCCCTCCGGTAAGGGAAGTCCTCCCGGCGATCGCGACCACAAAGGAAACCGTGGAGAGCGCAACGTACGTGGAAATTAATTGATTCGACAACGAGCGCTATTGACCGAGCGACGTGTACAAATGAAAAAAGTTCTGGGCAACGATAAAACGGCTGAATGAATGTGTCGCCGGTAAATTACAGCTATCGGGATCCGCCGATGGAACTCGTTCCTGGCCATTCAGAAACGCATTTATCCCGGCGAAAGGGCGACCGACGCCGCCACCCTCGCCGACCGCCCGCCGCCCGGATAGGCCGGGACGCGAGATGCGTCGATCGATCCGCTCGATAATATAGATTTATACATAATAAACAATTTGCAAATGCACGACCGTGGAGGGTGCACCGCGTCGTCGACCATTATTCCCGCGTAATTGATTTCGCCGGTGACGCCCCGCGAACGAATCGTTCCGGGGGCCGGTTTATTCTCGGTTACAAACGCTAATGCGCCGCCAACAAAACCCACTGTGTTTTACATAATTGCCGTGAAAATTACGCGCGCAATTTCCGCCCACTATTTCTGACCTTTATTAATTCGCCGCGGCGCGACCGTCCGGCCGCTAACCGAATCCGCCGAACGAACGAACGAACGGCGGGCCGCGCGGCATATTAATATTTGACTAATTAATTCGACGGACACGCGATAACGTGCCTCTGTCAACGGTCCGCGGGAGAAAGTTCGCCAGATCGCGGACGGAACGCGATTAACGGGGCTCATCTGGTTTTTCGCGGCGTAGCATTCGACCGCGGTGTGTGTTTATATTGTTGAAACTCGCCTGAAAGAGTGATTAACGAGGAATTAACGTTCCGCGACCGAGAGCTTTTTAGCGGGAACGCTCAACGTTCTCCGATGAGGTTTCGATGGCATTCTTTGAAACTGACTAATGAGGGAACACGCGTAAATTAAGAGACAAAGCTGTTCCGTTTCGATGTTCTACACATCGATGCGTTACACGAAGCTTAATTTGATTCGTACATCGAAATCGAACATTTACGAGAAGTTTAATGTAAAACGAAGGACTGAATAGTATTACGTTTGCAATGATTATAACTCGGAAATGATAAAACACGGTGGAACGTATTATTGCAGTTTAGGTTACGAATGTAGGATGAAACGGAACAACGGTGACAAAACATTTACTCGAGGGACAACGGCGCGTTGATTACACCGTGCAACGGAACTTTCCGAAATAACTTACCGGCCGCGAGGCAGCTATTAATAATTAAAGCACGTAACCGTGCGCCTGATAACAGCGATTCGTTCCGCGGCGTTCCTTCTGGTTTCGGTCGGGCGAAAAGTATTGGAAGCCGGGCGGCGATATCGCGAATCGATGAAAAGCTGAATCCTGCGGGCCGCGTAACGGTTAATGGAACAGTAAATAATGTAAATGGGAGCTTTAGTGATAAATGATTATCGAATTTCGATAGGATTCTCCGACGCTTAATGAAGTTGTCCGGAGGAGTTGAGGGAACCACTCGATAGTTAAGACACCTAACGGGAGCAACTATTTATGTTGAAGTTTGCACATTAATTCGGTCGTTGACCTAAGCTGCCCGAAGTTTCTCTGCTCGGGAGACATCCCTCAAAGTAACCGTTCGAATTTCCTGGCAGACCGGCGAGCGGAGAGAAGTTGCCAGTGTCACGCCGCGCGCCGTGTAAAAGGCTTTCATTACGCAAGCACTTTAGCCGAAGTTCTGCCGGATCGGCGGGACAACGACGAAGAAACGCGTTCGCGCGGATTTCGGTGACCTGGCGGTTTTCGAAATAATCTTAAGCCGCGGCGAGCCGTAGAGAGCCAGAGAGAGAGAGAGAGAGAGAGGGAGACCCGGAGGGATCATTATGCAGGGAAACGTTGCCAGCTGACGTTGAAGGATCGTCCTCGCTGATTACTCGATTCGGGAGCGACACTTCCTTACAGCGGAACGCTGCAAGTCTGATGTCTATTGATTGGTAATATTAGTCCCGCGACGCGACTGATGGTCGCAATTCTTTCCGACGACAGATTAACGCGTTGACCGATGCGAGGGACTTCAGCGTTTCGTACGATCTTACTTATTCTTTTGTAACAAAGGGAAATGGTATCGGAATCGATTCTTAACGATTTAATATTGTAGCTTCTATAATTGCAACTGCAATTTGAAAGTTTCGCTGATGGGTGACCACCGTAAAGGTCAACGTGTTAGCATCGATGTCCAGATTAACGCGTGGTGCGGTGAAAGGTTAAACCGGAAGCAAATATGCACGATATGCTTCGTCGAATCGTGCAAGTACGAGTATCTGGTCTTTGCGTCTATAGGAATAATTACTCCGGTAGTATCTACACGTTGTTTCGAGTACATGTTATTAAATCAGAGGGTTATTACTTTAATGAAAACGCATTATCGGAAGGGAGATATGGAGTAGCTGACCCACATGCGATCGAACCGAATAAAATTTGCACGACGCGATAGAGGACAGAACTGGCTGATTGAAATAACGGTCAGCCGGCTGTACTCGTTCCCCGATTTATAACGGTCCTGTTAAAATTAATTAATAATTACCTGTATAATCTTTAACACGACCGAGTAGGGTCGATATCGGCGATGCTCGCCGATACATATTCCCGATAAGCTAATCATGTTTAAACGGTGCACACTAAACGATCCTCTTTACTGTATCTCGCGGAATATCGTAGCGAGCGTGCCGCCGAGGTTCTTCGATAACCGTAACGATCCTCGCTGCCAACGCAATCTATCTCGGAAGACTTTCCTTTGAATCGTTGAATTCGTGTCAACGTGTCAAACCAGTCCCATCGGTTTCAATGACTTATCTCCTATAAGCGCAAGATACCAAAGTGAAAGCTTTGCATACACGCCCGTATACGCACAAGAGGATCTTAGCTATGCTTACTCCTCTAATTAACAGGCTACGACGATAACAGGCACTCCGCCGAGCGGAAGACGCCACACTAGGCGCTCCGTGAAGCATTCCCCATGACGGGGTGATCATTCGTTTGTATTAACTCCACATAATTCCCGGTAACAATGTGGACACCGGTGCCATTACTAAAATACACATTATTTTCATTAACGACGGAAATGTGGACGACTCCGCAACCTGTCCAGTGAAACGGGACAGTGCACATAAACAAAGCATATTCACAAGTCAATTTGCTGAAACCGTCAATTTAACGCACATTAAATTCCGAGAATGTCACTTGCTAAAAGTTTCTGTTGCCCTATTGCAATATGCAATAACAGAAAGTTAAGCGAACCTCGTTGTATGGAAAAATTCTTGTCCATTCTGGTAAACCGTTTAGGACTGCCAAAGTAAGGGAAATTATAGCTTCGGAAAGATATTGAAATATTGCAAACAAATTATCAACAACGGAGATTCTGTAATCTATTAATATAAAACGTACTTTTTCGAAATTGTGTTTGATCTGTTCGAATCGGAAAGAACTTTCGCACGGAGCCAATAGCCCCGAATCACCTCGAAGAGAAAACACTGACTAGAATACAAAGTCGAGCGGTTGGCTTCTCCGGCGTTCGTTGAGAGCCGAAAGGCAAGTGGCGCGGTTCTTCAAGTTTGGTTCTTCAACGAACCGCTCCGAGGAGCCATCGAGTTCTCCCGGGGCGTTTGCGGCGACAGAGCGCAGAGCGACGTGCGTGTTTTCTCGGTCGCGGACGAAATATTTGCACGACGTAACGGCGAGAGCCGGGCAAATATTTAGGATGCACGCTACTCGCCGCAATTTCCTCGTGCCGGAGCCTCCGGTCCCGAAGTGAGAGTACAACGCAATTTCCACTTCACCGTCAACTTTCCTCCGACATCAGCGTGCGAGTTCGCGGCGCAGCCGGCCGGGGCGTGTCAGAGAAAGGGGAAGAATCACGCCGGAAGTGGTCTCAACCAGGGCGACGAGGCCCGGTTAATCCTTTAACGATGTTTGACGAGTATACTCGTCACGGGAAAATAACCGATATTCGTGTAACGATGAATACACTCGACGCGTGAGAAAGTTAGCCTCTCGCGCTGGAAATTAATTCGGTTTGTCGGAGTCTTATACGAAGAATTCTTTTTAAAGAAACGTCCAGTAACTCGAGTAGACAGACATCATTAAAGATTCAGATTTCATCGATCATGAGCGTCGTATCAATTAGCAATGTTAATTTCTATTTTATTCACTATGCCGTCACTGACACGTAACCAAAGTAACATCCGTGGAAGCTTGGAAATAGGATTATGAGATGAACGGTGTCTAACAGCGACGCTGGATTGCGGATCGAGATGATTTGGATGTTACATGGACCGATAATCGTTCGGATATTTCCAGAAGACTCGGAGACAGTTCCTCGCTGTGGAATCGAGACCGCGAGTAACGTATTTAACGATAACCGCTGTCGTTGCTCCTTTTCTCTCGCGAGTATCAAGTTCTCCGCGACAAATGCGACGCCAGGTACTCTCGTTTTAAGTGACAAATGGAAACGTTAGCGGAGGCGGAGAAGATTCGCATCGGCTCGGAAGTTCAGCGCGGAACCAGAAGGGAAAAGAAGAGCCGGTCTGCGCGATACGTTGCTCGATTAAAGTGTCCCCTTAGCATCGTATTAACGAGCCGGTCCGCGACCGTATCGGCGCGTTAGAACAGCGCGTTAGAGCGGAGCTGCACCGTCGCGCGGCGCCGTAACGTTTAATCCGGTTTCAATGGAGTACACGCGGTTCGATTAAATTTCAGGGTAATAGTTAACCGGCCCGGCCGGCGAGCCGGGCGAGCCTTTCTTTTGTTCCGTTTCCCCGCTAAATGCGACTGACACGGGTAATGCCGCTCCTATTGTCGTTACAATAATCGTTATCGCGCGCAGTCGTTAACTTGTCGCGCTATATCACGGTTACTCTGCAGTTTTATTCCGGCGCGCAGCCTCCAGGTGCACACACCGCCGCCGTTCCGCCTCTGTTACGCCGACGAGTGCACGTCCCCGGATGCTTCTCGTGACCGAATTACCAGCCGATAGCGGAACGGCGAGCCCGGCCGCGCGAACGCCGCCGAGGGACGGCAAAAATCCGCGACTATCGACGCGGGATCCCCGCTTGACAGTACCGGATCCCGCTCGAAAGCCGGGAGAAACCCCAGTTGTTCAGCCGGGGCTTACGGCCCTGTCCCTTCGCCGATACCCTGACGAAATTTCATTTGCTCGCCGTTCACCGCTCTCCCCGCTTTCTCCTCCTTTTCACCCGTTTCTCGCCGACTTTGTACTTCGCCACGAGCGGCTGGCGCTCGAAAGTTTCTCACTTTCGAATGATATCGAGCATGTAAAGTATTCAACGTTTTCTGATGACGCTGGCGACATTCTTCGAGACTAATGAGAAAACAGAAATATAGAAACGGAGATAGTTTATTTCAATATACGTCGATGCATTATACGAAGCTTGATATACGTGAGACTTGATAATTTTGCTTGATAAATCAAGTGGTGAGCGTCACCTCTCGATCGCAAAGGGTTAATATCTGTCGGAAACAATTAGCCGAGTGAATTCTCGTCGGCGTAAATGTTCTGTAGTAATAATAATAATATAGTCCGTTAATCACGTTATATTACTTCGCTTATTTGTCCGATTAATTTGTTCTGGTGGCGATACAAATAATTTTAACGAATGGCGGCCGTTTGGACGTGTATTTCCGTGAAAGGATTATTTATTTGCGCGTCGGTCGTTAATATGGTTAATTCATTGCGGCTAACACGTCGATGCTCGAAAGATGAATTACGTATAACGACGTGATAAATGTAGAAAATTGTACTGTCGGACTTTTAATCGGTTCTAATCTCGTTCTACCTCGACTCTCTATTTCTTAGCGCCCATCAATTTTAGTTCAAGCAAAATGGTTTTCTTATCATTTTCTTTTTCTCTGAGTAGAATTTTCACCGACGCTGATTTCACGGGAGTTGCGGGGGCGTCTAGCGGTCGACCTCTCGTCTCATTACCTCGTTCGGTTACACTCGGAACGATACGGTCCGAAAGCACGTTACGTCGGAGCCGCGATCGGGAACGTGTCAGTCGATTCGCGTGTTATTTCCTGCGCCGCGAAAAATCCATTTTCCATCCGAGCAGAGCACTCGACGCCTCGAAATCTTCTCCTTCGCTTGCGTTTCACGCTCAGACATTGCGAACCGTTAGTTTCTCGTATCGATCAGCGGTGACACGCTCCGAACGATGTTTGGAACTGGTTTACACGCTTCTACCGGCGATTTCTCGATACCAACGGCAGAAGAACCCGAAGAAACGCGTACGTCCTTTAAGCGTCTCGATTGAAACAACGGAAACAACGAAAACAATTTCTCCTACGCAAAGCATTGCGCCTGAATTCACTCGGGAAGATGAGCTTTTTAATTGGAACATTCCGCGCGATGAAGTGGCACCGCGGAACGCGATTTACATTTCCTTTGCTCCCTTGGCGGACTGGCAGTCCCCAGTTCGACACAGTTACACACGACACGTCGACAACTTTACGGACTCGCATGCTGTATTGAATCAGTGGTCGCAGCATCCCCCAATTATTTAGTAATTTCATGTGGAAGCGTAGCTTTACCCGCGATTCTATATTAAATTTAAGAAGCCGTTCCACCAGAACTAACGAGCAACTTCGAAAATCTTGGCGTCCACTGGATTCCGCGGCGCCATTGATTAAAACAACGTAAACTGGATTGCAATGATCTTTTATTTCCGCGACTACCGGTCCGGATCCAATGATACGCGGGCGCAACACCTGGTAAACCAGTCGCCGCGGCGGCTCGACCGCTTCCATGAAATTAGAGAATCGCGCAACAGTCCCGGGGTAAAATTATGAGTCACCTCGCCGGATGCGGCGCAATTAAATCGCTCGGATGGCGAATTAATTTCAAGGAGGGCCTTCCCCTAATTTGCGGCAGTACTATACGCGCGTTCGATAAGGGACGTCGTCCCTCTGGATGACGGCTCTCGCGATGGAGCGCGGATTAAACCGGTTTCCGTCAGCCCTTTGATGCGTGCTTCGCGGAAACGACGGACGGTGCCATCAATTACGTTAATTAACCCTTCGAAGTTAACACCGACAATGATACCCCCTTAAACTGACCCCTCCGTCGTCTAGGCGGCTCCGCGAAGCCGCTTTCACGAGATAAAAATCGTCGAAATGCCGGCTGAACTTTGTTCTATGAAACGGAATTCCACCGACTGCTTGCCTTTGTACGTTCGGTTCAAGACAACGTTCGGAAAGTACGCAATTAGAGATCGAGATACTGAACGAGTAGATCCAAATGACAGGCGAAATTCGACGCAACGAAATATGCGTACTCGAATCGACTTGACGCTGATTCGAACGCGGCCGCAATGAATTTTGATTTTTCAGCTGGCGGAGCGACGCGTGATTCGGTGGCCTGTTCCAGGGAAAATGAGATTATTAATTAAACGCAGATATATTAAAGTAAATTAGTAAACGCGACGAGCGAGCCGGATACTCGGCCGATGGTATCGAGGAAATATAAAAGTCCGCATGAATATTCATTTCGCTGATTCCGCTTTATTCTTTCCTCGCGTTATCGATTTCGTTTGTAAAATCGTCGAGCCGTACACCAACGAATTAATTCGCGCGCACCCCGCCCCCGTTTCTTTCGCCCCAAAGGCAGGAGCACCCCATTGACTTCGAACCGGCCCGTGAAACGACTCACGCTTTGTGCCGGTTTCAACGTTGATTAATGCGGCCCCGCGACGCACGCGGTTATAATAGTAAATTCATAAGCGGACGCGTATGTGCATTATCGCCCGGCCGGCCATTCAAATTCCAATAAACGCGGCACGCGTGTGCGCTGGCCGCCGGCAAGAACGCGGGCCTGTTGATATGGCTGTTAATGCGTTGACCGCCATCGGTCCTGTTAACGAACCCCGATGCCGGCCTGATAAAGAATTCCAATTGTCGCGTTCTCGCGCCGCGATTGGCGCACAGCGTGCGCTGCTTCGACGAGGAACCGGCGGAGCGGGATTTCCCCGGTCCGTCAGGAGTTCACCGAATCGCTTTAAAAGGTTCCCATAAAATATTCAATCGAAGATGGATATAAGAGACGGAATGTTTAATGACAAGCTCGAAATGAAGCTCGTCGGAAGTAGAGGTTGGTGGAAAGCTACGCGGTTCGCAGACCGATGAAACTGTCGATTCGAGCTGATAAGATCGCTAGTTGTGAAAATTTTGATAGATTGACCGTTCCTGTGGAATACATTTATGTCGATATTGTATTCGATCATTGCTGTAAGTTTTTGGGACATTAAAGATTGAGACATTACGAATCTTTGAAGTTGGCGCGCATAAAAATGTCTATCTCTTTATTTAGGAGAATCTACGTAATTAATTTCTGCGAGGAACGTTCGCAAAGCTGTTGGTTACTACGCGAATCATCAGCAAGAACTCAAGATACCCTCGCTACTTGCAACCGTGAAATCTTCACGATATCGTCAGTCGAATAAAAATGTTGCCGTCCACGAGCTACTGCCAGACAAATTAATTAACTTATTCGCCTTGAATGGTGACGCGAAGCCGATCCATCATTGTGCCATCGAACGATTCACCGACCTATCTTGAAGCGGCGCAGCTCGTTAACAGCGATAAGAGTCGCGCGAGCGCGTCGGATTTCCAAGTTCGCGGAAATTTTCGACGCCCGCCCCGGGAATGATCAATCCTCGGTCCGTCCCGACGATGGAACGTACAAGATTTTCGGCCGGGCGTTTCACAAAGGGGCCGAGTCCATTCAGACCGAGTGCCGATCCATAAATCTTCATCGCGTCGGATGGCAGGTTGAAGTCTTCCAGAGGCAAATGAAATTAGGTCGGGTGACTTACCGGTTCGAAGCCGGACCGCTCCTTCGACGAACGGGAATTCCCTTCGCCTCGCAGCAACCTTTCCGGGATCCCTTGGATTCCCGGCGATTGGCGCGCGGGATTCGAACTCGCGCGCATTGCGACCGGGGAATCGTTTGTTTCACTTTACAGACGCGCTTCGAGCGGACCAATGGAAACTGGCGCGGAACAATGCGGCGCGCGAACCCGTGCAGTTTCTCTTTGCTCGGAGAAGATGGAAGAGAGCGATGGGAGAGGAGCAAAAAGGGAAGAAAACGAGAGAGAGAGAGGAGCAGAAAGCAACAGGAAAAAAAGGCGAGGAAAAAGTAACGGGAAGAGAAAAAGTTGGGCAAAAAGCAACAGAAAGGAAAAAAGATAAAGAGAAAGCAACAGACAGAGAAACAGAAATGGAGAAAAAGATAGGTCGGAAGAGGTGAGATAAAGAAAGAAACATTGGGTGAGAAGAAAAAGTGAAAAACCGAGGGAAAAGGGCAGCGTGAAGAGGAGCCGCGGCAAAGGGAGGCAGAAGCAGGCCGTAAAGTGAAAATCCTCTAGGTACACCGTGACTGGTACAAATTTCATCCTGGCAGTACCGTAGCCGGCTTCCCAGAAATCAATATCGCGACTCGTTGCTGAAAAATCTGATGGACCCTTTTTCTCCCGGCTCGGGTTGGCACGTCGAAATGCTACAGCCACGCACGCCGAGTCGAGATCCATCGGTCGGAACCCAATTAAACACCGTGAAAGCGGGCTGTTTACTTTGACTACTGAAACTTTCATCTTAGAGCCCCGTCCTCTTTCTCGTTCGATCGTCTTTCTATCCCACGGCTGTCTCTCGCGGTCGTTCCGAGTGATTTTATATCCGCGGAGTGGAAGCCACGGATCGATTATTTAAAATTATTAACCAATCAATCTTTCGAGAAGGAGGAGTTTTAAAATATTCGGAACCTTCGGCAGACGAAGCTAAATTACGCATGATACTCCTGAATACGAGAAGAAGAAAACCATGTATCGATCTTTCTTTATCTGAATAATTAAGTGGAACGCTTTGATATCTTTGTACGGCAGATACGAGAGTTCAATATTTCCAAAGAGCCGATATGCGTCGTTAAAGGGTTAGGATGGAATACGAAAAAATGCACGGTCGGGAAGAAAAGTACAGTGGTGTAGTTACGATCCGGGAACAAAAGGAAATTTTGACGACGAGGGAATCCCTCGGACGTCTCTGTGAAAAAGCCAAGGGAAGAAGGACGGTAATCCTATTGGAGATTCGACTGGAGAATTTTGTCAGCGGGACAAAGAACTTGTTGAGCCGGCTACTTGAAATGATAACGCAAGAAGCTTCCTCCTTTTCCAGACAACAAGGGGGATGAAAGCGTGGAATAATTTACTTTCGTTTTCTCCGCGCGGCAGCCGTTCCGCCCGCCGCCCTCTCGCGAATAAGACGAATTTCTGGAATGTTCTCGCGGGCCCGTCTACGGCCGGTAATACATTTAAATATACTTCCTGGGAAAGGATCTACGTGAACCGACTGCGGCCGAATTCGCGGCGAGATTAAGTATTGCCATTCCTCGTCTATGGCGGAACAAATGACTGGCGTTAGGCCGATAAAAATTCATTGCCGGGGTCTCGTGGCTCGACATTAGCAACGGAATTGCCGCACCAGACGCGTGAGATGTTTGCTAATCGGACGAATGCGGTCTCGAGATGCTAAATGCCGGATCGTGCGTCCGGAAACGAGAGAAGTTTCAGGGCAAGCTTGGCGTCTAGAAACGTTATCCCCTTTTCACGCAACTGTGAAATAATTTCTGTGTATTTATGAAAGAGGTATGAGTATGGAATTGAGGTCACGTTGATAATAAAGGTAATAAACTGCAAAAGAAAAATGGTGTGTAAGGGTATCGTTGGGATATTTGAGAGTTGTCATCGTTAAAACATCCGTCGGAAAAAGAGAATAGAAAGACGTATTACTATAAAGGTAGAAAATTGACTTCTTGTGCTATACATTAGCACTCCACTCGCCCTACAGAATTACCTCCGATTCGAGAGGTATTAAGCCGAAGAAGGGAGACAAGCTTTTAATACAGAGCATGTTCTGATGTCATACGTCCGCTGAATTGTCGGTGTGTTCTCGAAATGATTCGTACAGCGTGGTTAGGTAGCCCGACTTCGTTTCTTTCTATCATCAACAGGTACCTACCCGCAAATCACCTTGGCCAAACCCAGCTCCGATCGTTTCCGGCCGGCCAAATAATGGCCAATTTTCCCGCGACGCGGGGACCCAGCATTAACGCGGCATTCGTGACGTCGGCGCATTAAATTGGAGGGCGACAAACGCCGCGATAAAGCATCGTCGTGACTTTTCATCGCAAAACACAGCTCGCAATTTACGAACGATACGATCATCCTGTCAATCATCGGCGAACTACCATGTCCGCGACGGTAAATGGCCTGCGGCGTCCGTCGTCGGCGAGCGGGCGACCTTCGTCGTCGCGGGAGCGCCGGCAACGCATCATCCCTATTCAGATTCGTTGTTAATTGCGAGGAGATCGGTCGGAGAGGCGCTCGGAAATACAATCATAAATCTTAATGCGGCTCGGGCAAAAACCGGGAACAGGCAATTTACAGGAGGAGCTCGCGGGGTGTGTCCTCCCGCAGTCGTGCCTCCTTATTCTCATTTTCCTCGAAGTTACGTCCTCGCCGGTGGAAATTAAGAAATATCTTCCAAGGATCGCCTCGCGGAGGCTGCTTCCGCCACTCTGAATTAGCTCGACCGGGTCGTAATCCCGCGGAAACGCGAGTCGCGCTGGGTTGAAGATGAAAAAGCCGGTCGGGCAAGAAAGTTTCGAATCCTGGCCGGTCGCGGCCGGGGCGAGGGGGGCCGCCGCCCGGGGACGCGTCGTTGAATTCCCCGCGGAGGTGAACGTAAACGACGGTATCTCTGATTACGGTGGATACGGAACGAGGATGATGGCGAGGGGGCGAGGCGGGAGAGCAGCTCGGCCGGGCGGTTCGAGATATTACCGTCGGGTGTACAACAGGCGAGAAACAGTTAAGTCTGGCTTTAATTAAATTCTGCTGTTTCGCGCGAAGATTTCGGATTCGGGCTCGTTCCGTTCCGTTCCGTTCCGTTCCGTTCCGTTCCGTTCCGTTCCAGGCGATAATTTATTTCACGGCGGCGCCGTACAATGCCGCGCCGAAGATTCCGGCGAAGAAAGTTACGTTTCGGTGGGAATGAATGGAGCTGATGCGCCGCGCCGCGCCGCCTCGGAAGTCGAAAAGCGAGCCTCGCCAGTCAGCCAGCCAGCCAGACGAGACTCGTCGAGAAATTCCGCGCGAGAAACTTTTCCGCGGGATAAATAAGATGTACACGGATGGAAGTTCGACGCCGACGGACGAGCGGAGGCGCATTCGATTCGAGGCTCGTTTCTCGCCGTTGCGAGAAACCTCTAATTGAAGCCGTGGACCGCGTGAAATTGAAAAACAGTTGTGGTTTTCACCGCGATTCGACGCTTTCTCTGCGAACACATGTTTCCGATCGATGTATGCTTTTGTATTTGTTTCTGTATAGTTTTGTTATCTTGTATAGTTTCCCGTGTTTATTGATTTATGGAGTTAACCGATTTGGCTAACGAGTACCTCGCATACCTCGGAAACACGTATCGACACCAGCTGCATGAAATCCGCGTCGTTTCGGCTTGTTCCGCGCTTCAACGATGCGTTTCGACGTGTTTTCCCTCCCAACTTCAATATTAGTTTCGGTAACAACGTCTATAATTCTTGCGACGAATAAAAGATTAGCTTGGAGCAGCTATAAGTCGCATCGATACCAGTTTACACACATTCGAGCATGCATCGCGAAAGCTATCGGTGCATGTGTCAACGTGTACCGCGATACACAGAGACCTTAAGAATGTCGCAGAGAACCGTTCATTCGCCGAGGATGATGGAACCCCGGCTCACAATTAAGCCGCGGAAAATTGGCGGACGGTTATCGGCTCGGCGATACCGATCTCTCTCCTTACGGATACCAGAGATATCCGCGCGTACTCGCGACAGTATGGATTTCACAGACGCGCGATCGTCCTATTGTCGGACCGTTCGAAAAGGCTAATGGAACTTTGTCAATTATTTCGTCTAATTCGTCGGATTCACCTGGCTCGTGCGATTCGACTGCCTCTTCCTGATTTCGTTCGTTTCGTTTAGCCCGTCCTGCAATCAGTCTGTCTGCTCCGCCCGCCTCCGAACCGCTCGATCGTCTCTACAGGGTGGTCCCATAAGATACGATGTTTTCCAAGCTTATCCGGTGATTTCTCGGAATAAAATCTAGGAAGAATTACTGTAATACCACCCTTGTCCCTATTTGTTCTAGATAGAATGGAGTAAAGACATATAATCTCTTGATAGCGAACGCTGGACCAACCGGTTTGTCGCCATACTCAAGGGAAATAAGGAAGAGCGATAATAGCCACATTCCTCTGCACAGATCTACCCTTCGTCGCTCCTCGTCGCGAATAGCGAACGATTCGCATTCGATACTGCAGATGCGATTGAGATATAAAGTGCAAACCGAGCAAGAAGCGAATGATTGGTCTCTTCATTCGCACCGTTAATCCCTCGTATACCTTAAAACAGCTTCCTGTTACACTATATTTCAATGAACACATTTATAGGATACCAAAGCGTGTCCCGTGAACCCGTGAATATCACGTTCATGCATTCCCCGCTAATTTTTATCGCCGCAACCACGCAGTATTTACAACCTCTTGTCCCGTGAAATCATTTTCCAGGGCGTATACGTGCGCGCGGAGAACCGGAGTGCCTCCCGGAAATCCAAAACTGGGCTGCTCGTAATTCGAGACAGAACAACTGCGCGAACTTCCACGCTGCGAACTTTTTTGTATAGAAATAATTTGCGCGCGTGGAAGGCGGCAGATAATTCAACGACGCCGCGCGCGCGCGCCGGGAAGAGAGCGGAGTCCGGGTGCACGGTTCGCGGCGGTATCTTCGGTTGAAAAGAGAGCGGAACGGGGAGAAGAGAGGGAGACAAAAACAGGAGGCGGAGAGAAACGAAGGGAAACCAAGGAAAAAATGGGAGAGCTTCCGCGTGCCGGTCCCGGGGCGTTATCTCGCCTGTTCCCGATTCATTTACGGAATAACAGACGGAATTGGCGCGCTTCGCTTCTTCGACGTTGCGCGGAAACCCCTCCGACTGGGCGCGATATTATTAAATAAAACATCCCGTAATAATTCCTCGTTACGGCCCCTTTATCGGGCACGACTTTGCGCGCCGCGGCGGACGGTTTAATCGAGCGGCGCGAAGGGCGCGCACGGATGCCTGCAAATTATTAATCGGTCGCGAAAACGAGCCTCCTAGAAGCGGACGCGATACATTCCAGAGCCTCGCGCGATTTTTCGACTCGGCGCTCGAAGGAAATCAGCACCGACTCTGGATCTGCCTCGATATTCTGCCATTTTGCTCTTTGCACGCGAGAAGTGACTCACCGCTTGACTCGATACCGTGAAATTAGAATGTCTTGTGTATGATGTTAAGGTTCGTGTAATGCATCGATACGTGGAACAATCGGAAAATATCGAAACATTCTTCATTAGTCGATTTCAAACCACGTCGTGTACGTCTGATCGGAGAGTATTGACTGCTTTTATTAGCACACTTTCGAGTGCAAGGAGGTAACGGGATCGAAGAGTATTTAAAGAGTCGAGCGAAGACTGCCACAAAGTACGCGAACGAGAATTCTCAAAGAAACGAACAGCCGGCTAAACGCTGGTCGGGAATCTATTATCTACGATCTTGCTCCTACGAAACGCTGGAAATAACGATTACGCCAATCGATTAATCCTCGGTGGCCGCGCGTTGCAGAAATTGCCAATCGAGCAGGCGTCGGACCCTAGATTTCACAGCGGTCCGGTAATTTCTACCGCGAGCGAGCCCGTCTAATATCGCTTATTAGCTGATCCCGCGGCGGTACGCACCGCACGATGATTCCAGAGCTCCGCGCGTTATTTGCTTCATTTTCCGACTGCCTTCCGTGCTTCTTTTCTTTCGGGACGGCGTGTTCCATCGGCTCGTTTATCGATATTTTTATCATAGTTTCTTTGCCGCGCGCTGAAAACACCGGCTGCGTACCGATACGGAGAGCTGCATGTCAACACTCGTAAACGCCGAGCGTCGCACGATCGTACGAGAAAACATCCACTCCCGCCCGGCGGTGAGAGCTAATTACACCGATGAGAGAACCGCCAAGTCATTTGCCATTAATCTCGAAAGAAAGCACGCTCGCCAGGCACGATAAATATATTCGCCTCCGAAAAGGGGGACGGAAACGGACGGCGAGCGGAAGCTCGTGCGTCGGCCACGGCAACGTCGATGTAAACTTCAATTACGCTAAGTGAACTTCTTTATGGCTTTGACAGACGCTCGCGCGATGTACACGCGTGTTCGTAACTCCTTCGCCCGCATCCTGTAACTTTTCTCCTGCCGTGGATCGTCTGCGGAACGGAACGCGCGTTAACGTCGAACGGTTTCCCCGTAAAATTCTAGGGGAAATTGTGGAGAATCTAACGAGTCGCTCGATATAATTAGTCCGCGGCTTCTTGTTTTCTACGAGCAAGTTAATTTGCGCTTCATTCATTACTAGAATTGGATCATGTGCGAACGTTCTTCTGTGCTTCAGCTCTAATTGCAGAGACTCTCGTGTCTTCAGCGAAATTTAAATTAAAATTGTATTTCCCCTTAACGATAGAATGTACGCTGAAAAATTTATACGCAGCTTGTTTCCATGCCGAGCGTATACTCGCGTACTCGCTAGAGAATGGTCGCTAACTTTGCGCCGCTTCTCTAATTAACCGAACCGTTGCTGCGGAATACCTGCCCCGGTGAAATACCAAAAATCGTTGTTCCGGCGGCACTAGGAAAATCGCAGTTTTTCGAATTTTACGATCGCAGGGCGCGAACGTTCGCGGCGCGGTGTTTCAAGGAGATCCGATGAGCTCCGAGATAACCAGCGTTTCGGGAAAGTAGTTCCGAGGGAAATGCGAATGAAGATCACGGAGGGATTACGTACTCAACGGTGTCCGTGCGGGTTTGATTGACCGCCGAGAGAAACATCGATTACTCGGGCCCCGTAAAAACCTTGCGGAAATCCCCGCGAAGATTCCGCCTCGGACGGAATGATCAACATCGTGCGCTGACTAATTTCCCGTGGCGATCGCGCCTCAATTCCGCGGGTAACTGTAATTTTAACGATCGACTTCGTACGAATTCCCAATCTCTCTCTCTCTCCCCTGGTGGAAAGAACCCCCCGCCGGAAATTACTCCCGGTCGAACGAGCGCTTTGATTTCAGCTGCGCGGAAACGTCGTCACGTTCGCGCGGACGTCGGACAGCCATTCCGCGCGTCCAGCGTCTCGCTAACCCCCTGCCGGCCGTTTTCAACCGTCTCCGCACGATTTTCTTCGCCTTCGTCGTCTCGCCTAATCTATTGTACGATTAACGATCCTCGGGAACCGAAAGGATTTCTGTCTGTTTCGAGTCTGCGTATATTTTACAAGTGAAACATCGGTAGTAGCCTATGATAAATATTGTTCGATTCTTCTGCATTCGACTGAAGTATTACTCAATTATCAATTAACCTTCGAAGTAACCGTAGCCACGAAACAAGCGTCAAATTCTTCCCTCTCTCTAATAAACGATCAACACTGAAGCTCGCTATCGAAAACCATGTTCTTCGTTACTCTCGACGCATACACAACCGACGCCGTACAACGAAAATATCGTATTACCTAATCAACCAGTTAACTGTGTTTGACGAGTATACACGTCGTCGTAATTCTTCTTTGTTTCGCTTTGATCTTTCATTCAAATATAATTAGAACCAGAGGTTCCTCCAACTAAATTCCACAGTTAACTGGTTAATAATCGTATCACGGTTTTCGAGCATACCATCGACTCCGGATACCTCCGTCGCGATTCGAGGGTCGGCTATATCGAAATCAAACGCAATTGCGAAAGAAATCACAGAAGGAGGGTTTAAATCGCGCTAGAAATTTTCAGAGAGAGTCTCGCTGGTCGCACGGCAAAGGGTTAATCTTTCGTGAAAGCCGGTGCGCTCCGCAGCGACGTCCCGCTAATGCTTCTCGGACAACGGCGGCCGTGACGCATCGCCCGACCCGTTGCGCACGGTTGTACCACGCGTAACCAGATCAACGACAAAGGAAAGAGTGGCCCGCGCTGGCTGAACAAGGAAGCAACCAGGCAGCGGGAATAGCTTAGGCGTGGAGCACAATGCCGCCTCGAGGTAAGCAGGTGCGCAGCATCCTATCGCCTCCGCTCGCACGTAGACCTCTGTTCCGTGAAACGGCCGCTGTTTCTTCGTCCGACGCGGCGCGTTCGCCGTAAGCGCGTCCTCCTCGCGAGAAACGCTTTTCTGTCTCTCACCTTTGGTGCTCCTGCGTACGGTGCTGCTTCCGCTCCGGCTCGCGAGGATGTCTGGTCCTTGGCGGTCTTATTGCAACTACCGAGCAATCGAATCGACTCTTACTAATTTTACTATAGGCGGTCTAATGCGCCCGTTGAGACTTCGATTCACTTGGAACTCTACTCCTGTTTTATCCTTTTTCATTCGCATCGTGGTCAATGATAGACTCACCCTTTTTGTTCGAAAGTTTTCCATTAGCGATATTAAACGTTTTCCAATGAGATACAGAAGACGTTCTTCGGAACTAATGATATACATACCGATGCATTATACGAAGGATAATGTTATATATGAGACGTTATAATTTTGCTATATCAAATCAATTGACCGAACCTCGTTTCTTCAATGCAAGGGGTTCAGAGATGTTTGCCTTTGTTTCTCGACAAAATAAAGACCGCTCGGTGTACGACGCAGTCTCTCCATATTTTTACGCAGCGGACAAGATCGATCGCGATTGGTCACGGAATTGACCGGTAAAGAACGTAAATTGCGTCGGGAAAATAACCGAGCTCCTTTAACGCGTGCTTCAAAGGATTCTCGGTTGCTCGCGAAGCCGAGAAACTTGTGGTGAACCGTTCTTTCCGCGTTAGCCGCAGAGGCGTGACGCAGCCGCGGCCAAACGCCACGTAGACAACACACGTGGCGAGCGTCGCTCGACGAGGTCGTCGATAATGATGTCGCGATTACGGCCGTTAAACATAGTGGTTGTTCGTGGCCAAGTCGACGGTGCCCCGCTACAATGCCCGGTGGGTGGACGTTAAAGGGGGTCGTAACAAGGGACCGAAGGGTTTATTAGACGCGACGTAATTCGCCGTCTATCTACCTCGGGCTATGCAGTGCAAAGTAGACTAATTACGAGGGTACAGCGACGTATAAATGTTAATACACGGGCTGCCAGGTTGCTGCGCGCGCGCGTTGCCACGCACACGTACGCGAAATCGATTTACGAGGTGGCGCAAGTGTTTCACAATTATGGCCGTTTAATAGAAGCCCGCCTCGGGTAATCAAACGCTAATTGGCCCTTGTTAAAATCGCCGACTAAATCCGGACGATCGGCGAATTATGGTCCGGCTCGGACGAACGGTGCCTCGCGTTTCGGAACGCGCGTCTCACGGAATTCTGGAGCCGACCGATCGGTCCACCGGCTTCCCTTCGAACCAGGTCGCGCAGGTGTTCGTAATAACCTCGCGCGAAAGCGCCTTTCTTTCCCAAGGCCAGCCGATCCCAAGGACACACCTCCGAAAGGATTTCGAGCACGAATCGGTATCCCACAGTCCGTCTAGACGTATTTAGCGATCACTCTCGAGGCGCTTTAACGACCCTCGGAACAGGATTTCGTCGAAGCGTCCAGAGACCCGAGGAACGACCGTTGTAAAACTAGGATCGTATGGTATTGAGTCGTTAACGAACTTCCGCGGACCACTCGTAAATGGCGGTACACCGAGATTATACTTCGCGCCGATTTCTCTCGCTCCTCGGAAGTTGGACCCACCGTTACGGCGAAATATGTCGACGAGTTCGATCCTGCAGAGTTGTAGAGGTTCTCGTTGTGAAATAACGAAACAGCTGGACCAGCGAATACGTTTCTTAACATTCGGACTATTATTAACTGGCGTTAATAACACCATAACGAACGTCAACCGATAATATCATTAAAGGAGTATTCCAGGGGGTTGCCGGATGCGGCGACACGCTGGAAAGAAGTCCTCGGTCAGTGGGACTGACCGTTCAGAAACAGTAGGACCGACGGAACAAAAGGAAAAGAGTCATTAACCGAGGAAAGGCTCTTCGAAACGTATTACGCGGAGAACGTGTAATTACTAGATATCTACTAATTACCCCCCGTAGCCGGTGGATTAAGAAAGATGAAAATTACGATAGGGCGCTAGGCGGCACGCGGGAAACAAAACGAGGAGCTGGCTTCGATCGGAGATCGTTAACGGGCCGTTAACGCACGAGCATCGCGCGGATACGAGCCCGGGAAGACCCGCAGCCGCGTTATTCTCTTGCCGGGCGCGCGCCGACTGAAGTTATACGGTACGGGGGGCGAATCGCGGAATTAAAGTTGCCCCCGCGCAGTTTCGCGAACGAGCAATGAACGCGTTTATAAAGAGAGATCGGCCGCGAACACCGGAACGTGCCGGGCCCAAGCGTGCCCGACTCCGGCTATCTATGAAATTTACGCCCGCCCGTAAAGATATCGGAATTTATTATTCGTAAAATCAGAAGCCGGTGTTGCCCGCGTCCAATATTCGTGCTCTCCTAATTTATTTCCGCGTGATTCCGTCCGGCTACAGTAATTTTCTCGCGTCGTTTCCTATCCCCTCCCCTCGGTCGGGCCGGCCTGCTCTGTTTCCTCGCCAGCTCGCCGGGTCCGCCTCGCCGATCCCTCTCCTCCCTCGGGGGCGAATTTCTTAATCAAAGGAGCGTTGTTCCTTCGCGCGTAATTCACAACCGTGAAAACTTAATCGCGCCGGGTCCTCGACGGACGGGACGACGAGGGAAACGGGCTTGTCTGTAAACGGATCGCGGCTAGCCGACTGACACCTGGGAAGATTAAAGGGTCGCTGGCTAATATTTCTTGCGGGGGTCGAAGTTGCTTCGGCTAGGAGGAAGCGTTTGTTATTAAGGGTCTAATGGGTTCGTTTTTCGCGGCGATCGTTGGATGAACCGTGTAGCGAGTGAGTGCCTGGGCGATAAGGGGAAATTCAAGTGTGAAGTAAGTTTCAAATGGATTGAAGATGTTTGTAAGAATTTAGAGCTTGAAACAGAGATTCATGAGTCAGATTAGACAAGGTAGTACAGATGTGTTTGCTCCACTGGCAGATTTATTGATGCTCGTACAGCACGATGCGTCGTTTAAATTTCACGTTACACCATTTTGCAAAGTGAGTTGAAATAGATCACGATATACGATCGTACTGTGTTAAACGTCGCACAGGAGATCGCCAGAAAATTGTAAACACAATATTACCGACATCGAAGCGGAACCAACCCCGCGCCGTTGAAAGTGTCCCGAGCGAGTCCGGCGTTTTAGTATGTGTGCCGAGCGTAAACGTACTTTTCCCTCATGAATATTATAAGAACGTCGCATGTAACAAGCGCTTTACCGAACGATGCAAGGGTAAACACAAGTCTTTCCCTGGTACACGGACCGAGATGAACGGAGGAAATTGACCCTCAAGACAGTTAGGCTCGTAGTTGGAGCGACCGTGGACGTTCTACCGGTTCGTGTAGACGCGCCATAAAGATACGCGCCTACGCAAATATGTGTCCGCGTTTTCATGGAATCGTGTTCTCGTTTCCAGCGGACGCGGACCGGCGGACGGCCGTCACTTCTGTCGCCGACAAACGAGACACGGATAGCGGAAAGTTCGAATCAGTCTTTCGAATATGTCGTCTATGCATAGTTAATCGACAGAGGCATATAGTTTCCACAATTTCACTGAGTTTCGCCTTTGGTGATCTTGTTTCGAACTTGCTATAGCATTAAACAGAGTACTTTTCACTCTGAAACACTCGTAAACGAAAATTACTCGGTCAAAGGGAAACCAGAACATCAGAGACAGAAAACCGGTACGTCCACGGATTTTTGCAACTTTGACACTCGATATCTTTCACCCAAGAGAGCTAAAATCGAACGCGGATTGTTTTCCAAAAATACAAGATAAATTCAGCGAGTTCGGACGAAATCGATGACTGCGAGGGACATCCGACGATCGCTCTTCGGAAATGCAATCCCGACTCGTCGAGTTAATGGGCTTGACAGCAACTTTGTCTCCGGCGACAAGCGACAATGTGCTACACGAGAAAAATAGACGAAACATGTAACTTGAATTCGACGATACCTGTAACGATCAACATCGTCAGTGGAAAGTAAGATCCCAACCGATTCGAACAATTCGCTTCTTCGATCGCTTAAATGCGATCAATTCTTTGTTGCTCCTCTGTTTATCTATATCTCTGCGACCCCTTTATCTCCGCTTTCTCATTTCCCCGTCCCCTCCGGTCTTCAATAGGAAACACTTTCAATCGGCGACGTTTCGACCGATTCCGCGAGATGGACGAAAATATTTTAAATGGAAATTCCCCGGCAGGGGGTGGTCGCAGCGGAAAATTGGAGCGACAAAGCTTTACAGACGCGGTCAATATAAAGAGGACGTCAAGATCACAGTCGACGGTGTTCCCATGCGAGTTCAAAAATGTATGGGAGTCGATAAGCGGCGGACGAGTTCGCCCGCAGTTTCTACGGTTTCCTCCTTTGCTGTCGTTATACCGGTGAAACATGCTTCATGCGAGACCGCCGGGGAACTTTCTCGAAAGAATTTTCTCCCCTGCCGTGGGTATCTCCTCCGCGATCGTCGGACTGCAATTTTTATCGTCCCCGTAGCTCGATATACGTATCCGCCGCGTGTGCGTACATGTACGGCCAACCTATCCGCAATTTGCATTCCAATGTCTGTCATCGACGTTTCGGATTGCCCTCTAACGTTCCCACAGTTTTTCCCGGCGTTGACGTCCCTGCCCGGGATACCTGGAATTGGAAACCGTCATTATCCAGTTGTCGAAACGATGTGTCGGCGAGCGCAGTTTACGGTAAGCCGCTTCTCGACGCGCGCTCGAAATTCGTTGTGTTTGCTGCGAGCGCGGCCAGCGAGGTATAACGAGGATGGCTGCGCGAAAATCCGCCGCGGATCGAAAATACGTTAATTACGATAATTAAGCGATTCGAGTGTATCCGCGCACGGATTTCTTCGAGTCGCGTGAAACATAATCGAGGATGAGAAGTTAGAGTGAAATTGTCAGTCGTGTTTGCTAACGTCTTCGGTTTAATTTTCGCTGGATTCGCTCGTTGAAAGATTCGCTTGTGGAGATTTTTAGTTGCCAGAGTTTGAGCAGTCGATATTTGCAATGTTTTTGATTAGCGAA